>NC_137152.1:7743184-8210684 GCF_951394435.1 Stenella coeruleoalba
AAAAAAACCAAAAACACTAATTCGAAAAGATACATGCACCCCAGTGTTCATAGCAGCATTATTTACAATTGCCAAGATATGGAAGCAACCTAAATGTCCATCAGCAGATGAATAGATAAACAAAAGGTGGTATATATATACATATATATATATAAAATGGAATATATTTATTAGTATTAGTATATATATGTAATTAGAATATATATAATGGACTACTAATCAGCAGTAAAAAAATGAAATTTTGCCATTTGCAGCAACATGGATGGACGTGGAAGGCATTATGCTAAGTGAAATAATTCGGACAAAGACAAATACTGTGTACTCTCATTTATGTGTGGAATCTAAGAAATACAACAAACTAGTGAATATAATGAAAAAGAAGCAGACTCACAGTTACAGAGAACAAACTAGCGGTTCCCGGTGGGGAGAGGGAAGGGGGAGGGGCAAGAAAGGGGGAGGGGATTCAGAGGTACAAACGATTAGGTATAAAATAAGCTACAAGGATATATTGTATAGCATGGGGAATATAGTCAATATTTTATAACTCTAAATGGAGGCTAACCTTTAAGAATTGTGAATTGCTGTATTGTACACCTGTAACATATTGTACAGCAACTTTACTTCAATTTAAAACATTGTAAAGAATGTGAGACGCTTCTCTCAAGTGTCTGCCGGCTCTAAAACGCAATGGTTTCAGACTCACCTCAACTCTGTAACTTAGTAGGAAAGAAAGTTACAGAAATTTATTTTGAATATTATTTTAAAATGCCCTGAAGAAACGGAACAGATAAAACGTCAATTTAGGGTTGGAGAAGGAAGTAGTAAGTCCAAAAGTTAGGGGTATGTTGCAAGAGAATCTCCATGGGCTGAATTGATTACTGTATAGTCTAGTTTCCTTTCTCCAGCGAGCCCAAATGGTTCAGATGAATTAAGCACTTTAAGACTTGGCTCTTACAAATACAATAAATAATACTATTTACTGCTTTTGGGGACAAATGAAAGGAGCAGAGTTGGCATAATGACTCAGCCTTAGTGTCTGCTACTTCTGACTCCAAGAGGAACACCCAGCATTATGTCTGTATAACGTGGAGGATACCAGTTGGGAGACAATTCTCCATGACTATTCCCATGTTTCCACAGGGTCCAGGTTTTCTGGGCAAAGGTCTCTGAAGCTGAGCTAGCATCTCCCTAACGTCAGAGAGATTTAGAGCCTGACCTTAGGGCCATTTGCTTTGTGATCAGGGTAAGGAAGCTAGAGACACCCGCCCAACCCCCAGGCGGATGAGCTTTGCTTCCTGAGTCATCTTCTGTTTGTCAGAGGGGACGATGGGCAGATGTGCTGGCAGGCTATAGAAGCTTCGGGTCTCCTAATTTGGGGGCTCTTCTTAGAGGCTGCAGCCCTGTTGCATGCGCAGGTAACCTTTGGCTTTCATTCCATCACCCCATGGGGGTGAGGGCTCGGGAAACTGGTGCAAGGATGCTGCTCTGGCTGGTTTTGCCTTGAGTAATAAATTGTTCTCCAGTTCTGAAAGCCTCGTGCCTCCCATCAGATCAAATAGAATAAGGTCTGAGACTTTTCAGAGTTTCTGACTTCATATTATGTACCAGGTAGAGTTATTATGGGTATTAAATTAGATATATAAGCATGGAAGAGCTAAAAAATGGTTTCTTTTAACTTCCCTGCTCTGATCTGAATGTTTGTGTCCCCCCCCAAATTCATATGTTGAAATCCTAATCCCCAATGGGATGGTATTAGCAGGTGGGGCCTTTGGGATGTGATTAGGTCATGGGGGTGGAACCCTCATGAATGGGCTTAAGGTTCCTGTAAAAGAGGCCCCAGAGAGCTCCCTCGCCCCTTCCACCAGGTGAGGACACAGCTGAAGTGAGCAGTCTGCAACCTGGAAGAGGCCTTCCCCCACCTGATCATCCTGGCACCCTGATCTCGGACTCCCAGGCTGCAGAACAGGGAGAAGTCAATTTCTGTTGTTTGTAAGCCACCTAGCCTGTGGTATTTGGTTACAGCAGCCCAAATGGATTGAGACATTCCCTAAGGATAGATTAATAGTAGCTAACAAATATTAGGTCTTATTATGGGACAGACACCGTGTTATGCATTTTCCATGCCCTTTCTAATCTAATTCTCAGAACAATACTATGAAGCAAGTAAACCACTACCTGGACTTTTGTAGAGGAGGACAGTAGGCTCAGAGAATTGAATGAGCTTGTTCAAAGTTGCAAGGCTTTTTGTGTGTGTGTGTGTGTGTGTGGCTGCGTTGGGTCTTCATTGCTGCACACGGGCTTCTCTAGTTGTGGCGAGCAGGGGCTACTCTTTGTTGAGGTGCGCGGGCTTCTCATTGCGGTGGCTTCTCGTTGCAGAGCACGGGCTCTAGGCGCGCAGGCTTCAGTAGTTGTGGCACGGGGACTCCATAGTTGTGGCTCACGGGCTTAGTTGCTCCGCGGCATGTGGGATCTTCCCGGACCCAGGGCTCGAACCTGTGTCCCCTGCATTGGCAGGCAGATTCTTAACCACTGCGCCACCGGGGAAGTCCCAAAGTTGCAAGGCTTGTCAGTGGCAAAACAGGAATTCAACTGCCCTGAGAAGGCAGACCTAAGTCAGAAACCTCTACAGCCTCCTGTTGCTCCCGACAAAGTGCCTGATTTTCCCGTATTAAACTTAAGATTGCAAAAGAACCAGCCTAGCCATTTGATGCCACCTTACTTAGTAATTTATTTCCTCTTGTGCACGTGGGCATTTCCTTACCTAGAATCTGGTCTGTGAAGTTAATAGGGGTGTAAATCCCTCAGAATCACCATCTGTGGGCCTCCCTGTTAGCAGGTGACACTAAGCTTCTAAGGGCTAATTCCAACGAGAGAGCCTGTTAAAAACGCTCCAGGGCCCTCGCGAAGCTACCAACGCTCACGACCGACCGTGCGCCTTGGAAAATCGACCTGTTCCCTTGAAGTCTCATGATAAGCCCTCTGCCTTTGAAGGTTAGGAAAACGTGCTTTATACGGCCTGGGTCAAAGCAGAGAGGGAGAAAGAGAGAGAGAAAGTGAAAAAGAAGAAGACAGAAAAAGTGAGATCATGAAAGAGAAAGAAAGGGAGAGAGGAGGAAAGGCAAGACAGAAAGGAGGGAGGGAGGGAGGGATCTGACAGGAGAGTAAATCAACAGAGCCCGGCAAAGTCTGCACTGACTGAGGATTAGAGGAAATGGACCAGGGGACAGCAAATTAGGAAATGCATAATGCATAGAGAATGCGCTTTCTGGTGCAGTCCTAGATCAAAGATCCCACAGAAGGGCCTGGAATCCATAAGTTTACTTTTAGTGCCAGAAAATGTTTCAGAAAAGCCTGCAAAAAGGCCTGGGAAATTTTCTTTTAGGATCACATTTACCCCAAAGGAGTCAGCCAAATGTTTTCTATAGCACCAGGCAAGATTTCTTCTAGACCCCTCCTCTGCCAGAAGATTCTTCTTCTGTCAAATAACACCCAGTATGAAGAGAAAACGGGCAAGAGAGAGATCACCGTGGGGAAAGGGGAGTGGGTGGACCTTCTTGAAAAGTAGCCCAAGCAGAGGAAAACACCGAGTCATTGGGAGTTACAGGGAACTGAAATACTATCATGAGAAAGAAAGTAGCTGTGTTTGTTAATTTTTTGCATTTCTGTTATGCCCTGGGGACCAGTAGTAGGAGGTTATGGCTGCCCCCAATTATCTCTGTGTGTCTTATAAATTGTGACCCGATCTTCTCTGTTAAACTGCTCATCTCAATTGCAGACAAGAGATTTTGCGGTTGATGATAGGCATTGAAAAGTCCAGGTCATGTTTACGTGGAATCTTTGTTTCAAGATACCTTTATTTGCATGCAGTGTGGTAAAAATAATGACAGAGTCGTGCCGTGGTGATGTTTGCTAGACAGTTTGCCAGTATATCATCACAGTCTCCAAGTCATCGAGGTACAGATGGGTGACAAACACCTACCCTTGGCCAAAAAGAGAGACGCAAGGCGTGGCTATGTACATTTCCACGGTTCTCACTGCGAAGCATGAGTCACATCAGATTTCTGCAGTGTATTAGCTTCCACTGGCTTCTGTAACAAAATACCACCAACTGAGCGGCTTAATGCACCGCAGATTTCGTATCTTACAGTTCTGGAGGTCACAAGTCTCAAACAGGTCCGGGGGCTGCATACCTCCTGGAGGCTCTGTGGGACAGTCTGTTTCTTTACCTTTCCACCTTCTGGAGGCTGCTCAGTTTCCTTGGCCCACGGTTCCTTTGTCCATCTTCAAAAGCAACAGTGAAGCATCTTCTCTCCTCTCTGAACTCTGCTTCCATCCTTATATCTTTCTCTCTCCCTCTCCCCCACCCCACCTCCACCTCCACGGGCCTCTATGATCATATTGAGCCCGCTTGAATAATCCAGGATTGTCTCCCCATGTCAAGATCCTTAACTTCACATCTGCAAAGCCCCTTTTGCCATGTTAGGTAAGATAGTCAGAGGTTCAGGGCATTAGGGTGTGGACTTCTTTGGGGTCGTTATTCAGCCTATTACATGTGGTCTTTGTGTAAGAGCAGCTTGTTAAAATATAAGGTATATGAATATATTTATCAATTAAAGCCATATATATGTATTAAGATCCCATATATTTGATGCAAAAATATATATTTTCTTTAGCGCTTATTATAACTGGTTTAATGTCATTTGGGCTTTGGTTCTCCAACTGAAAGGCAAGTGAAATGTCGTCCAGATAACAGAGGTATTCTATATTATGTTTTCCTAGTTTCTTGACCTGCAATATATTAGCTAAGAAGTCCTCAGTCCACATGCCTGGATAGAAGAACGGTGGCAGGGTCCTCGGCTGTGGGTATTGACCTACAGATACCTAAGTATTGGCATACAGATATTCAAATATCGACATACAGAGCTAGACTTGGTTCTGAATATTGATATGCATCTAGATATTGACATATAGAACTTTCAGTAACAGCAATACAAATGTAACATCTATCTGTAATTGATCCCCCATTCACTTGGAACTGGACTGGGTGTTTTCCACACATATCTCATTTATTACTTACCAGAACTTTCTGAAGCTGGTATAACTACATTGATTTTACATGTTAGTTGCAATCTTGAGGGGCCATCTGCTGTTCTTTCTGAGGAGTGTATGTGAGGAACGCCCCATTCCCAACACACAAACTCAAATTCCTGTGTTCGTTCATTTGGCTGACATATTGTAGATGTTTGGGAAATTCGAGTTCCTTCATTTTAAAATTTGTTTTTTATGTTTCTTTTAATTTAAAAAATTTATTTTATTCAAGTATAGTTGATTTACAATGTTGTGTTAATTTCTGCTGTACAGAAATTACCATTATGGTTTATCCCAGGATATTGAATATAGTTTCCTGTGCTCTACAGTAGGACCTTGTTGTTTATCCATTCTATATATAATAGTTTGCATCTGCTAATCTCAAACTCCCAATCTATCCCCCCCATCTTTTTAGAGGCATGTGCAAGATCAGATCAGAATGAGAGTTAACCAGTCAAATTTTGAAGATACAAAACATCTGAACATGAGATACTTGAAGCGTAGTTCATCTTCATTACTTCCCTCTTTATTTTCATTTCATCTTGGCTCAGTTCTTGTAGCTGAAATGGCTTAATGGTCATTACTGTTGTATAAATTTGCTACTAAATTTATTTCCTCAGTTGTTCCTCACAGATGGTGGGAACCTCCCCTCATTGCCTTGCCTTTTTCCACCTACTACGAAAATCTCTCTCTGAACATCATGCCACTGGCCCATATTAAACATATTGATTTCAAAGAAATAGCTTGAAGGTCCCACCAGTTGGGTGACAGTAAACAGTGGGGAGTGGGGCTTTGCTGGTTCATGTCAGGGGCTGGGTTTGTGGTCTTAGATCTTATTCAGCTCACATCCCAGGGATCATCAATAACAATGATGAGGATAAAACAGCCTCAAGAAATACAGATGAAAAAGGAGTAGAGGCCTGTTTAGTGCGTTTCCGTCAAAGTTCCAGGAAAATTGATAATCCCTAGGGGAGTGCCTCCATGGAGAGCAATTCTGAAAGAAATGTCAGGCCTCTGTTTAGACTGGCTGCTTGGGAGGAGGAGAAGAGGCTCGAGATGGGGGGAGGGGAGGTGAAGTAGGGGCGCTCATTCAAAGGAAAATGCTCTTAGGTTCCCAGTCAGCATCCCAAGGTTGTAAACAGAGTCGTGTGTTTGTGCACCGGTGTCCTCCTGCCTGGCGAGTCCTTCAAGTGCACTTTTGTTTCATCTTCTGCATCTTTGCCAGTCATCTCTAATTTCATTTAAAATATAACCAAAGGCGGGCTAAGAGAATCCACACGTCATCTCGTTTTCACTCCCAGAGACCAGTTTTTACTCCAAGTCATCATGAGAACCAAGGCCGTGTGATCTGAGTCCTACCTGCCTTTCTCTGGTGATCAGGCCAAAGTCTTGTCCTGGATGTTCTAATTTATATTATTGTTCATCTTATACAAAATCACCCAAAAATGTCCTCCTAGGTCCTTTCCTGACATTGTAGTGAAAGGAACACCAAACTTGGAGTCAAAAGATTTGGGTCCAAGACTTGATATGCTACTTACTAGTCATGGGACCTCCCTGAACCTCAGTGTTCTCATCATTAAAATGGGGAAAATAATACCTACCGGGAAGCATTGTCATGAAAATTAAATGCAGTTGTTGTGAAAGCTCGAGATAAAGTATTTAGTGTAATACAGATGTAAATATCTGTTACATCAGGAAGCAGCGGGCAGTTTGGAGGACCTATAACATTAAAAGTAATTACTGTGGAGAGAGTCCCTAGAATGACAAAGGGCCACAGTTTCACAGAGAACAATAAGAAACCAGAGAATTGTTTTAGAGCCATACAAATTCTCGGAGTATCCCACAAGTTACAGGTAACACTGCAGCACTGAATTTTACCTGCACTTCGTAGGTGACAACGCTGGTCCTGGAAGCCAGGTCTTCTGATTCCCAGTTGAATTCTTGCTCTGTGATAAGACAGGGTTCCACAGGACTAACACAGAGTGCCTTAAACGATCCTCTTAGTATACCTACTAATGGTCGTATATGTGAACACCTAAATAAATAGTGATTCAGTGTAAGGTAAAGCTTTGGAAAAAGACAAGAGCTAAGGGTTTATACACTCAGAATACATTCCTAAGGAATGGGAATTAATATATTAGTTCATTAAGCAAATTTTATTTGAATTTTTGCGTTAATCGTGGAACCATGTTGAAGCTGTCTAAGATGTACGCCACATTACAGGAGACGTAGCTCTTGAAGAACTCACAATCTAAGGGGGTGGTGGGGTTGTGAGTGTTGAGGAGGGATGAGACATGCACCATATCGATTAGAAAAGCACCATGTTGGGGAAGGCATTTAATGAGGCCCCGGAGGATGGGCGGGGCTTTCTTGAATAGAAGTAAGAGCTAAGAGTAGTCCATTGCATGCAGATGGAAGAGTTGCCTGGGTGGGGAGAGCAAGCAGAGAAGCTGGGGTTTTATTTTTCTGGGAGGTAAGGAAAAGAAATACAGTAGTTCAAAGCATCATGTGTTGTGGATGTGTGAACCACATCTAAAATACTCCCTCTTATCACTATTTCTATTTGTTATTATGAATTCAAAGTCTTGTAGAAAATGTATACTATAAATGTGATATTCTGTGGCAACCACACATTTTGAGGGCGTGGCATGTTTGTCCTTCTTCCTTTTTCTGGTTCCTGTGAGACTCTTCTCCTCTCTTCTATGTGGTCTCAATGGGGCTCTCTGTCACTTACAGGAGAGGAAACATAAACCAAGCTTGACTCATCATGGTGCATTACAGTAGACGTGGTGATTGGTTAAAAGATGGGCACGGGGACCATACCAGACTAATCAGAATAATTTTTAAGCAGAGATCTTAGGAAAGATCAACGTTTGTTCTTCACTTTGCTAGAATAGAAGAATGTAAATCTTGACCGGCACGTAGAGCGTGACAAAGATTCTCTCCTTGAGCAAACTTTAGTTAGGCCCCTCTGAGCCCTCTTCTCAACTGGGCCTCAACCTTGGCCTTCTGTGTCCATCCTTTCCTTGCTGGCCTGCATAGCCCAGTCTTAGCAAAAATCCTGCTAAGTCTGTTTATTGAGAATCTCACCCCCACCCCCCACTTGATTTCTGATCACCTTTGATATATGATCAAGTTTCTCATCCTCCACTTTTGATGTCTAAGCCTTTGGCCTGCCTTTAGCAAGAATCCCTCTACCCTGTGTGTCTCTAATGAGTAAGTTTCCACCCACTGACTCCCTCACCCTGCTTTCTAGCTATAAATCCTCACTCGTCCTTGTTGTATTAGGAGTTCAGCCCAATCTCTCTCCTCTACTGCAGTAGTGTTGAATAAAGTCTTCCTTATAATGTTAACGAGTGTCAGAATAATTTTTTCCTTTAAAAGGGACTAACAGAACTCATTGGAGCTGAGAGATGGGGAAGCAAAGAACTGACCACATTTGAGACCCTGTGCCTGAAGCCACATGCACGCATGGGCTTGCCAGTTATATGAGCCAGTTATCACTCTTTGACTTAACCTAGATGGCACTGGGTTTCTCTCACTTGCCATGGAAAATGCCCTAATAAATACAACTTCTTATTCCTCTTAGGAAGATAGACATAGACTAACTGAGTAAAATAGTATTAAAGATAGAAATCCAAGAATGTCCAGGTTTTCCCCAGGCCCTCCTTCTCATGGCAATGGGAATAGCAGTTGGTATTTCTCATGGGTATTTTGTCCTTTCAAAAAAATTAACATTTTAAAAACTTCTGTTGTAAGGCAGACACTATGCTAGACATTTTCATATAGGCAATTTTATTTAATCCTGCCTCTCAAAGAAGTCCTTATTATACCTAATACACAGATAAGGCAACTGAGGTCCAAAGTTTTAATGAATCTTGGACAGACTCTCCTTCAAATCACAGTCTTTCTTCCACAGCTCTCTAAATATCCTTTGACAAGGAATTCTTTACATAGCTTTTTCCCTCTGCTTTAAGAAAATTGTGGTGAAAATTTACCAAGCATTTTACGTTGTTTCTTGATTAGTTTCTTCACACTCAAGCAAATATGCTGGAAAAGAATGAAACAATCTTAAATCTATCATACTTAGTTTCTGTCCTTTCTTTAAAAACAATATAATATTTACCTAATAGCAGGAAGGGAAGCCTCAATGGATCAAGATATGAAACACTCCCTGGAAAAACTCTGGGATGCCTCTAGGCTTTTACTGCGTGATTGCCTTGATGTGAAAGCAGCCCAAAATGTAGACGTTTCCACAACACAGGAACAGTGTTTCACAGCTGTCTCATGAAAGCACTCTTACTGACTCTCAAACCAGACAAAGTTTCCGTTTCATGAGTTTTTTTAAAGCAAAAAACCTTTTGACTTCTCTGGAGACAACCATTTTGAGACTCTCACGAAATCCCTTAAATCCTCAAGGCACGATAAATTTCACAATTGGATACCAAATGATGTTCCCAATCTTAAATCAGAAAGAAGTTACTTATTTTTAATCTAGCTGGGTTTCTAAAAAGATGCGTATCTAATTCATTCTCTTTTGAGCCAAGATGTTTTTTAAAAGTCTTTTCATAGTTTTCCTCTAGAAGAAAACTATTCATATTTGTTACTTTACAAGAAATATTCTTTTTGTTTTCGTAAGTGACATCTATACAGAGAACAGAATCTGGCATTGTTGTCAGCATTGCCAGATAGTTTCTTTGGCTTGAGACTGTGAGTAAAATGTTGTTCAAATGGCAGTGCAGGTTGTTAAACTTCTGAGGAGGTCTTCTAGTTCATTCTTGAAGGGCTGAACACAGCATTTAGTGTGGTGCCTTACGTGTATTACGCACTCAATAAATGAACAACCAGAATCCAGTAAGTTGCGGGTTGGGATATCTCACTTTCACTAAGAGCAAGAAGCAGGATAGAGAAAAAGTGAGTAAACAAAGAGATCATCAGAAAGACTTACTTTATTTGCGGCACATGGACTCTTAGTTGTGGCATGCCTGCGGGATCTAGTTCCCTGACCAGGGATCGAACCTGGGCCCCCTACATTGGGAACAAGGAGTCTTACCCACTGGACTGCGTGCCGCAACTAAGACCTGGCACAGCCAAAAATTACATAAATAAAAAAATTTTTTAAATATATATTAAAAAAATACCTACTACTTAAAAAAAAGACTTTGATTGTAATCTCAAGAAATCATTTCAGGGACACAGTATCACAAGATCTGGCAACATTAGCCCATCTGTGGCATTGAGTGGGTTGTTTTCAGCTGGTTTTGTTTTCTTGAAAAAACAAAGCAGTACAAATTTAAGCCGAACAAGGCTTTTGCAAACATGAATATTTTCCAGTAATAATGTAGTATGAAAATTTCAAACCATGGAAATGTAATATTCAAAACTGTTTACATCCCTCTTTCCCTCCCCTTCCCCTCTACCCCTTCCATCCTTTGCAAAGTAAAAAAAAAAAGTGTAAAAGCATGTTTTAAGCATGTTTCAGTATTTGTCAATTCTAAAGATAAACCCAGGGCCCATGAATCACTCCAATATGCAGTTCCAACGTGAAACAACCAAACCCACCCCTTCCTTTAAAACACACACACACACACACACACACACACACACACACACACACAACTATTTTTAATAGCAGTTTTAGGTTCCCAGAAAAACTGATTGGAAATTATAGAAAGTTCGCACATACCCCCTGCTTCCATATGTGGACAGCCTCCTTGACATTCCCACCAGAGTGGTATATTTGTTACAACTGATGAACCTATATCGACACATCATCGTCACCCAAACTCCATAGTTTACGTTAGGGTCCACTCTCGGTGTGGTATAGTCTATGGTTTTGACAAATATATAATGACACGTATCTACCTTTATAATATCATACAGACTGTTTTCCCTGCCCTAAAAGTCCTCTGTGTCCTGCCTGTTCACCGCTCCCTTCCCTACTAGGCCCTGGAAACCACTGACCTTTTTACTGTCTTCATAGTTTTGCCTTCTCCAGAATGCCTTATAGCTAATTCCCTTTTCAAGTGTTGCTCAGGATCACAATAATGAATACAGTTGTTTGACAGGTATATGTAAACCCCCAAGTCAAGTCACTTATATTTCTCTGCTTGCTGAAGGTTACAATCATATTGGATAGGTTAACCACTTTGGGCGGGGGGGTGGGTTTAAGTCTTTTTAAAAATTTATTTGATTGAAATATAGTTGATTTACAATGTTGTGTTCATGTCTGCTGTACAGCAAAGTGATTCAGTTATACATATATATACATTCTTTTTCATATTCTTTTCCATTATGGTTTATCACAGGATATTGAATGTAGTTCCCTACACAGTAGGACCTTGTTGTTTATTCTATACGTAAATAGTCTGCATCTGTTAACCCCAAACTCCCAATCCATCCCTCCCGGGTCAGGGTGGAGTGGTGGTTAAGTCTTAAACACTCATTTCTGCTTCCAAAAGTAAGACACAGTTGGTTTAGAAATTAATGTCTAGTTCAGGAATGTAAGATTTTTTTAATAAGAGAAAAAATCAACTAATGTTATTAATTAAGGAGATGGAGAAATATATAATCACATCAATAGATGTATATGAGGCTTTTAATAAAATGCAATATTCGTGATAAAAATCTTGGTAAACAAGGAGTAGAACAAAACTTCCTTTCCATTTTGTAAAGAATAATTACAAAGAGATTATAGCAAATTTCACACATAACGATGACTTGTTAAATGTATTCCTTTTAAAATCATGTGTAAGAAAATTTCTTGCTGTCAATAGTTCTATTCATCATTGTATTAGAGATACTGGCCAGGAAAATTACTATAGGAATTGAAAAAAGAACTCTCATTATTCACAGATAATATGATTATCTACATAGAAAACTCCAGGTCATTTGCAGACAAGTGTTTGGAAACGCTGAATACGAGATAAACACACAAAATTAATGCTATTTCATTTCACCAGTAACAAACAGAAAAGGAAAAAAATTACGTCAAAATTTTTAAGTATTTAGGGATAATTTTCACAGAGCTTTATGGAAATAATAAAGAGTTGTTGAATGTCATTAAAGAGGATTAAAAAATGGAGAGTCATATTCATAGAAATGAACACGTGTATCAGTTATCTCTTGGCGCATAACAAATTATCCCACACTTATACTAAGTGGTATAAAAATAAGAGGTATAAAAACAAACATTTATTAGCTCACAGTTCCTGTAGTTCAGGTACTCAGGAGCAGATTAGCTGTGTGGTTCTGGCTCGGGTCTTTTGTGAGGTTGCAATCAAGGTGTCAATTGGGGGAATGTGGTGTGAGCTGGGAGCTTGACTGGGGTAGAGGATCCACTTCTAAGTTCACTTACATGGCTGTTTGCAGGAGGCATCAGTCCCTAACTGGCTGTTGTCTGGAGGCATCAGTTGCTCACCACACGGGTCTTTCCAAGTGGCAACCTGACAGCTGGCTTACCCGGGAGAGAGAGATCCAAAAAAGAAAGAGTCTCTGAAGTCACTTCTGCTTTTTTCTGTTTATTTGAAACAAGTCACTAAGTCAAGCCCGTACTCAAGGGAGGGAGAAATAGTTTATCTTTTGAAGGGAATGTCAAAGAGTTTTGGGACATATTTTGAACTGCCAAAAACCTCAATACTATAAAGATACCAGTTGTCTACCAGTTCATCGGTAGATTCAATGCATCCTTTTTCCTTAATTGTAAGTTTTGGATATATTTTCCTAAACACTTAGATTTATAAGACTTTAAAAAAAATGCAAACCTAGGTAACATTTATACAAATATAAGTGATAAAAACTATCAGCAACAAACAATAAACCCAAAATTCAGGATGAGCTTTACCTCTAGAGCAGTGCTTCTCAAACAGGGGTGATTCTAAGATTGGATAGCATTTCAGTTGGCTTCCAGGGGACATCTGGCAATATCTGGCAACATTTTTGCTCTTCTTGTCTGGGGAGATGCTATTGGCATTCTAATGGGTAGAAGCCAGGGATGCTGATGAACATTCTGCAATGCACAGGACAGCCTTCGGCAGCAAGTGCTGCGGTTGAGATACCTTGGAAAAGGGAGTGGGTTTGAGGTGGGGCACGTAGGGGAAAAAATAATAGTAACGTTCATTTTTCTTGAATTAATGCAGCGATGCAAACACAGGGATCTATTTTATAATGATTTAAAAAACACGTAGCATAAATATTGCCTCGTGTTCACTCAGTAATAAGCACAATAAAAAAGAAAAATTGTTGAAACAACAGGACTTTGGACTCATTGGGCTTGGAAGGCTCGGGAGCTTCCTGTTTTGAACACTTAGATAAATGGTGGTACCATTTAATGCTACATTTTTTTCCCCTAAGATAAAAGCCTGCCCAGAACATCGCTCTAGACACTTAACATTTTACTGAGATGGAAAACAGCTCTTCAACATCAATATTTTGAAGATGACCTTAGACGCAGAGTGCATAGGCGAACTCTGATAAAACTCTCAACTTGGCCATTTGTAAGTCACAGTTTACCTTTTCAAATCCTGCCGGCCTTAAGTCATTGTTCCACCTCCTCTGAGGGAGGGTCAAAAGAATAAATTCAGTGAAGCAGAGACCTTGTAGCACTGGAAGCATCAGGTAAGCAGAGGACTCCGAGATCTCACAGCTCGGACGCTGGGTTAGCTGGCTTCGGCGCCCTGGCAGAACTTGCTGGCAGCCTGAGTCAGCGTCAACCAGCGGACACTGGGCAGGTGAAAGCAATTCACCCTGAGCCCAAAGCCCAGACCAACCACATTCTCTTGGGGGCGGGTCTAGGGCATCTCTAGCCTCGCTCTGAACTCGCACATAAGTTCGTGGTTAGCCTCGGCTTTAAATGGATGAAAATCAAGTCTTCCGTGATTAAAAACAAATGCTATGTTTGGTGCCACAGTTGCAGAGAGCTGCAGGCCTGCTATGTGTATCTTATACCGGAATGAACTGGAGGAGACAGAGTAAGAGATGGAGTTTGAGGTAACATGTGATATTTTTTACTTTTAGATTATTCTCTGATTTCCCCCTTACCATGTAGTTGAATTTTCACACATGATAACAATATTTTGCCTTGCAGCAGATGGGGCCTGTTACGAAAGGGGTTTTGCACCTTATTTTGTCTTTCATATGTCTAAAAATTATACATAAAAACCCCAAATGGGAGCAATTCGCCTAAACTCTGCCAACCCTTTGTGTTTTTAAACAGCCAACCAGGAGGCAGTGGGGCTGTTTGAGTCTTAAAAGTGTGTAATGACCCCCATTACGGAAATTTGAAATGCTATCCAATCTTAGAGAACCCCCATTTCGTGGGGAAAAAAACTGCCCAGTGACAGCTTTGGACAAAGAAGGATGACATGTTGTGAGTCCAAAGGTCAAGGCAAAACCAGCCCCACAAAAGATGGAGCTTACCCAGCATTAAGCCTGTTTTTAACTTCTGCTACTTTAAGCATATTTTAAAGTGGGACCCTGACCTGAGTAAATTTTCCTGGTAAAGGCAGAGCCGTAGCCATCTCATATGATTCTTCTCCAGGATTTCAGCAGAGTTTTGGACTGCTAAACGTTGAAGAGATTATAAAGAGAGGGAAGGATTCCTTTTGTTATCGAACCAGGTTCATTTTGCATAACTTACAGCAAGCCAAAATGGTGAGATGCTGAGGTTTGCAACAAAGAGAGGGTTTATTCGCAAGGCAGACAAGAGAGGAGACGAGAAAACAAGTCTCGTATCCACCTTTCCGAAGGGGAGGGGCTCGGAGTATTTATGGGATAATGAATAAAAAAGCAGGGCGGTCTGAGGTATGGGAAGCGCCGGGAAAGGTGATTGGAGAAAGGTACAGTGATTGTTTTTGTGCTCAGGCGTAACTAAAGTACAGACTTCTGCACTTTCAAAAATGGAGGTGCTTAGCACGATCTGAGGGTGGAGTTTTTGGCCCTCTGATGTCAAAACATCACTGAGCAGACACTCGTGCATGCCCAGTTGGAGGGTCGGTGGTCCTATCCAGTCTTGACCAGCTCAGCTCAAACTAGACACAGCTGACTCCAAGTTCCCGGAAAACAATTTGGGCAAACATTGTTTAGGGCTACCTGCTGCTTGGAGGACATGCAAGTCTTTTGTAGCAACAATTAAAACAACCTTGATTACTTAAGGCAGGTGAAATATGATTACACATGGTTTCACTTTCAGATTTGGCATAATACTTGGGAAAATTCTTAGGTCATAAAATGACAGGGATTGAAGAGGCCTCTACCCTGAATTTTGAAGGACAGGAATGTGATGGAATGACAGACTGGTGGAGTGAAAAACTGGTGTCCTACCAGGTAGCTACCTGTGTGATCCTGAATCTTTCTCCTCTCTTGATCTAGTTTTCTATTTTGTGAGGTGAGAGTTTTAGACCCATAATCTCTGGACTCCAATTCATTTCTAGCAGTCTGTGATTCTTACAGCTAATGAAGTTTCATCTGCCAGAATATTCTTTCTCCCACTTCTTTTATATTTTAAAGTCCATATGAAATTGTAAAACTTGCATCTGTAAATCTTACCCCCTATAAATTGGGCTGAGTTAGCCCAGTCTGGGTGAAATGGCTGAAATGAGTTTTGGCACGTTTTGGCGTGGTCATTGGCCCAAAGATGAGAAGCAGTGATGAAGACGGAAGAAACAAGGGGAGAGTTCGTCCCTCTTTCGTATTTGAGGACCAGTCAGTGTACATGGAAAATGGTGGATGAATAAGATAATCTTTCCCGTTTTCTGCTTCTCCGGGAAAGACAAGACTGAGCACGTACTTTGTGCTCAGGACGGCACAACCCCTCCGTGGGTGTTTATGGTTCACGTCAAGCAGGCACAGCTGAACTTATCGTTGCTCAATTATGTTAGCTGTCTATTGCCATGCAACAGTATTACCACAAACTTATCAACCTAAAACCATGCACATTGTTCATCTCCTGGCGCGGCTTAGTTGGGTCCTCTGCAAGGCTGAGATCAGGGTGTTGGACAGGGTGGCAGTCTTATCTGAGGTTCAGGGTTCCCTTCCCAGCTCACTCAAATTGTTGACAGCAGTCAGTTCCTGGCTGGGTGTCAGACCGAGGCCCCGGTTTCTCCCTGGGTTGGACACCCAGCCAATCAACCCTTTCCACCAGCAGCTCTCAACGTGGCAGTTTGCCTCTTCCAAGCCAGAAAGAAGAGAGAGGGAGACTCCAGTAAGATGGGGCTCCGATTATGTAATCATGTACACGTAAGCACGTACCTCCTGTCACCTTTACCCCATTGAATCTCACCTTTCTATTAGTTAGCTGCAAGTCATAGGTCGTGCCCACACTCAACCGGAGGGGATTACACAAAGCGTGGACAGCAGGAGGTGGGGATCACGGGGGCCGCCACCTCAGCTGCTCCCAGCTTGCCCCCTGATGGTTAATTAATGAGTTCACCCGACACACATCCACTGGGCGTTTAGCATAGCTTGACCCTGTGCTGCATGCTAGAGCATACAAAGAAAAGAGGCTACGGTCTCTGCCCTGGGAGCAGCCGATAAGTCGGTGGGGGGTGGTGATGGTGCCACCCGCTTCTTCCCACAGTTCAGTTCTGCTGTCCTGGGCGTGGCTATTCTCCCCAGCACATGGCACATGGGGCTGAGCCAGTGTTCCGCACTCCCCTGCACTCAAGGCCACCGGTCTGGCTGGGAGGCCGTTGGCCTTTAGAGTGCAATCTCCTGATGACCTCCAAAACTTGCAGCGCCCCCTGTTGGCCACCTGTGGCGGAACTGCTCCTGTTCATCACTGACTCACTTCCCCCAACCAGAGAGCCCTCCCCAGAGTCCATCCAGCTGCTTTCTTTTTCTTTTCCTTTTCTTTTCTTTTCTTCTTTTTTTTTTTTTTTTTTTGCGGTACCCGGGCCTCTCACTGTTGTGGCCTCTCCCGTTGCGGAGCACAGGCTCCGGACGCGCAGGCTCGGCAGCCATGGCTCACGGGCCCAGCCTCTCCGCGGCATGTGGGATCCTCCCGGACCAGGGCACGAACCCGCGTCCCCTGCATCGGCAGGCGGACTCTCAACCACTGCGCCACCAGGGAAGCCCTCTTTTTCTTTTTTTAATATATATTTTGTTGGAGTATAGCTGATTTACAATGTTGTGTTAGTTTCAGGTATAGCAAAGCGATTCAGTTATACATATACATATGTTCATTCTTTTTCAGATTCGTTACCCATATAGGTTATTACAGAATATTGAGTAGAGTTCCCTGTGCTATACGGTAGGTCCTCGTTGATTATTTATTTTATATATAGTAGTGTGTATACGTTAATCCCAAGCTCCTAATTTATCCCTCTCCCCATGTTTCCTCTTTGGTAGCTGTAGTTTGTTTTCAAAATCTGTTAAGTCTGGGGCTTCCCTGGTGGCGCAGTGGTTAAGAATCCTCCTGCCAGTGCAGGGGACACGGGTTCGAGCCCTGGTCCGGGAAGATCCCATGTGCCACGGAGCAACTAAGCCCGTGAGCCACAACTACTGAGCCCGTGTGCCACAACTACTGAAGCCCACGCGCCTAGAGCCTGTGGTCCGCAACAAGAGAAGCCACCGCAATGAGAAGCCCGCACACCACAACGAAGAGTAGCCCCCGCTCCCTGCAACTAGAGAAAGCCTGCACGCAGCAGAAAGACCCAATGCAACCAAAAATAAATACAATAAATAAATTTATTAAAAATAAAGTATTAAAAAATCGGTGAATCTGTTTCTGTTTTATAAATAAGTTCATTTGTATAATTTTTAAAAATTAGATTCCACACGAGTGATATCATAGGATATTTGTGTCTGGCTTGCTTCACTTAGCATGATCAACTCTAGGTCCATCCATGTTGCTGCAGATGGCATCATTTCCTTCTTTTTCACGGCTGAGTAATATTCCATTGTATATATGTACCACATCTTCTTTGTCCTTTCCTCTGTCCTGGATAGATTGCTTCCGTGTCTTGGCTGTTGTAAATAGTGATGCAATGAATATTGGGGTGCACGTATCTTTTCAAAGTATGCTTTTCTCTGGATATATGCCCAGGAGTGGGATTGCTGGATCATATGGTAGCTCTATTTTCAGTTTTTGAAGGAACCGCCATACTCTTCCCCTTAGTGGTTGTACCCATGCATCCAGCTGCTTTCTCATCATCTTTTCCAGAACCTCTGCTGGGGTGGTGATCAGGGTGGGGAGTTGGGGACATGGCACTGGCCTTTGAGACTTCACAAGACCCAGTCCATCCTTATAAGTCATCTCTGTCTTGGGTTAGGTTTCCAAGAGGTGGAGCCAGTGATAAGGATTCATGTAAAGGTGGTTTTGAGGAAAAACCCATCAAAGGGCAGAGGGGAATGTGGGCCCGGGCTGAGGGGGGCCCGTGAGCGTGTGGTATCCAGCCAAGCCCCATGGAAGGGAATTGTGGAGCCAGCTCTGGAGCCTCTACACCTCAGAGGAGTCAGATACCAGGAAGGTGACCTGGGGGCCTTCTATTCCTGTACCCGTGAGTCATTGGTGGAGAGCAGCTCCAAGGTGATGTGAATTCTTCCAGAATTCCAGAAGCTTCCGGAGCTCCAGAAAGGAGCTCCGCGTGCTCCTTTCTGTGGGCCACGCAGGTTCCAGTAGTCTCAGGGCAGTTTTTCGACCGAGAGAGGTAGGAGCTACTTGTGAGTAAAAAGACTGGGGGAGCTGGTATGTACAAAACATGGCGCAGAAATCCCAGGGGGTGTGTGATAGCATCACCCCGATTAAAACCTCCTTGAATTTCAGCACTTCCGTTGACCTTCTGTGTTCTGCCTGAACCCTGACAATTACCTGCCTAGAAATTGATTGCCCGACTTTGCATATCGCTCTAAAACCATATTTAGGTTTCTCCCATGCATGAGTTCTTACTCTTTAGACCAAGTTTTTGCAACTTTAGCACGACATTTGGGGCTAGTTAATTCTTTGTGGTGGAAGCTGTTCCGTGTGTTGGTGATTTTGTGATTTATAAGAAATATATGCGTATTTGCTCATTCAGATGACTAAACTATATTTCTCATATATTTGGTCTTCATCCACAATTCTTGACTCACATCTCCCCAAATCCTTGGAATTTCTTGAGTGAAAAGGACAATGGGGGTATCTTTTGTCACCATATTTGGCTACTTCTCCTCAGTTCCAGAAAACTGGAATTTCAGAGCCGTAGAGGAAAAATGGTTGTCTTGTAATTCATAACGAGCCCCTTTCCACCACAATAGGGTTTATATTAATGAGGTGACTTTTGGAAAGCACCTAAGGATGGGGGCTTGTTGCCAGGGGAATCAAACTCCATTAAAGGGTGGGAAATTTCAGTCCCACCCTCTGATTTCTGGGGAGGGGAGAGAGGCTGGGGGTTGAATCAATCACCAATGGCCAGTGAGTTAATCAATCGTGTTGTTGACCTGAAACAAATAGACTTCCAGAAATTTCTCTAGCAAAGATGGGTTTATTCGGGATCAGCAGAGAATCGCAACTCAGAGTCTGCAACCGTAGCAAGCTGTGTGCAGGCAAGGGAAGGAGAACGTTTTTATAGGGAGGAAGAGGAACTTGGGATGGCTATAGTAAACAAAGAATCCATGGCTTTTCACTGGCTGAGTCCTTGCCAGGAAAGAAGAGGATTCTTTCTTCTTTGTGTTGGGCTCTGCTGTAGTCACAGGGCATGACAGCTCCCACTTCTGGTCTCCCAATTCTATTTACGTGACATTTCTGTTTATTGAGTTTTTAGATTTCCCTCTTTTGATCAAGATCCATCTCTGGAAGCATTGCTGACCCAAAGTCAGGTTTTCTAGATTCAGAGGCTATTTTTCCTCAACGTCAGGAAAGACCTTTCTTGGATTGGATGTAAAGTCTCCTATTGGCGAGAAAGCGTACAGAGTGGAAACCTATCAAGTTCACATTTGAGTTACATGGAGGGGTAGGAGGGAGAACTCTCAGGTATTTTTTAATCTAAAGTCTCTGTTATCAAGATCGTGGACACTGGAGATCATCTGAAGCGTTATGTCATCGTCAGAGATTTGGTGACAGAATTCTGTAAGGCCTGGTCCAGATATCTTGGGAAAGCTGTATCATCAGATGTCATCAGCTTCATTTCTGGGAAATCTTTACTTTCAGGTCGCCAGATAATGTGCAGATCCAGTCAGGCTCTGGGAATTTCCTTTGGTGTGTCACGTGAATTCAAGAGTCTTACTGCCTGGAGTTGGATGGCACAAGACTTTGTTAGCAGTACTTGATAAGGGCCTTTCCAGTGAGGTTGAAGAGAGTTTTCTTCTGATGGTGTCTTTTCCAATAGACAAAATCTTCCGGTTGCAAACTATGTATGATACTTAAGGTCTTCTCCCAAGGGCGCACCGTGGAAAGATTGCTTTACGAAAGTATCGTTATTTATTTTTTAATCGAAGTATAGTTGATTTACAACGTTGTGTTAGTTTCAGGTGTGCAGCAAAGTGATTCAGTTTTATATCTGTATTCTTTTTCGGATTCTTTTCCCTTATAGACTATTACAAAATATTGAGTATAGTTCTGTGTGCTATACAGTAGGTCTTTGTTGTTTATTTTATATATAGTGGTGCGTATATGTTCATCCCAAACTCCTAATTTATCCCTCCCCCCTTTCCCCTTTGATAACCATAAGTTTGTTTTCTATGTCTGTGGGTCTATTCCAATTTTATAAACAAGTTCATTTGTATCATTTTTTTAGATTCCACATGTAAGCGATATCATATGATATCTGTCTGTGTCTGACTTACCTCACTTAGTATGATAATCTCTAGGTCCATCCATGATGCTGTAAATGGCATCCTTCGTTTTTATGGCTGAGTAATATTCCATTGTGTGTGTGTGTATATATATATATATATATATATACACCACATCTTCATTCATCTGTCGATGGACATTTAGGTTAAAGCATCGTTACTTTTAATAGAAGCAATTAGGCCTTTTCAATACTGGAGTATCTCTTCTTTTAACAGTTGTGGGTCCCAAGAAGCAGAAGCCAAGTGCATTGGGCATCCTGCAGCTGTCTCAAAGGGTGAGAGTTTATGAGTTCCAAAAGGGGTGGATCTGAGATTTAGAAGGACCGATGGCGGTGCTTCCGGCCAAGGTGTTCGGAGGGCCTCTACAAATTTTGCCAGTTTGAGTCTTAATAATGCCATTAATGTGGTCAACTAAACCAGAGGACTGAGGATGCTAAGCCCAGTGAAAGTGTTGTAAGACCAGCCACACGGCACAGCTGTTGAAGTACCTGGCCAGTAAAAACAGGTTCCTTGATCACTATGAAATTCGAGAGGAGTTCCCCAGGTAGGGATAATCTTTTCCAAAAGAACTTTACCCACAGAAGAGGCAGTAGCCTTTCTGCAAGGGAGACTTCAGTCTAGTGTGAAAACATACAGACCATGACTAAAACATATTTATATCCATTAGATGGAGGAAGTTGTATGAAATCCATTTGCCAGGCTTCGAATGGTCCATTAGGAAGTTTAAAATGTCTGGGAGTAGTACGATCAGACTTCCCTGGGTTGTACTTCGAACAAGTAAGATAAGTGCAGTAGGCAGTTTTTGTGGCCTTGTTCATGTTTCCCCACCCATGCTGAGTCATGAAGGCTATCAGTTTGTTAGCAGACCAATGGTTTAATGCATGTATGGTGGTGCGAAGTGGGAATTTTAGAGTCTCTGGTAGGACTGGGTTGTTATTTGGTTCAAACCGGAGCTTTCTCTTTTTATCAAGCCGATGATTGCTAAACTTCCAATCTTGTTTTTCCTTTTCTGAAGCCAGTTGTTTGGCCTTTCTAGCCAGTTTTTCTAAATTATCATCTGGGGGTAAATCCCTTAGGGCCATGCCAGCGGTTTGGGTGCCGTTGATCCCGTTAAGAGCGGCATTCCTTGCAGAAGTATCAGCAAGGTGATTTCCCTTAGCTTCCAGAGAGTCAGGTTTAGAATGTCCTGGAATCTTAATAATAGCTAAACAGCAGATAAAAGTACTGCATTCATTAATTCCTGAGTGTGGAGACCATTTTGAATTTTACTTACTTTAGAAGTAAGGAAACCACATTGCTCCCATAACATTCCAAAATCATGAGCTACTCCGAAAGCGTATCTACTATTAGTATAAATATTGGCAGTTTTGTCCTGGGCTAAAGTACAAGCCCGTGTGTAATCCAGCTCGTTGGGCCAAAGTAGCCATAGGTAAAGATGTCGCCCCAACATCAAAAGGATTTGTAGTAATATACCCGGCACAATATTTGCCATTGTCACCTTTTAAATAAGAACCATCGGTAAACCGTGAGAAGTCAGTGTGACCCGATGGAACTTCCTATAGGTCCATCCTGAGCCAGGAGGTGCTACATCAGGGTTAAGTAGTCATGAGGGACTTCATCTGTGACAGGAGGGAGAAAAGTAATTGGGTTAAGGTTATTACAGTGTAAGAGAGTTACGTGAGGAACAGTTAACAAAAGGACTTCCCAGGAGGTGAGGCGCCTGACTGAGAAATGTGGAGTGTGATGAGGATTCAGGAGATCTTCTGCATGCGGTACAAAAATGGTTAAAGGGGATCCAACAGTGATTTTCTGGCTTTAACCAAAAGCGCAGTGGCCATAATAGCTCTAGGGTAAGAGGGGTATCCCCATGCCACAGGGTCCAGTTGTGGGCCACGGTATCCTATGGGTCCATGGTGGACCCCGTGTTCTTGGGTGAGTACTTCGAGGGCGTTCCCTTCCTTCTCATACACAAAAAGGAAAAGTGGGAATCTGCCGATTGGGATACCCAAGGGCAGGTGGGTTCTTCAAACTCTCCTTTAAGGCCTTGAAGGCCGTGCCATCCAGTTCATCCTATTAAATTAGGTCCAGGTTGTTATTGTTGAGTAAAACATACAGACGTTTGATCATAAGAAAGGAATTTGGAATTCAGTTTTCGTAATAACCAGCTAGCCAGAGAAAACCTTGCAGTTGGTGCTTGGTTTTGGGTTTGGGGAAGCTTAGGATACCATGAAGCCTATCTGGATCTAGGTGCAGCCCTTGTTCTGATATCAGATGCCCTAAATACCGAACCTGGCTTTGGGCAAACTGCAGTTTTTCTTTGGCAAACTTATGTCCCTTTAAGGCGAAAAGTTTTAGCAAGTGGATGCTGTCTTCCTGTGAGGAGGCTTGAGAAGGAGAGCAAAGGAGCAAATCACCCACGTATCGCGACAGAGTAGAGCCTCTAGGGAACTGCATGTCATCCAGATCAGCCTTCAGGATTTGCAAGAAATCAGAACTCTCAGTAGGACGCTGAGGCAGTACTGTCCAGGTGAATTGTTCTTCTTCCCAAGTGAACGCAAAAAGGTATTGGCTATAGCTTCATCAACTGGAACGCAAAAGAATACACTGCGTGAATCAATTACAGTAAAGAACTGACTCCTGGTGGGAAGGGATGTTAGTAACGTAATGTGTGAGGGTTAGGAATAACACGGTGTCGAGGGTTAACAATGTTTATTGCTTGGAGGTCCTGAGCAAACCTCCACCTTTGGTACCTTGTGTTTTCTCGCCGGTAAAAAGGAGTTTACAGGGGCTAGTAAAAGGGGTAATGAGTTCTTGAGCCTTGTAATTTCATATTATGGGCTTTATGTCTTAGAGGGTTTCTTTACTTATAGGGTATTGATTAATTCTGGGAAGAAGTTTTTTCTTTTTTTAAACATCTTTATTGGGGTATAATTGCTTTACAATGGTGTGTTAGTTTCTGCTTTATAACAAAGTGAATCAGTTATACATATACATATGTTCCCATATGTCTTCCCTCTTGCGTCTCCCACCCTCCCTATCCCACCCCTCCAGGCTGTCACAAAGCACCGAGCCGATATCCCTGTGGGAAGAAGTTTTGAGGGGTCGATTTCAATTTGGATTGGAGTTGTGCCCTGGTTTTTCCCAACATCAGTTGGAGATTTTGCCCACAGAAAAGTGGTAGCTGATTGAATAGAGACAAAGGGTCAGTGTTTCCAGAATCTGCTCTAGTTCCATCAGAGATGGAACAAATAAAAGACGTCAAAGGGTCATTCAATTCACCTGGTGGGTTATTTTGATGACTACTGTCAAGTTCTATGATTATTTCCCCCTTTTGGGAGAAAGAAATCCCAGCATGATACTTGTCTAAGAATTCTCAGCTTAGTAAATGCATTGGGGAAGAGGAACTAAGGAGAAACGGTATGGATCTCTCAAAGGGCCTAAACATAAGGGAATAAGGTCAGAGACAGGGCCCTCTTGAAGTTCATTAGAGATGCCACTGTTTGAACTGTTTCGGTACTCCGAGGCAGGGGCTTTGTAGTAGTGGGGTCGAGCACCGAGAGTGTAGCTCCGGTGTCAGTTAGGACTGGGCATTTCATCCCCAATCTGGAGAAATGCTTCACCAAGGCAACTAAGAGGGAGAATTGGGGGGATGTTGGAAAGGCTGGTGAGAGAGCTGAAAGCGTCTAGAGCACTTCACTTTGTAACAGTCTCTTTGCCAAAGCCCTGGCTCTTTGCAATAATAGCAGAAACTAGGAGGCTTTCGGTCTTGTTTAGGAGCCTTCATTTGCTGGAGTTGAAAGTTAAGAATTTTGGTGGTCTTCCTTGGAGGTGACTCATCTGCAGTGCGAGAGAGCTGGTTTGTCAGATTAACCAAATCCGGAGTGGACATAGTTTGCCTTTCCACCCTGGTCCTGGTAACTAGAAGGGGACAGTCGCGGTTCAGCCCATCAGTAAACATAGAGTTAAAAGCTACTCAGGTGGAATCAACATCTGAAGGAAGAGCAGAATTTCCTTTAAAGACAATCTGGAGTTGATTGTAATAGCCATGAGCAGATTCACCAGATTTTTGTGCGCAAGCCTGAATTTTGTTCCAATCCATGGGCTTTGGAAAAGCCCTGGGAATTTCTCCATGAAGTTGCCTAGCGATTGCCCTGATCATATACTAAGTTAGCGGGCTTGTCTCCCAGGTGTAACTCTAGACACCTTTCTGAACTTTCCCACTTAGAGGTTTTCATCCAGTGCTGGGCCCGGCCTTCACTGACAAGTATATGAACAGCTGATATAAGTCAGAGAAACCAGGTTGAGAAGTTGGCGTGACTATATTAAATTCCTCAGCACATCTGTGAGGATCTTCAGTTACTTTGGGAAAATCTTTGTGGCCCACAATTCAGTTTTAGTCCAGGGAATATAAGAAATTAAGGGTTTAGCGTCCAGATCTTCAGAAGGCTTAATTTTAAAGGGACAGGTTCTGACATGTTCAGAGGAAGGGAGAGTGAGTTTCAGAGGAAAAGGGAAGTTTGGCAAGAAGAAGAGTGAGGCTGTGGGCGCCCTTTTACATTCCTCTAGTCATTTGTTTGCCTCAGTTAACCTTCCAATCTTATTTTGCAGAGGGACAATGTTGTTACTCTTTTTAATTGAAGTATAGTAGATTTACAGTGCTGTGTTAGTTTCAGGCGTATGGCAAAGTGATTCAGTACGTATATGTATTCTTTTTCGGATTCCTTTCCATGATAGGTTATTACAAGATACTGAATGTAGTTCCCTGTGCTCCACAGTAGGACCTTGTTGGTTATCTATTTTATATATAGTAGTGTGTGTCTGTTAATCCCAAACTCCTAATTTATCCCTCCCCACCCTTTTCCCTTTGGTATCCATAAGCTTGTTTTCTATGTCTTTGAGTCTATTTCTGGTTTGTAAATAAGTTCATTTCTATCATTTTTTTAGATTCCACATGTAAGTGATATCATATGGTATTTATCTTTCTCTGTCTGACTTGCTTCACTTAGTATGATCATCTCTAGGTCCACCATGTTGCTGCAACTGGTATTATTTCATTCTTTTTTATGGCTGAGTAGTATTTCATATGTGTGTGTGTGTGTGTGTGTGTGTGTGTGTGTAGCTATATATCTCACATCTTCTCTGTATATATTCCCATCCATTCATCCGTCGATGGGCATTTAGGTTGCTTCCCTGTCTTAGCTGTTGTAAATAGTGCTACTATGAACATTGGGTTTCATGTATCTTTTCGAATTAGAGTTTTTGTCTTTTCTGGATATATGCTGAGAGGCGATTTTAGATTCCTGATAACATTGGGAAGCCTCAAAAAAAACAATTGAAACAAGAATTCCTCTCAGTTCTGGAAATTTGAGCTATTTAGTCTAATTTGATTTTTTTTTTTAATTAATTTATTTTTGGCTGCGTTGGGTCTTCGTTGCTGCGTGTGGGCTCTCTCTAGTAGCGGCGAGCGGGGGCCACTCTTCATTGCGGTGCGTGGGCTTCTCATTGCGGTGGCTTCTCTTGTTGCGGAGCACGGGCTCTAGGTGCACGGGCTTCAGTAGTTGTGGCACGTGGGCTCAGTAGTTGTGGCGCATGGGCTTAGTTGCTCCGTGGCATGTGGGATATTCCCGGACCAGGGCTCGAACCCGTGTTCCCTGCACTGGCAGGCGGATTCTTAACCACCGCGCCACCAGGGAAGCCCCCTAATTCGGTTTTAAGGAAATTAAGTTTGGGGATTTCAAAAGTTCTCAGGGCGTGAGAGCTACCTCTTCTGGTCTCTCAACTCTATTCAATTGAGGTTTCTGTTTATTATTATTATTATTATTTTTACAATGCCTAGGTAATGACGCTACCATAAAAACCCAAAAGGAGGGGGTTCAGAGAGCTTCCAGGTTAGGGAACCAGTACACTTGCATATTGCCACCCTGCCAGGCCCCAAACTCCACAAGGACAGAAATTCCTTTGTTCAGGAACTCGCCCTGTGTGTCTCTTCACCTCGTTGTTGATTTTTATCCTTTAATATTCTTAATAATAAGTTGATAATCTAGTGAGTAAACAGGATTCCTGAGTTCTGTGAGTCATTCTAGCAAGTTAATCAAACCCAAGGAGAGGTCGTGGGAAACTCTGATTTATAGCCAGACGGTCAGAAGTACACGTGACACCCTGGACTTGAGATTAGCGTCCTGAGTTGAGCGGGTCATTGGGACCTCCAATTGTAGCTGGTTGTTCAGAAGCACAGGTAACAACCTGGGCTTGTGATGGGTGTTTGAAGTGGAGGGTGGTCTTGTCGGACTGAGCCCTTTACCTGTGGCAACTGATACTCTCCAGGTAGACAGTATCAGAGTTGAGGTGAATTCTTGGACACCCTGTTGGTGTCTGAGAATTTCTTGTTGATATGGGGAAGCCTCCACACACACACACACGCTGGAAATGGGTCCAGGAACCCAAAAGAGCTTTGTAAAATGTTTAGCAGCGTCCCTGGCCTTTTCGCACTCGATTCCAGGAGCTCTCTCTCCCAGTTGTGACAAACACAGATGTCTCCAGACATTGCCAGATGTCCTCTGGGGGCAAAACTGCCCCTGGTTGAGGACCACTGCTTTAGACCGAAAACCTAGCCCAAGGGCTGAGGAGACAGCATTGCAGGCTCCCCATCTCCACTATGAAAGCGGAAACTCCTGGGGTACACCTTGTCTGTCTCAACTGGTGCCCGGAACTGGTTCAAAAAGGGTTAAAGAAAAACAAAAGGAAAATGCTTTTTTAAAAAAATTGAAGTGTACTTGCTTTACAATGTTGTGTTAGTTTCTGCTGTACAGCAAAGTCATTCAGCTCTACGTATCCATATATCCCCTCCCATATGGACCTCCCTGCCACCCTCCATCCCACCCATCTAGGTCACCACAGAGCACCGAGCTGAGCTCCTTGTGCTATACTGCAGGTTCTCATTAGTTATCTGTTTTATACATAGTAGTGTGTATGTGTCAGTCCCAATCTCCCAATTCACTCCACCCCCTCTTTCCCCCCCTTGGTGTCCATACGTTTGTTCTCTACGTCTGTGTCTCTATTTCTGCTTTGCAAATAGGTTCATCTGTACCATTTTTCTAGATTCCACATATATGCGTTAATATATGATATTTGTTTTTCTCTTACTGACTTCACTCTGTAGGTCCATCCATGCTGGTGCACATGACACGATTTCATCCCTTCTTACGGTTGAGTAATATTCCATTGTATATATGTACCACATCTTCTTTATCTGTTCATCTGTCTGTGGACATTTAGGTGGCTTCCATGTCCTGGCTATTGTAAATAGTGCTGCAGTGAACATTGGGGTGCGTGTATCTTTTGGAATTATGGTTTCCTCTGGGGGAAATGCTCTTATCAAGTACAATTTTGATCAGAGTCATTGTTGTCAGGTTATACAACTAGATACCTGTGATGCTTGTGGGCATGCACCCGCTTCTGAATCAAAGAAAGGTAAGGCTCTACACCACTCAAGTCTCCACTAGTTACTAAAAGCAGACATAGTGAATGGTGGAGACCTGGAAGGGGGTTTGACTGCCTCTCCAATCATGGCTGCAAACACAGCTATTTAAAGATCACCCAGAGAGAGAGCCTTGTCCATCCAGTCTATAAATACTAGGTTTTTTACTGTGGTCTCAACCTCTTCCCATTACGCACACCTCCTGCAAATAGAGAAAGGAAAGGTGGAAACTTGGGGCCATTTCACCCTCATTGGTCACACATAATAAGACTGACCACTCCAGTAAGACCAAAGTTGAGATCCGTGCCTTTATCTGACCAAGCAGAGTAGAATGTGAATTTTTATATGTACTATAATCTTCTGAATCTTACATTCTTTTGACAGTAGAGATGTGTTTTAAATCAGCATCTAAACTCTGTGGCTTTCTAAATCACAGCAATTACTTAATGCATTTTCTTTAATCATTTCCATTTCTTCCTCTTCCTCTACCTCTTCTTTCTTCTCTGATATTCTTACCTTCTTATTTTACAGGGTTAATTTTGTCTTTCTGAGCTGGGTGTTTATAGTTTTGCCCACAGAATGCTAAGATCACAGATGGGTTCAGCAAACTAAAACAAAATGCAAATTTACCCATTGGATGAAGGTAGACTGGTGGAAAGGGAAGCCACAATCAATCAAACACCTGCGTGGTAGAAATGAGTTCATTTCAGCCCAAACCAATCAACCTCCCAAATGCATCCAGGAAGCGATGGGTTTTCATAGCTATACATGTTAGGGAATGGTAGTGGAGATTCATTAAGGTAACTCTTCTAGTATCTTTTTGTATTGCCTCCATACATTTCAAAATGACTATAAAAGAAAACAAAGGCATGAGACACACCAAAAAACTTTGGAGGCCCGTGTAGTCCTCTCAATAACATCACTAGACAGAGGGCAGGCAGGCCCTTGCTCTTCTCTGTGTCCTACTCCCCTTGGGGACAGATATCTGGGTTTCCTGTCCTTTGTGTTTCACGTATTTCCCTTCCTCTTTTCACAAATCTTCTGTAGTCACCTGCGAGAAAAATGGTTGGCCAAGCAACTTCATTTACATATTTTAAAATCATTCCCTATAAGCGCCTCTTCTGTCTCCACCCACCCAGGATATGGGGGTTGCTGAATTTTTCACTTTTCGTATATGCTGCTGTGGATTACAAACAGCTAATACCACCTCATTTTCTTTTACTAAAATATAGAGAATGTTTCTTTTTGTAGATGATATTTTTGACATGTTTTAGAATTTTTTACTGTGAGAAACTAAACTGTGAAAAGATCAGTTTCCAAAGTGTTTCACTTAATTACATGTTGGTGCATCCTGTGTTCATTCCTGCAAAAGTTCTTTGATAATTTTTACTAGAAAAATTATTGGAAAAACTTTGATGAGGTTCTGATAGAGGGCAGGCATTACACCTAGCATTCGGGTTCAGAGACGAGTGTAATACTACCCCTGTCCTTTAGAGCTTTCTTATATATTAGAGGAGTCAGAAATAGAAATACAGTTTAGCACCATAGGGAGCTTGAGGACAGGGACTAGCAAATAAGAGGTCAAGTAATGTCTGTTAAATATCATGAGAGCGATCTTAAAAATCAGGCTTGAGTGGACACACACAAAAAAAGCCAAATATAAAGAAACTACAAAAAAATAAACATAAAGTAGACAAAAAACAGAAAGAAAAAAGGAAGACATTGAAAACCGTTAGACATTCACTTCCTCAAGACAGACGATTGGGCTTAATGGTCGCTCTAGCTCTCTTTGAAAATTCTGTTGGCATATCCGTCGTTAACATCGCTAGGTAGTAGCCTCAAAAGTGAATTTATTAGAACTGCACAGTTTATAATGCAGCCACTAGATTCACAATGACTTGGTCCATTCATATGCTTGTGAAAATAACAAGGAATCATTTCTGCACCACCTCTCAGCCCGACTCGGCAGTGATCCCAGCCCCAGATTAATTATCCCACTCAGGAAACTAAATGCCCACGTCTCTCCCTTGCTGTTTTGGTTGTATCTCCATAGACTTTCATCATTAGATGAAATTACGACAGTATTCATGGCCAGTGTGCAGAAAGTCACAGTTTTTGCAGTTCTTATTTCCAGAACCTTGTCATCCCCACAACTTTAACAAGGTCCGACATTCGTATTCTTTTCAGCACATTCTCTCGGGTTCACTTGAAAAGCAGGCAGAACAGTGTACTTAATGACTCAAATCCCCGACTTTGCAAGCAAAGAGAAACCATTTCCTTAATAAAATATTCAAGAAAAGTGAGTCCCTTCTCTCCATCTTCTTCTTGGAGGCTGCGCCTTTATAAGTGGCTTGGCCTGATGACCTTTAAATGAACAGTACACTGAGAAGAGTCTCTTCTGTGGAAGAAAATTTGATCACCATCAGATGTGACTTAGAGTTCCCTTCTTTTCTGAAGTATGCAGAACTGAATTTCCAGAGAGCCAGATTTAGAGGTGCAGGATGGGGTGAGATGGCAGGGGTTTCTCCCTTGTCATGAACTGGGGTCGGCATCCTGCAGGGACCTTGCTCGTGCCCAGAGGGTGCTGGGGAATCTGAGCCGGACGCCGCGTCAAACTCGCATCCCCTGCGCTGGGTACTCAATTCTGGATGGATGCTTTCTACTTCACGTTTAAGCTCCTTTAGTCTCATTTCTAGGCATCCAATTATACCTGTCTCTTGCAGGCAATGTTTGAGGTCAACACCTGGTGTTTTATTGGAAGAGCTAGAACCCAGTCCTCTTAAATCAGTCTCCGCATTTGGCCTTTGCAGCTGGAAAACATGTTTGCTCACACTGCATTTTTACCATACAGGAAATCCTCCAGGGAATTCGGGGTCTGTGTGGTACCTTTGAAGTACCACAAACAATTTTCTCTTTCCTACTTTCCTCCGTGTTTGGTTACATTATTTTAATTGATGTATTTTGTCTGATGTATTATATTAGGAGAGCTTGAAGGATGATGTGCTTAGCGTACAATGTCTCTTACGATTAAATTTCTTTGCAGAAGCCCAACGCCTCAGTTTTCACTCTGCTCACTCCTCCTGGCGCTGGGTTACAATGACGCAAAACAATGCCGGGTGCGCCGTGCAGGAAAATCACTCAGACCCCCCATCTCTCACGTTCCTGCCCCAGAGCTGGAAATCCCTAACTCAAATTTGTTTTAGGTTTAGAAACTCTAATATTTACAGCACATATTTCCTCCCTTTATGTGTCCTGCATGTCCAGTGAAACCTCTGATGATATAAATTTCTATGTATGTGCACACACAAATGTTGTTTGCGGGTAGAAACTGACCTCGTATTATTTAATGATGGAAGCGCACCCCAGCTCTGATAAAGTTGACCTAATTAGCATCTAATACAAGTCCAAGGAAGGTAAAGACAAATACCAGTCCTGCTAACCTGCATTTTTATATTGGCTTAAATCTCATTTAATGGAAATTCCTTGAAACTTAAAGACACTGATGTTTTTCTTTCTTCTTTATGCATCCGTCATGCCTGGAAATAAGACATGTCCAAGGACAACCGTAGGATTCTCTCTGCTTTGCGACTTGCTCCAGAGAAGAAAAAAAAAAACAAAGGCCCCCTTCCTTTGCCACGAATATTTAAGTCCAAGTAATTCACAAAGTCTTTGGGTGGAATCTTAAGAATAAAAGCAGACATTTATTTAAAACCATCAGAGTTTGATCTAAGAAAGCACAGCAAAGCGATACAGCATCAAATCCCATTTTAGAGATAATAGGTGGAAATGTGAATAAAAGTAATTCTTTTCTAGCTGTTTTGAGAATTTCTTTTGGAATTTCTAAGAGTTGCTTGTTTTTCTTCACACAAGTGATACATTACGCCTTTTTCTTTTCCCACTTCCTTTTCCCCCTTTAATATTTATTTATTTATTTATTTACATCTCTATTGGGGTATAATTGCTTTACAATGGTGTGTTAGGTTCTGCTTTATAACAAAGTGAATCAGCTATACATATACATACGTTCCCATATCTCTTCCCTCTTGCGTCTCCCTTCCTCCCACCCTCCCTATCCCACCCCTCTAGGTGGTCACAGAGCACCGAGCTGATCTCCCTGTGCTATGCGGCTGCTTCCCACTAGCTATCTACCTTACGTTTGGTAGTGTATATATGTCCATGCCACTCTCTCACTTCGTCCCAGCTTACCCTTCCCCCTCCCCGTGTCCTCAAGTTGTGCTTAAATGAACCTAGAAACATGCATTTGTCAATAGAAGCTCCAAATAACGAATTTATGATGATCCTCTCTGCTCAAGAGGTCAGAGAATCTCTGACCTTTGCAAGGGTGGAATCGTTTTTGGCTGTGTTAGACGGAGTGCAAGCCAGAGGCCCAGTCAGCCATTTTATGTTTGATTTTATCTCAAGCATGTCAGGCTTGATTCGTCCAACCCAGATTAGGGTGAGAGTGAGGCAGGGAGTTGCCGAAATTGGAACAAATAAGAGTTGTTTTCAGGCTGAATGATAGGCAAAATCCATAAAGAATTCTCAGATGTTTTCAGTAAAATGAATGAGATTCAGAATTTGGCATAGTAGGTTGCCACGAAATATAGTTTGGACCGCACAGCGCAAAAGGTTCTGGAATCGATGAGACGGATGAATGTGGCTGGTTTTATGTATATCGTGCCCCAAAATGACCACTTCCAAGTTTGTGTTCTAAGAATAGGGGCATCTGGCTCCGTCTTTTAGGGTGAAAATCTATACATTTAAGGGGAACTAGTTCTATGAGAAAAGGTAAAAGTTGTTTCATTTGCTGTAGAAATCCTCTGCTGCATTATTTGCTATATAAAACCTATGTCTGATCGGTCATTTGGTACCTTTTTTAGGATTAGCCAGGATCAAGTATTCCACTGGGGACCCTTCTCTGCAGCCCAGAATTAATCAGCTCTTGGGCGCCACTGGTCCTCCCGGCTTCTCACCGCACTGCAGCCTCAGCCTGCCCTTGCGTTTAGCTGTCAAGAAGCAGAATCATTCCAGGGACACCTGTAAGCATCAACGGCCAAGGCTATTGGTTGTAGGCTGAGTGTGTCCGGGAGCTCTCACCGAGCAAAATAGGGAAGTAACAGAGTCAGGGTCACTGGTGGGGAGGGAGGATGGAGGAAGGAAGCTGGGGAGATAGCATGACTCATGCTGACCCAGGTTGTGTTTTTGCTGGCAGCGTCGTTATTCCTTTGCCCTCTGGTACTGCATCACACTGACGCCGTGCCCAGTGTGCTGGCACAGAGAGAGAGGACCTAAGTTCATGCGTTTCCAAGCGTGCTGATGATTTTTTTTTTTTTTTTTTGCGGTACGCGGGCCTCTCACTGTTGTGGCCTCTCCCATTGCGGAGCACAGGCTCCGGATGCGCAGGCTCAGCGGCCACGGCTCACGGGCCCAGCCGCTCCGCGGCATGTGGGATCTTCCCGGACCAGGGCACGAACCCGCGTCCCCTGCATCGGCAGGCGGGCTCCCAACCACTGCGCCACCAGGGAAGCCCGTGCTGATGATTTTTAATCAATACATTTGTCACCGTCCATAACTGTGGTGACGGTAAAGTGCTTTTGTTCTGCCAAAGAGATACAAGTCTATTTCTGATTGTGCCCGGGCCAGTTCAGCTCTTCAGTGATTTTAATGAATCATTCATTTATTGAAATACAGTTATTAAATAACTGAAAGAGGTTAGCCTTTAAAAATACCTTTCAGCCTGGTTCTACAACCAACATATTGGTCAAAATGAGGCTGGATTCTCCTATCTCCATCTTCCAGGGCAATTTGGAGTCTAGAAAGGCCCATTTCTGCAGGGCTATGATGGAGAAAATGCAGGGAATAATTGGTTCCATTCATTTTTAAATTCCTTTCAAAACCATGAGGAATTAATTCATATTCAGAGAGAACTGAACAAAGCCTCAGAGAAAGCCATTGTGTTTTCACAGATCTTTTGGAGTGGTGGGGTAGGGAGAGGTAACTAGCCGTGATGCGTAGTTTTTCATAGAAAAAGTTCATTCGTGAGAATTTCATGTATCGCCCAGCAATCTCCAAGCCTGGAGGAAAATCCCCATCCCAGGACTCACATATTTTGTCTTATGAACGTTGCCCACACAAACATGTATATGTATGTGGTGTTTGAGTACATTTACACCTGTGATTCTCAATCATGGCTCTGTATCCGAATCACTTCTGGGAATGATTGAGTCCTAATAGAACTGGCTGTACTGCTGTAACAGATGGTCCCCAAATCTCATGGCTCACTACAGTGAAGACTTAGTTCTCACTCGCAACATGTGTTCATTGTGGGTCTCCCACGGCTCTGCTCCCTCCCGTGTTCACTGTGACATCAAGGTGACAGAGTAGCCTCTAGCTGGAATACTACTGGTTGTCATGGCGGAGAGAAAAGAGAGCCTGGCAAAGTGTCAGCTTGCTCTTGCCACCAATGCTCAGTTTCACTGGCCAGGGCGAGTCACGTGGCCCAGGTTAAAGGTGGGCTTCGGGAAGTATGGTTCTCCCCAGTGAGCCACAGCGAATCTCTGTGAATAATAATGCCATGTCTCACGGGGACGTTTAAGTGCTGCAAATTCCTTGATCGACTTCAGATCTATTAAGAATTTCAGGATGGGACCTGAGGAACTGTATTTTCTAAAGTTCTCTAGCAAGTATGATGAGTAAGCAAGGTTGGAAAACACAGACTTGCCTGAGAAAAGTCTGTGTCAGGCCATTGCAGTGAGCGTTGTCAGTTCTGCACTTATCTGAAAAAGCAGATTTAGTGCATGTTTTATTCTTACATAGCCAAGTAGTTCAATAATTAGGAGACTTGGGGGTTTTAGAAGATTGCTTTTTTAAAGTTTCAAATATCCATTTTTGATAGGACAGACAATATAGAAGCATAAACTAGTCTCAAAATTGCTGTTGGCTTCATGGAACACTGTGATTTATTCAACGATAAGAACACCCCCTGGTAATAAAAGTATGAGACATTCACAGGTAATGGATGAGATCAGCATGTAAGTAAAACAAATTGTAATCCAGTGAGGTTCTGCCTGAGATGCGTGGCCTCAAACCAACTCAGAGGCATTTGTTTGGGTTTGGTGCTAACATTATAGTGGTGTTTGCACCATCTGTGGAGGTGAAATAAATCATGTGTTTGTTGATATCAGAGTGGTGGGTATTGTGAGCTAATGGTACATACATTGATTCCATTTGGAGACTCACTGCATGTACACAGCTTGAGCCACACTAGTTAGTACAGTGGAAAGAACACTGGATTCAAAGTTAAAATGTACCTTCTATAGCAGACCATAATGGAAAAGAATATTTTTAAAAAGTATATATATGTATAACTGAATCACTTTGCTGTACAGCAGAAATGAACACAACACTGTAAATCAACTACACTTCAACTTAAAAAATTGGATTGAAAAAGAAATAAAATATATCTGTGGGTCAGCCCTAAATACTATGCCACCTCTTATGACAGTCTTCTCTTTTACTCTGTATTTTAGACATTTCTGTACACCGTATAGGGAGCATTGCGGTGGGCCCCCAATATCCATTCCCCCTTACTCCATGGGGTAGCAGGTATCTGTGCAGTAGTGATTCCACTGCAAGCTTTCTTCAGGGTGGAGCTCCAATTAGATGAAACCAATGTCAACCCCCTGGCCTCTGTCACTGGTTTAGGGAACTCATGTCTCAGCCAGTGAGATCAGGGCAATTCCTAACCACAGAGATGGATTCAGACGTTGTCCCATCAGAATGAACCTGAAGAGTTTTGCTGATAATCCGGGGAGAGAATTTGTCTGGTGTCAGTGCGCTGTCAGTGTGTCCGGGAGTGTGTTTGCCTGCGTGCTCTGGACTTGGCTGCTAGAGAGGATCCGAACCTTCTCTCACAGCTTCATCAGCCTCAGAAACACTGGCCTCCCGCCTGTGGGTCCAGAGCAGGCAGGAAGGTGCTCTGTTGGCTTTACTCCTGCTGCGCGGACCTGGGGTGACTTGCCAGTGTATGTTGAGGTTGCCTCGCAGTCACACTTCTTCTCATTCTGCTGTGAGACACTGTGGATGAGAAACAGTGATTAGTCCTTCAGTCACCTGCACTGGCCTACTTTTGAACCCACAGCTGTTTGGGGGAGGGGGAGGGGAGGGAGGAGGGTTAGAAAGGCCCTCAGACAATATGATGCTAGCCCCTTAAGCTGATAAAGCCCTAGACCCACGCCTTAGAGAGATGAAGTGTCTTACCCCAAGTGATTATAGAGCCAAGTAATTCTAGAGCTCATCCTCTCCTGTGTGTTCCGATTTCTTTAGCTACTCCCGTTAGGAGAGGCTGTATACTGAGAGCACTGTGGCCCAGGGCACCATCGTCCCTTATCCAGACTACTCCAGTGGCCTCCTAACTGCTGTCTCCATGTGTACCAGAATGTCCCCAGTCCATTTTTGGACAGGAGCCTGAGGGAGCCTGATATGTCCACATTAATTCCCTTGAACGTCTTTACCTGGTGTCACCATGCTGACCTCTGTGGCCAACCTATGTAGCCTATCCTGGCCCAATTCAATGATCAATCTTCCTTTTTTCCTCTGGGCCTACATAGGTCCTATGAGTTCAAACACCCAGATAGGCGATGATATCCACCTCTGTGTACTATTTCTAATTGGTCCCGTCATTCCATTTAATTGTGAGGTCGGTCATTCTCAAATAATCAGTTGGTTTGCCTCAAAGTCCCAAGTTATTCATCGGGTTATAAATGGCCTTATATTTATAAGAAACGGTACGTAGATATCTGAGCTTGGTGAGCCGTATTGATTTTTAGAGTCGAGGTAACTGGCCCTCATCTCCTGGAGAGTAAACAGAGTGTGGCTTTATCCAAGCTTGTGTCACTTTGGGAACATCCAGGTTCCATGTAGGGTAGACCAATAGTTCCCAACTTAGTATGATTTTGTCCCCCAGGGGATATTTAGAGTCTAGAGAAATTTTTTTTTTTTTTTTTTTTGCGATACGTGGGCCTCTCACTGTTGTGGCCTCTCCCATTGTGGATGGACGCGCAGGCTCAGCGGCCATGGCTCACGCGCCCAGCCGCTCCGTGGCATCTTCCCGGACCGTGGCACGAACGGGGGTAGCCATAGTATAGTAGTGTGTATCTGTGTTCCCTGCGTCGGCAGGCGGACTCTCAACCACTGCGCCACCAGGGAAGCCCTCTAGAGAAATTTTTAATCGTCATGCCTGTTGGGGAGGTACTAGTGGCATCTAGTGGATAGAGGCCAAGGATGCTGCTAATAAACATCTTTCAATGTACAGGTCAATCTCCCCCAACAGAGAATCGTCCAGCTCAAAATGTCAGCGGTGCTGGGAGCGGTAAACGCCAGCATAGACCACACAATTTTGCTGGTAGGCTCTAGCATAATGTAGAAGCAGTTATTTTCTTTTCCTGACGTTAACAACATGAATAAATGGACTCTTTCAGTCAACTTATTCGGTAGAAAATACAAGTATATGTGCTGGTAGGGGGCGAGAAGAGAAATATGGAAAGGAGCAGAGTGGAGAGGCATTTTATCATTTGTAGAAGACAAAGAAAAATCATCGAATTAGGGACCTGACAATTCCCCCTCCTCCATGGAAATGAAAGTAGTCAGTTGCTCCAAGAAGCAGCTTCTGGAGGGACAGGGAGAGAACACGGCCAAAGCCTCAGGCTCATGACCTTTAGCCTCTCTGGAGCTGAGAATGGCCTCCAGCAAGTATGGCCTCAAAATCACTGGCAAGAATCTTCACATCCCATGCACCTGAGCTGAAAAATAAGGTCATTATGTAGGATAACATGTCTGGGATTTTTTTTTTTGAAGCCCCTTTAAGATTTACATATGCAACAACTATAATCTCTATTTGAGGTCTTCCTGCAACACAGCAACTCATATCTTCTCTCTGGATTTTTCTGTAGGTACTTTTATGGGTTAGAAGAAGAGAAAAATGTGGCTCAGCACAGGCAAGCAGAAGTAGTATGAAAGACTGGTGGCAGAGAGTGGCGAAGGGATGGGAATAAACACGGATGTGGTAGCCAGACTGTGCAAAGGACAGAAGTGTCCTGGCCGAGAACCCGAGGGCAAGTGAGCAGCAGGAGACTGGGGTGCTGGGGAGGGGCGGTGGAGATGGCAGCAGGAAAGCAGATGACACATCCATCATCTTGCAGGAAACCGAAGGGCTTCTGCTGTCCAGGCAGCTGCAGGCAGGCCATCTTGTCAGATACTGTGAAACGTTCGCACTCGAGCAGCCAGAGCTTTAGTGTCAGAAACACTCAGCCTTTTGCCCTTTTTTTTTTTTTTTGCCATTCGTATTTCTTCCTTTGTGATACGACAGTTTTTGAGTTAAACATTGCAAGTCCTCATTTTCAAGCAATGTAACAGTTACCTTCATTGCGAAGGTCTCTGCACTTTGCACCTTTGTTCCTTGCAGAGTTCTTTGCACAGAATAGGTGCCTATGAAGTGTTGAATGAAAGAAAGTGCCTTGTTATCCAGGAACATGTTCTTGAGGATTAATTCAGCACCTTGGACCCTATCTCACAACCAGCGTGACCCAGGAGTGCTATGGGGGGGGGTTCATTCATCGAAGCCAGGACAGAAGACACACCAGCTGGCTGGGGGGCAGGTCCTCAAGAGGAAGAGACAAATCAGGGTGGCTTGTGCCCTCTAGAACCTAGCAGTCATCACTGATTTTAAACACAATTGGAGGGCAAACCTTGGTATTCGTTACTTAACCTTCTCGTTTTGTCTATTAGCCTCCACAGGACCAAGACATATTGGAATTTCTTAGTGTGTTGAAGTGCAAATTTATTTTTTTAAATATTAAAAAAATTGAAGTATAGTTGATTTACAGTATCGTGTTAGTTTCAGGTATACAGCACAGCAATTCAGTTATATATATAACTTTTCCCTTATAGGTTGTTACAAACTATTGAGTATAGTTCCCTGTCTCTACAGTAGGTCCTTGTTTGTCTGTTTTATTTTAAATTGAAAGTTTCTTTTATTTTTTAAAAGTTATTTTACGTTTTGACTGCGCCGTGTGGCTTGTGGGATTTTTCATTCCCTGACCGGGGACTGAACCCAGGCCCTCGGCAGTGAGAGTGCAGAGCCCTAACCACTGGACTGCCAGAGGATTCCCTATCTATTTTATATATAGTAGTGTGTATCTGTTAATCCAAGTCTCCTCGTTTGTCCCTCCCCCTCCCCCACTTTCCCCTTTGATAACCATAAGTTTGTTTTCTATGTCTGTGAGTCTCTTTCTGTTTTGGAAATAAGTTTATTTGTATCTTTTTCTTTTCAATTCCATATATAAGCTATATCATATGATATTTGTCTTTCTTTGTCTGACTTACTTCACTCAGTGTGATGATCTCTAGGCCCATCCATGTTGCTGTAAATGGCATTATTGCATTCTTTTTTATGGCTGAGTAGTATTCCATTATACACACACACACACACACACATCACATCTTCTTTATCCATTCATCTGTTGATGGGCATTTAGGTTGCTTCCATGTCTTGCCTGTTGTCAATAACGCTGCTGAAATGAAAATTTAAACCAAACTGAAAATAAGGCTGGGATGTGTGATCAGGCCTGTGGGCCTCCATTCTCTCAGGGCATCTGTGGTAACTCTTGTCATGTGATAAAATATTTCATGTCTTCAAACACCCTGTTGCACCATGAATCACTGTGCAAACTGGAATAAGCTTTCAGGAGGACCATTTGGGACAGGTATTAGGAGTTTTAAAAGTGTTCTTATTGTTTTGTTTAAATGAGTGATTACTCCTCTAGGAATTCAGGCCGAGGAAACAGAGATGTACATTCATAAAGGCATATCATCAAAGAATGCCACTGAAGCATTGAACATTGGGAAAAGACAAATCCACAGGCCTAGGAAATTGGCTAAATTGGTTAAATAAATCGTGTACCTTCCTTAGAAGTATTGGCAGTTAGTCACATAAACAAACACGTTTCCAAGACAATTTTTGTGTAAGACTTGGGGAGCACAGCATACGCCTAGGTAAGTGATGACTGGTGCTTCCTTCTAGGTGATAGGAGAATGATTCTTTTTTTTTGTTGTTGTTGTTTTGGCGGTACGTGGGCCTCTCACTGTTGTGGCCTCTCCTGTTGCGGAGCACAGGCTCCAGATGCGCAGGCTCAGCGGCCATGGCTCACGGGCCCAGCCGCTCTGCGGCATGTGGGATCTTCCCGGACCGGGGCACGAACCCGTGTCCCCTGCATCGGCAGGCAGACTCTCAACCACTGCGCCACCAGGGAAGCCCCAGAATGATTCACTTTTATTTTTTATACTTGTATATTCCACAGTTTATTTAGTTATTTTTTAAACATTAATGTGAGTTAAGGGAGTTAGAAAAAAAATTCTCTCAAGACTCAACTTTGCCTCTTTGCTTTTGGTTATAAGATTCACAAATTACAGCAGTCTCTTGCCCTTTCTAGAGGGGTAAGGTACAGAATTCTATGGGAACATCATTTACTGTCCCAACAACTCAAGGACATAGGTACTATGATTATCCTTATTTTACACATGAGGGTGCTAAATTTAGAGAAGTAACTTTCCTATCACACACACCAAAAAAAAAGTGGCCAAGTTGGAACTCCGAGCCGGGTCTACAAAGCCAGGTATACAGTACTCAATTCACACTCACTTTAGAAAGTGAGCATTTAAGTATGAACTTTCTAATACCTGTCAACGTGGATGTGTCTTAATAAAGGCAGTGAAAGAACACTAACCGTGGAAACAAGCCCTTGAATTTGAAGACACGTCTTCACAAGTCAGTTAATCCAGAACTGCAGTGAGACACACAGTTTCGCCTGCAGCCTAAAGCTGTTTCCATCAATATGAAAAGTGGGACATGAACTTTTGGTTGTCTCCTACTCAGTATAGGGTGGTTCATACTCCAGGATTGTCTTAGTTTGCAAGGACTACCATAACAAAATACTGTAGACCAGGGGGCTTCAACAACAGACATTTATTTCTCACAGTTTTGGAGGCTAGAAGTCTGGTAGCAAGGTGCCAGCCAGGTAGTTTTCATTCTGAGACCTTCTCTTGGCTTGTAGGTAGCCATCTTCTCGCTGTGTGCTCACATGACCTCTTCTTTGTGCATGTGGGTGGGGGGGGGGAGAGAGAGAGAGATCTCTTCCTCTTCTTTTAAGGCCACTAATCCTAGTGGATTAGGGCCCCACCCTTATGACCTCATGTAACTTTAATTACCTCCTCACAGGCTCCGTGTCCAAATAAAGTCACATCAGGGGTGAGAGCTTCAACATATGAATTTGGGGCAGGAGCGGAGATACAGTTCAGTTAGTAGTAGTGATGGATCAAAGGTCTTATGTTTTGGTCCTATTGACCTTCCCAGGCTGGCAAAATTTAGCTATCATAGCTTGGGCTCCTATAATAAAAATACCAAAGACTGGGTGGCTTAAACAACAGAAATATACCTCTCAAAGTTCTGGAGACTGAGAAGTGCAAGATCAAGGTGGTGGCAGATTCCATGACTGGTGAGAGCCCACTTCCTAGTTCATAGATGGCTGTCTTTTTGCTGTCACCTCACGTGGCTGGAAGGAGTGAGAGAGCTCCCTGGGCGTCTCTTTTAGGCACTAATCCCATTCATGAGGGCTCCACCCTCATTATCTAATCACCTCCCAAAGACTCCAAATACCATCGCAGTGGGAATTAGGATTTCAGCATATGAATTTTGGGGGGACACAAACATTCAGTGTACAGCAATGGCCTTGGCCTTCACACGACTACATGATTTACCTCACTTCACAATTTGTAGCTAAAAAAACCTAAAAACCAAAACTCCAACACCGTGCATCATCTCTGCACAGCCCATTGCAACAAATGCTTTTATTTAAAATTTGCCAAAGATAAAGGTTTAGAAAACTCATCAGTTCTGATATTCCCCCAAATGAAGATCAAGGTGCAGTGTTTGAAGACATTATAAAACTGCTGCTGAATGTTCATGCATAGAGCTGCTGAGCAACTTTGGAGAATAGAACAACAAAGAGGAAAATGCCACAAAAAGCTACACAAAACCTGGGCTCTAAAAAGACCTCTTCTTCAAACTCAGGCAAATAAGTTGATTTTTGTGCACAAATCCGTACCCTTTTGCCCTGGAAGATATTTAGAATGGAAATGAAACGTGTGACTTTTAAAGGAAAGCCTCTGGGTGTAGCAGCTCTGAACACTTCATCTGTGGAATTGTCTAATCTTCTCCAAGAACCAAGCTGCAGAGTCTTTATTGTATCTTCTCTCTGAATAACAAGTAAACTCTTTTTTTTTTTTTTTTTTTTTTTGCGGTGCACAGGCCTCTCACTGTTGGGGCCTCTCCCGTTGCAGAGCACAGGCTACGGACGCACAGGCTCAGCGGCCATGGCTCACAGGCCCAGCCGCTCCGCGGCACGTGGGATCCTCCCTGACCGGGGCACGAACCCGTGTCCCCTGCGTCGGCAGGCGGACTCTCAACCACTGCGCCACCAGGGAAGCCCAACAAGTAAACTCCTTCTTCATCTTTTTTTGTGGTGGGCTTATGGGCAAATTCTACAACCAGTGACATTTTCCCCCAAACCTATGAGCATTACTAGCATCTGAATGCATTCGTGTGAGAGCTAGTTGGAATCCAGTTGGGTTCCCCCAGAAACAGACTCTGAGCCCAGGGTTTGAGCATCAGTAGTTTATTTGGGAGGTGGTCTCAGGACACTGTGGTGGGAGAGGGAGAGAAGGGAAGTAAGACAGAGAATTGTTGAATATAGGGTTTGATATCAAGCAGATCGTCACTGTGGGCAACTGTGGCTTAGTCCTGCTGGGCGCTCCAAAAATCTGGATAAAACATGTGTCTCAGAGTTGTCCCGCTTGAGGTATTGATATGCCAACTCCCATCAGTCATTGGTTGAGGCAGCTCTGAGGGAGGTAAATTCCCCAGTTTGTCCTAATTGCTATTGCTGTCCCAACAGCAATATTATGTCTGGCAGCCAGAGAACATTCTCAGGCAAAAAATAATGCAGGTCCTGGCAGTTGGGAGTTGGCTGGTATTCATCGAAGTGCTAAGAGTGAGGGGATACGGGTAGGGTGCCGATGGCATCTGCTACAGATTCATTTGCCAAATCAGTACTTGGATCCAAAATGTCTTTTCTCCTGCGGTTCTGTGAGGCTAGGAAGCATACCTAGAAAACTTCAGGGCTATTTCAAAGGGCGTGAAGTGGTATGACCACATTTGAGAGTAGTTTGTTATCTAGAAATGATGAGAGGCGTATCCTATTTCCCATCAATTGTTTCCTAGTTCAGAGAAAGAGGCTCGCATGTGAAAAGAGAGAAAGGTACAAAATTTCGATTGCAGCAATTTTGGTAAAGGGAAAACCCCAGAAATAACCCATCTGTCCTTCAACAGAAAAGTTGAATGCAAAAAGGAAATTGTTGAATGGCAGATCCAGAATGTCATGTATGTACTGTTTCAAGCTTGAAAAACAGCTTTTGATATTGTTTATGAATACCTACCCATGCTGGAAGAGCATAAGGCGTGCATGGGAATGAGAAACACCAAATTCATTGGCAGTTACTTCTTGAGAGGGGGAGAAGCAGGTGGGATAAGGGAAGAGGGACACAGGAGCCTTGAATCACGTCCAAAATTATTTGTTTTTAAAGAATTATCTGAAGCAAATATGGCAAACGTTTAAGATTTAGCAAAGTTTTCTAGTAGGTACATGGATGTTCTTTAGAATATCCTCTCTATTTTTTTGTATACCTGAAACATTTCAGACTATGACAGAAAACAAAGTAAAAACAAACAAAAAAAAGATGAAGTTTTTCTTGCGGAATTTGTATTTTTGCCATTTTGGGGGAAACAAAATTGTACAACAGAGTGGTGGAATTTGGATTTTTTCCTACGGTGGAATTTCAGTTTGTATTTTGAACCTTCTGGTTTGCAGTTTGAACTTTATAGTTTCAATTTTGAATTTTCTAGTTCTAATTTTGATTTCCAGAGCCGGGCCTACTGTGTGATGGTACTTACTTAAGAAACCTAATTATTCCCTTTCCCTTCCCAAGTTTTGGGGCCAAGAAATGGAACTCCTGCGGTGAGATGTCCGAAAAGATGATCTGGTAGTACATCACAAGTCCAAGCTCTCCGTCAGGAGCACTGAACATAAAACACGGGTCCTAAGCAAGAGATAGAGAAGGACTTGCTGCTTTTAAAGACTGAGATTCTGGAATTTTGTACATTTGAGTGTGCATTAAATTCCTGTCAAAACACAACCATCTGTGACATTCCAAATTTCTGGGTGAAAAGCAATAAAAGAAAGAGCCGGGCGGGGGGGGGGGGGGGGTTGTTACTAGTTACCTGATGAGGTCAGGAGGCAGATTGCAAGGACGATGAATCAGCACTGGCTCACCCAGTCTTTTTTGGACAACCTGGCTTCCAGATTTTTCCGCCCTCCCTCTCTGCCTGGGCTGAGAACAGCCTTAGGCAAAACCGAGAAAAAAAAACAAACCAAGTTTGTCTTGGGCAGTCTCTCTTCGGCACTTCCGTGTAAGGCCAACCACGAGAAGACAAACCGTTTTAAAAATTGATAATATGTTCACACGGTTTAAAATGCAAAAAGTACAAAAGGGTTTACAATGGTAAGTCTCCCTCTTACCTTCCTTCTCCAGGTACCTGGGTCCCCAACCTGGAGGCAGCCAACACTGACAGAATGTTTTATGTACCCTTCCAATAATATTTTATGGCTCTACAAACATGAATATGTACTTTTTTAAAAAAACATAAGATGTACACAGTTCTACACCTTACACTTTCCACTGAACATGTATCTTGGATATTGCCTCATATAAGTATATTAAAATATTTTCATTTGTAAAACTAACACATAGTATTCTATTGTATGGATGTACATAATTTATCGAAATAGTTCCCTCTTAATAGGCATATAAGTTCTTTCAAATGTTAGGTTATTACAAGTAATGATGCAATGAATAAGCTTCACATGCACTATTACGTGTAGAATAAATTCCTGAAAGTAGAGTTTCTGGGTCAAAAGGTATATGTATTTGTAATTATGACAGAAATGGCTAGATTGCTCTCTCTAAAAGTGGTACCAGTTTTCTACTCCCATCAGCAATGTACAGGAGTACTCATTTCCCCAAATTCTCACCAACAGTCTGTTAAACTTATATTTGCTGAATTAATACAAGAGAAATGGTATGTCAATGAGCGTTTAATTTGCGTCTCTTTTATTACCTTTTCGCTTGTGAAAAGTCATTTTCAACATGGGAAATTTGCTCTCTAGGGTACTAGAAGCTCTACAAAGCTCTGATGGTGTAACACATCCAGATGCTGGAGAAATTAACAACGTATTTTTTTCTGAGTATCCAATAAAGGGAAGGAAAATTATAAACGAAAAATGGTGATAATAATAAAAACAACAAGCATGATCAGACCAGGAAAGTGGGCAGGAAGCAAACAGAAATTTTAGAGTTGCCCTGGGCACAAATGCCACTATTACGGCAGGCAGGGTTGAATGGGGGGAGAAAATTGGGTACTTAATCTAGGGCTTCTGGAAAATGGGGCTGCTGGCCCTGAAACTCCTGCACTGAGCCAGGACCCTGGGAGGGGGCTCTGGGTGAAGAATAACGTCATGAAGATATTAAGAAGAATAATGATGATGATGGCTATAACAAGGTCTTCCTTTGTTAACCTGCGGCCACAGACCTGATATCACTTACGTTCTGATGTTCAGATTTATACTAGTCCTGAATGTGGATACATTAAAGTAGTTCCAGGTAGGTAGCTCCTGGAGTCCATCAGAAGTCAATATAAATCTTTGCTAGAGGAAACAACAATAAATATGAGCTCACCATAAAAAACTTACTAAAAAAATGAGGAAACAAGCCAGTACAAGTGAATCAGAAAAACAACTAAAAGATGTTGACTCTCAGGACTTAAGACATTAGGATTATCAGATAAAGACTATGCAATGGCTATGTCTATGAAATGTTTGCAGACAGAATAACAATGAGCGAGGAGCAGGAAAGAATAACAAATATCCAGGCAGGTTTTCAAAAGAGCCAAATTGAACTTTTGGAAATGAAAAAAAACAATCATTGTAATTAGAAACTCTGGTTATATGCCTGCATAGGTAGGAAAACTGTAAAGAAAAGTGGGGAAGAGATCGCAGGATATGGCAGGAAAGTATATCCTGTGGTGCGGAAGGAGCAGCAGTGTGATTGAGTAGTCATATGTGGAGATTTCTGGAGTGCTCACAATGTCTTAATTCTTGACCTGGGTGGGAGTTACACAGATGTTTGACTTATGGTTATATAATTTGCTGAATTTTGTGTTTTACACACTGCTATAGACTGAATGTTAGTGTTCCCTCAAAATTCGTGTATTGAAATCTAATGCACAATGTGAAGGTATTAAGGGGTATGACCTTTGGGGAGGTGATTTGGTCATGAGGGCAGAGCCCTCATGAATGGGATTAGTGCCCTTATAAAAAAAAAAAAAAGACTCCAGAGAGCCCCCTTGCCCCTTCTGCCATGTGAGGACACAGCAAAAAGACAGCCATCTGTGAACTAGGAAGTGGGTCTCACCAGACACTGAATCTGCCAGCCCCTTGATCTTGGACTTCCCAGCCTCCAGAACTGTGAGAAATACATTTCTGTTGTGTATGAGGCACCCGGTCTATGGTATTTTTGTTGTAGCAACCCAAATGGACTAAGACACACACTTTTCTGTACATGTGTGGTATTTCACAATAAAAGTGATTAAACTATGTTTAAACAGCAGATTAGACATAGATGAAGAAAGATTTAGTGAAATTGAATAAAAATTTGAAGAAATTACCCAGAATGAAGCAGTGAGTAATAAAGGACTGGAAAATACAAGAGTGAAGAGACATGGAAGAGAGAAGGGCCAACACAGATCCAATCGGAGTTCCATAAAGAGAGAACAGCTACAGTGAGGCGAGGAGATATTTAAAGAAATAATGACTGAGATTTGCCGGAACTGATGAAAATTATGAATTCACAGATGGAAGAAACACCATGTATACCAAGAATGGTAAATAAAAAGAAATCTCCTAAACATGTAGTTATAAAATTGCAGTCATGGAGAAAAAATGTTTTCATCTTCAAAGGGATGAGCCAGATAATGGGGAATATCTTTTAAATGTGGGCAGAAAATAGCCCTCAACCAAGCATTGTATTCTTAGCAAAGCTATACTTCAGGAACAAGGGTAAATTATAGGAGTCTCTAAGGGATTTATTTTAGGATGAAGGAAAATAAATTCAGAATAAACATTTGAGATGCAAAACAAATGATCATGTACATTTATAAAAGCATATGGAAATGTAAATGAACATTATCTTTATAAATAACAGTATGAAAACGTTATGTAAGATTCTTCAGAAAAGTAGTGGTTCAGGTGGGAAGGAATTATTATAGTTAAGTGTTCTAAGGTCTTTCAATTTGTTGGGAAAGAGTTAAAATATTGATCAGTTTTACACTGTGTTAAGTGTAGGTGATAAATTTTCAAGGCTTTAACTTCTAAGCTAGTAGAAGAGAAAAGGAAATTTTAAAAAAATCAAACATATGAGGCTACCCTAACACCAAACCCAGACAAAGACATTAGAAGAAAACTATAGACCAGTACTCTCATGAACATAGATGCAAAAATGCTCAACAAAATATTAGTAGATCTAATTTACAATATATAAATTGAATTATATACCACACAACAACCAAGTGGGATTTTTCCCAGGTATGCAAGGCTGGTTCAACATTTGAAAATCAAACTAATGTAATCCATCACATCAACAGGCTAAGGAAGAACAATTACATGATCATATCGATAGATGCTTTGAAAAGTCTTTGACACTCTGAGACATCACCAATTGCCATGTGGTTTCTTCTAGTGTGTGTGTGTGTGTGTGTGTGTGTGTGTGTGTGTATATACATGCACACGTGTATGTATATATGTATTTATGTGTATACATATGTTTGTGTATATTATATATACATAAACATAAAGGTATATATATTTCATTTATTTATCTGCTATTTATACGATGGGTGAATTATAGAACTTTTTGTATTTTTTCCCCCAGTTTTTAATCTGATACCATGCCCAATTTATCGACGAATCTATCTTTTTTTCATTGACTTGAGATGTCAATTTTAACAGATACTGAAATTCTTGGATGTATTTGGGTCTGTTTCTAGGCTTTCTATTCTGACTCAATGATCTTTTTGTATTTCCATGCTAAGCCCTATTTAAGGTGTTATGGTTTTATAATGGGTTTTATTTTTATTTTTTTAATTTATGATTTATTTTTGGCTGCATTGGGTCTTTGTTGCTGAGCGCGGGCTTTCTCTAGTTGCAGAGAGTGGGGGCTACTCTTCGTTGTGGTGTGCGGGCTTCTTATTGCAGTGGCTTCTCTGTTGTAGAGCATGGGCTCTAGGCGCGTGGGCTTCAGTAGTTGTGGCACAAGGGCTCAGTAGTTGTGGCTTGTGGGCTCTAAAGCGCAGGCTCAGTAGTTGTGGCGCACGGGCCTAGTTGCTCCACGGCACGTGGGATCTTCCCGGACCAGGGCTCGAACCCGTGTCCCCTGCGTTGGCAGGCGGATTCTCAACCACTGCGCCACCAAGGAAGTCCTTATAATGTGTTTTAATATGTTATAGGGCTCGTCCCCCTTTATTATTCTGTTTAAAATGGAAAAGCTACTTTACATCCAATTTAGTAATTGTCAGGTACAAACGGTGACCAGGAAAACTGTTGGCACTTTATACCAATAACTATGTGTGAGCAGGAACAAACTATGACGTGTGAGCTGGGGAGGAGTGAGGAGAACGGGAGATGAGTCGGTTCAGCACAGATATGGGTCAGTTGACCTAGCGACCAATTGGGCTACAGATGCAATTGCTTGATTTACGATGTTGTGTTTATTTCTGCTGTACAGCAAAGTGAGTCCGTTATACATATATATTCTTTTCCATTATGGTTTATCACAGGATGTTGAGTATAGTTCCCTGTGCTCTGCAGTAGGACCTTGTTGTTTATCCATTCTATACATACTAGTTTTCATCTGCTAACCCCAAACTCCCAATCCATCCCTCCCTGAACACCCCCTCCCCGAACCCCCCCTCCCCCTTGGCAACCACAAGTCTGTTCTCTGTATCTGTGAGTCTGGTTTTTGATTAGTTCATTTGTGTCACATTTTAGATTCCACATGTAAGTGTTACCATATGGTACTTGTCTTTCTCTGTCTTACTTCACTTAGTATGATCATCTCTAGGCCCATCATGTTGCTGCAAATGACATTACTTCATTCTTTTTATGGCTGAGTAGTATTCCACTCTGTGTGTGTGTGTGTGTGTGTGTGTGTGTGTGTGTGTGTGTGTACACATACATTATATATCACATCTTTCTTTTTCAAAACATGTTTTTGTATTGAGATAAAATTCATTATTTTAAAGTAGACAATTTTAAAGTGTGTGAGTTTTTTTGTTTTGTTTTGTTTTGTTTCTTGCGGTATGCGGGCCTCTCCCTGTTGTGGCCTCTCCCGTTGCGGAGCACAGGCTCCGGACGCGCAGGCTCAGCGGCCATGGCTCACGGGCCCAGCCGCTTCGCGGCATGAGGGATCTTCCCGGACCGGGACACGAACCCGTGTCCCCTGCATCGGCAGGCGGACTCTCGACCACTGCGCCACCAGGGAAGCCCAAAGTGTGTGGGTTTTTAAAGTATATTTGTAGTGTTGGGCAACTATCACCATTACATAATTCCAGAACATTTCTATCATTCCAAAACAAAATCTGTACCTCTTAGCAGTTGCTCCTGGTTCCCTTCTCCCTCATCCCGTGGGAGCCACTAATCTAGTTTCTGTCTCTATGGAGTTGCCTCTTCTGCATATTTCATATATACTTAATCATCTGGTATCTGGAGTTCAGTGTGTGGCTTCTTTCAATTAGTGTAACATCCTCCAGGTTCATCCATGTTGTAGAATATGTTAGTACTTCATTCTTTTTTTTTATGGCTGATAATATTCCACTGTACAGGTGTACCACATTTTATTAATCCTCTCATCCAGTGATGGACATTTGGGTTTTTTCCTGTTGTTTGGCCATTATGAGTAATGGTGCTATAAACATTTGGTTTTTTAATTTTTATTTTATATTGGAGTATAGTTGATTTACAGGGCTGTGTTAGTTTCAGGTATACAGCAAAGTGATTTAGTTATACATATATCTATTCTTTTTCAGATTCTTTTCTCATTTGGTTGTTACAAAGTACTGAGTAGAGTTCCTGTGCTATACAGTAGGTCCTTGTCGATTATCTATTTTATATATAGTGGTGTGTACATGTTAATTCCAACCTCCTAAATTATCGCCCCTCCCCCCCTTCCCCTTTGGTAACCATAAGTTTGTTTTCTATGTCTGTGAGTCTGTTTCTGTTTTATAAATAAGTTCATTTGTATCATTTTTTAGATTCCACATATAAGTGATATCATATGGTATTTGTCTTTCTTCACTTAGTATGTAGTATGATAATCTCTAGGTCCATGCATATTGCGGCAAATGGCATTATTTCATTCTTTTTATGGCTGAGTAATATTCCATTGTATATATGTACCACATCTTCTTTATCCATTCCTCTGTTGATGGGCATTTAGGTTGTTTCCATGTCTTGGCAATTGTGAACAGTGCTGCTCTGAACATAGGAGTGTATGTATCTTTTTGAATTAGAGTTTTGTCCAGATATATGCCCAGGAGTGGGATTGCTGGGTCATATGAATTGCTACAATCTACATTTTCATCGATGTGTATTGATGATTGTAGGGGATATGCATCATCGTTGTAGCTCCCCGTCATCTTTTTCAAAGCCTTTCTATACTTGGGGAAATGCACAGCTTATGGGTTCTCAGTCTAGTAACCAATTGTGCTGGTTCGCCTGAGTGAGACTGAGGGGTTTCCTGGGATGCAGTTCCTTTAGTTGCAAAACCAGAAAATTCCTGCCCAAGTTGGAATTAGTTGGTCACCCTGGGTCTTATTTCCCAGATCTAGAATCAGAGCTCAAATCCCCAGGCTCTTTTGGGGCTAAGATGTGGCATATAACCAAGGCTGTGCCGTTTAGAACTGGAAAACACTGAAGACCTGGATTCAGACCGGAGCCAGGAAGGAAACGAACTGGCAGCGAACTTCCATCTTGCTCGCAGGGATGATGCTTCCCGCTGGCTGACTTTCAGGGGTGGGGGCAGTGGCCGCAAGACTGAGGTCCTGATGCGCAAGGGCCAGAGGCTTGAAGCTCTATCATTTGCGATCAAGCTGAAGTTCTGGCACGAGGGGCTTGGTGGTGGCAACAGTAAAGCGGCAGTGGCGTCTCCCCCCAAATCAGGCTAATTTGCAGCATGGTTTTGGCATTTTTCCTGGAAGCTACGCCTTGGATTTGTTTCTTCAGCCCTCCCAATGATTCCGGAGCTACTGAATATCTTTCAGTAAGCCCTTTTCCTGCTTAAACTCACCAGAGAATAGATTCCATTGTTTACTAGTCAGAATCCTGACCAATAAAATAAAATTTGAGTACTTCATATATGTGATGATGGATATAGCGCTTTTTTAAGTATATATTTTTTCACTGCTTTTTTTTCCACTAAAAATTGTTTTTGGTAGATATTTGAAGGGAGAGGTGAAACAAATTGCTTAAGGGAGATTCTGCCATCATTTCATATTCTTAACGTATATTTGTCATATCTCTGGCACTATAGTTATAATCACTCATTCTCCTTTGTTCCTTTTTTTGGCTTTTTCATATCCTTGTGCCCCACTGGGTTTGCTAAGCGATAGGTATATGCTGTTATAACATAGGGTGAAAAATATGGTGAATATGTAAGAAGGGTGTTTGTTTATCCCCATTACTCTATTTTTTTCCCACTTCTAATGTATTTAGCTCTTTAAATAATGTCATTTGAAAAGTTTCTTGGGAGGGGACTCATTTTCCTAAATTGCAAGCCAAATTTTATACTTTTAAAAATAAGCTTTTAATTTTGGAATAATTTCCTATTTATAGAAAAGTAGATGCAAAGATAGTACAGAGAGTTCCCGTATACCCTTCACCTGGCTGCCCCAATGTTAATATCTTACATAATCACGGCATTGCTGTTTATTTTCCGTGACACCTAAATTATAAAGAAATGTTGGACCTTGAAATATCACATACTATCAGTACCCTGAGAGCAGCTTCTCATAAATAAACAGGGCATATGGATTTTTTTATTATTTTTTTAAATGTTGAGCCTTCTTTTAATTAATTTATTTTTATTTTTGGCTGTGTTGGGTCTTCGTTTCTGTGCGTGGGGTTTCTCTAGTTGTGAGCGGGGGCCACTCTTTGTTGTGGTGCGCGGGCCTCTCACTGTCGCGGCCTCTCTTGTCACGGAGCACAGGCTCCAGACGCGCGGGCTCGGTAGTTGTGGCTCGTGGGCTCTAGAGCGCAGGCTCAGTAGTTGTGGCACACGGGCTTAGTTGCTCCGCGGCATGTGGGATCTTCCCAGACCAGGGCTCGAACCTGTGTCCCCTGCGTTAGCAGGCAGATTCTCGACTACTGCGCCACCAGGGAAACCCTGGCATTTGGATTTTTAACAACAGTGGCTTCCTTTATCCTTTGCATCCAATCTTGCTATATATTTTGATGTGGAAGCCTCTGCTGCCAGTGGACTTTACTCTGTGTAGGCCTCATTCTGGCCTTGCTGTTTCTCATTAAACCAGTGTCCTTGGGTGGTGTGTGAAGATCATAGCTACAACCCGAGGAGCCACCCAAGGATACAGTTTGTTGGAGGTAGGCCCATGACCAATGTAAGCTCAGCATTTTAGCCTCTAGTTTACAGATACTGGGGAAACGAGGAGAGCTGGCAGTAAAGGCTAGATGTCCAATCCACCTGGAGTCACAGTCCGCCACGAAATGGAGCTGCTCCAGCGTTCTCACACGCGAGAGGCTCTTGTTCAGACGTAGATTCTGACTCAGCAGGTCTTGGGTGGGGACTGAGTGTCCCCGTCTTTCTTGTAATGTGGATTTGTATCACAGGCTTGTATATTTCTCCTCACATATGGACAGTCTCTGAAAACAGTTAAATATTACAAAAAACACGGTAGACTTAGACGACTAATTATGACCATTTAACACAGTTTTGACTGGAGACGTATTACGGCCACAGGCGTTAGTTTCTGCAAAAATCCCCCAGTCAATAATGTGTTAAGTTCAGACTTTAGGATCCCGGAGAGGAAGAAAACTGGAATGGATGGAGAGTTTACCGTGGGACTTGGGAGGTGCTGGAAACTTTTATGGGTTTGTTGAACGTCAGAGTTGAAAATATCCTCCATGGTCACACACCACATTAAGGATGAAACATGGAATAGAATGAATTATTTTGTCTTAGGGCCCAGCTTGACATTTCATAGAAGACTTTCTTGTAGTTTGATAATACCCTGCAGCCATTTATTTAAGGAATCCATGACCCTGTGATAGTAGATCAGAGAGGGAGAACACGGTATTTGAAGATACTTATAGATCAGATCAGTTCTCAATGTGGTCAAAAGAATTGATCTTACTACCGTTTTAGAATTTCCAGGCCAGATTAAAATTTGACTAAGATCAGCTCGTGAGATTTACAATAGAAGTTGCTACCCATGATATAAAAACGTGATTTGAGTTTAGGAATAAAAGAATCATTTTATATCAGAGCTGCTATCAATCTTTTGTGCCTATGTGCAATTTATTCCAAAGGACCAACTTATAAAACCATATGCAGCATTTCTGTTTTCAGTAAGCTATTAAAAACCAAACCAAGGAAGCTGGAATCTATGTTGAAAAACAAGTCAAATGCCACCAAACATGCTGAAGGCTACAATTCTTTAAAATTCATACCTGTAGAGTCTCTCTCTCATCTGGGAAAAGGAGAGTATTTTCTAAGTATAAACTCCTTGAATGCCACGAGAGTTGAGAGGTGAATGTGTGCTTGAGGGTAACTTTAGCGCACTAATAATTAAATTGCATCATCATAAAGGAGTCTGTGTGGGTTTATGTTATCCAGAAAATCAGTGGGCTTCTGTGATTTCCCACTCTGCTGAGGTGACCTCTGAGCAAATGTACATGTTATTTATAGGAAAAGAGCCGTAGGGTGGAAAAGTCCAGTTTCTCTTTTCCACTCAATGTTAAAAGCCCACAGTGGGTTTCTCTCTCTGAATAGGGCATACCCCAGATTCTGATCTATTAGAGAAAATTAAACTGATGATTAATTATAGTAATAATAGAATCCAATGTAATATTTTATGTATGTAGTATTCTATATATTAGTTTCCTATTGCTGTGTAACAACTTACCACTAATTTAGAGGCTTCACAAAGCTGCAGTCGGGGTGCCAACCAGGTTGCCTTCTCATCAGAGGCTTGACTGGGGAAGGTTCTGCTTCCATGCTCTCTCAGGTCATTGGTAGACTTTGCTTCCTTGTGGTTGTAGGACTGAGGTGCCGGCATCTTCCTGGCTGTTGGCTGGAGGCTCCTGTAAGGTCCTAGAGGCTGCCAGCAGTGTTCTGCCGTGTGACTCTTTTCACAGGTAGTTCACAACATGAGTGTGTGTTTCTGCAAGGCCAGTGGGAGAGTGTCTCTCTCTCCAGTCTGCTAAGATGGAGTCTTCTATAATGCAACCATGAGAGTGACATCCTGTCACCTTTGCCATATTCTACGGGTTAGAAACAAATCACAGCTTCCACTCACATGCAAAAGGAGGGAATAATACAACAGAATGACTCCTTTGGGGTCACCTTAGGGTGTGTCTACCACAAATAGTGAGAAATGGGGCAAAATCTGGGGCACTGAATTACTGTTTTTGTTTGAGCACTTCTGCTTCATTCCACATGGTACCTCATTTACCATTGAGTGCCTGTCTCATAGCAGGTGTGGAATGAACTGAGGGACAGTGATCCTTCTGGAATGGGCCCCCTTTTGCTCCCCTCTCTGAGAAGTATGCTGGAGGCAAACACCAAGGGAGTTAAAGGGAAGACATTTTCCATGCGGCCCCCCAAATAAAACCCTGGAAAATGACAATATCTATAAAATTATAAGAAATCTTCAAAGTCACAGGGAAGATGCCAACTCCTCAGCTTTCATCACCTCAGTGATTAGAGGAATCATTCTATTGGTGTCGGAAGAATTTTTAAAAATTATTATTATTAAAGGTGACACAGGACACCTTTTCTACTGACCTCAATCAAGAACTCACTCAGAGAATATGGGGGTGACTCTTGGTATATTTGTACCATCTTTGAAAATCTCATCATTGTGGCCTTTAGATGCCACCACGGCCAAGGTCTGGGAAGAGAGGCAGCTCAGCATACAGTTGTAGAGGTTGTGCACTGTACAACCCTAGGGGTGCCATTTACATAGACCACAGTGTCTATTCCAGCCAGGCCCTCTGAGGGAAAAGCGTCCATCACCCAATTCTCCCCAGTGTCAGTATTATTCCTGGTAAGAATGTTCTACAGGGGCTTCCCTGGTGGTGCAGTGGTTAAGAACCCGCCTGCCAATGCAGGGGACACGGGTTCGAGCCCTGGTCAGGGAAGATCCCACATGCTGCGGAGCAACTAAGCCCGTGCGCCACAACTACTGAGCCTGCGCTCTAGAGCCCACAAGGCCACAACTACTGAGCCCGCGAGCCACAAATAGTGAAGCCAGTGCATCTAGAGCCCGTGCTCCACAACAAGAGAAGCGACCGCAATGAGAAGCCCTCGCACCACAACGAAGAGTAGCCCCCGCTCGCTGCAACTAGAGGAAGCCCGCGCGCAGCAACGAAGACCCAATGCAGCCAAAGATAAAAATAAATAAAATATAAATAAAAATTAACAACAACAACAAAAAAAGAATGTTCTACATATCAGTGGACCATTTCACGTTCAAATGCAACTGACCTACAGAGCCACCCAGGCATATTATCCTGATTCTACAGATGAGGAAACCAAGGCTGAAAATGTTTACTTAACTTGCCTAGTGTCTAACAGTGTAAGAAACAGGGCCAGGGCTGCAACCGAAGACCAGGAATTTGAACACAATGTCCCACTTTTCCCCAAAAGTCTTATTTTATTTTTTTTAGAGCTGTTTTTTTCTTTCTTGTTTTTTTTTTTTATATCTGCCCTTCCCAGAGCTCTTCTCCAGGTAGATCAGGATCACGCGTGCAGCCTGCCCTGGGAGTTCCCTCTATAGGTGTTAAAATCTCTCACCCTGTTAGAAATTCTTCAACTAACCCTAATCCACACACACACACACACACACACACACACACACACACACACACACACACACACACACACACACATATGTTTGGGAACCTGCACTGTCCCCTTGGATGGAGTTCCCCTGCTCCCTTCTACATGCCCATTACATGGTGACGCACTCCCCTTTGAGTGTCTGGCTCGTGGCAGCTGGGTGGACAGTGATCTTTCTGGAACTGGCTTCTTTTTGCTCCCCTTTGTTTTTATTTATTTCTTTTACTTTGTTATTATTATTTTGAATATTTATTTATTTATTTGGCTGTGCTCGGTCTTAGTCACGGCATGCGGGATCTTAGTTGTGGCAGGCATGTGAGGTCTAGTTGCCCGACCAGGGATGGAGCCCGGGCCCCCTGCATTGGGAGCATGGAGTCTTACCACTGGACCACCAGGGAAGTCCCTTGCTCCCCTTTCAGCAGGACATCGCCAGTTACTTGGCATCTTGAGCAGAATCCATGCATTTTTCACTTCAACAAATATTTATTGAGCCCAGTGTCCCAGTGACTGAACTCAGGAAATGAAGGCTCTCTCAGTCTGGTCATGAAGGGGTTTTTAAGTTGCCTTCTCAACTCCCCCAGGGTACAGTGGTGTTGCCCCCAGTCCTGTAGTGATTGCACGTCTGGCACGTGATTAATTCTGTTCGTGGGGGGGGCAGACTTCACTGTATCTTCAGGTCAGATATGTTTCTCTTTGGCTGCTGCCAGCTAAATGTGGTAGAGTCAATGATGGGAATTTAAGAGAGTTTTCTTTTAAAAAACACAGTAGAAATATTCCGTCAGCTTTTCAAAGTGGAAATAACCACGGGGGGAAATGCTGCAGCAGGTATTTCCCTTGATTTTTTTTTTTTTTTGTAAGTTCATCCTGCAATGATTCTTTAGAAGTAGAACCAGAAAGGAAATCTGGATGGAAATTCTTTGTCCGGGGTTTATCACATGAACATGGAAGAATGACAAAAAACTGTCTATAGGCTGACTGCCACTCTCTTGAAATATCCGTTGTTCTCATTGGATTACCACTGTTAACCTCATGAAATTTAATGGTATTTGATAGCTGGCAAGGTCTACCAGTGGGTTTATTTACCCATTGTCCCAGTGTGGTCTGTTAGATTTTTGTTCAGCAAATATTCACTTGGCTCACGTAGCCACGCGATCACCTGCATGGGTGTATATTTCTCTCCCCCACTGAGCTGCGCCATGTGACCAGTTTGGGTCAACGAAACGAGGGCAGGAGAGCTGATGTCTCAGTTCTGAGACGAGGCCTTAAGAAGATCGGCTCTCTGGGAGTTTCTGACTTCTGCCAGGAGAACTAGATGCCCAAGTAGTGGCCACCCGTCCACCAGAGCCCCAGAACAAGATGCATGGAGCACATCTGGGCCCAACCTGCCGTCTGAAGCACAGCTCCACAGCCAGCCTGCAGGAGCGGGGAGCAAGCGACCAGGGAGGAAGAACTGATGGGAGTCGGGTGCCCTGGCGATTTGGTGGGGTTGTATTTCATAGCTAATCTAACACACCTGGTGATAGCCGGGCACAAAAGCTACAGCGTAACTGCGGTTCCTCTACCCCGGCCCATCTCAGACTCGAGCTCACACCAGAGTCACCTGGAGGGCTTGAGAAACACAGATGACTAGGGCCACCCCCAGAGAGCCTGAGGCACTTGGTCTGGGTTGGGGCCCAAGGATTTGCACTTGCATCAAGCTTCTTGATGCTGCTGCTGCTGGACCAGGACCCACTCTGAGAACCACTGATGTAAAGCCGTGAATGTGAACTGGGTTAACTGTGTTTGGCAGATGTGATAGAGGCTGGGAACAGGATTATGACCCAGAGAAAATAGGCTGCAGGGAAGAGGATACGAGTAGTATTGGTGTTGCCAGGGGGACTCATCTTAAAAATGGATTTAGATCCCCAAAGGACTGCCATACAAGGCGCTAGAGACCATAATCTCTGGGGAGTAGCCCAGATAGACCTAGGCATGAAGAGGCCAGATTGGGGGTGCTGATACAGTAACTCGCATTTTCATCTTGTTAATAAACGTTTATGTTTTCGCTCCCAGTCTGGAGACCTGGAAGATAAGACTAGAACACTTGGGTTTCTTGAAACACTTAAAAAAATACCCAATAAAGACCATGAATGTAGGCATCTTTACATCAGGATGAAAAACGAACAACTTTAGGAATCATCTGGAAGTTTCCAAACATCTGCAGGCCCCATGTAGATTTTGCCTGAATACAATAAGTGTGTAATTTGGAAATGGGAAGAGACAAGTCTAAAACATTAACTGTTGGATCGTCTTGCACGTTCTGCTCTCGGTGTAGATGAGGTCCCAGTGGCCTGATGCTGACGTATTTATTGATACAGTGAGAGGCAGGAAGCTGATCCCAGCTTGGCCAGGCACAATTCCCAGGAAAAAGAGTAATGAAATCAGATCACTTATTTGTAAAAACGTATCCAGCTTTGAATTACATAGATTCTCCTGATAGCCCAAATTAGTTATATAATGGAAGAGAGTTTACAGGAATCACTTGATAAGTGATGGGTAGATGGTCAATTTGATTGTTGAATTAATTTATCCTTATTCATATTTACTCATAATCTCTTTTGAACACAGTTCTTGCTGACCCAACCCCAATCCTCACCTCCTGAACTCAAGAACACTGTCTCTCAAATTTCACCACGTAGAAGCTACTGGGGAACTTTGTATGTCCAGATGCCCAGGCCACACACCAGACCAAGTTCATCAGAGTGTCTGGTAGCAGGACTCAGTGAGGCATTAGGATTTCTTCTGGACAGTTCCCCAGGGGACTGCAAAGAGCAGCTTTGTGGGGGAACCCCTGCTCACCTTGCTATTCAGTATTGCCATTTCCCTGGAGTTCTTTAGAAGTGCAGAGTCTCCTGTGCAGCCCCAGACCTACTGAATCAGAATCTACTTTTTAACAAGGTCCCAGGTGATTTGCTTGCACATTCAAGTGTGGATAAAAGTCACACGGGACAACACCAGGTTTCCATCTTCCATCGGCCCCAGCTGTGCGGACCACTTCCTGACTTCCAAGCAAAGTGGATGTTGCTGCCCCCTCTGCACTTGGCAATGAGCAGGGCAGCGATTCCCTCACGTGTCCCGACAGGTGCAGAACGTCTCTTCTCTCTTTGTTTACTGAGCAAATATTGGCATTTCTCAAAGAGAGGGGAAGAGGGAAGAGGGAGAGGCAGAGAGAATGAGAGGAACGGTCACCAACACATATTTCTTATTTCACCTCAAAACTGGCCCATCGAGCCTTGGCTGTCACAAATTCAAGGCAATCTCCAGTTCCTTTCACCGACGACCAGGAGAAAAGTAGCTTAAGCTATGCGCCATATCAGGGTCTGAAGGATGGTGGTGACACTTCCTCTATCCCAGGGGTCGGCAAACTTTTTCTATCAGGGGCTAGATAGTAAATATTTGTGGCTTTGCGGCCATATTTTCTCTGTTGTAACTCTTCAACTCTGCCATTGTAGCGTGAAAGAAGCCATAGACAATGTATAAATGAATGGGCGTGGCTATGCGCCAATAGAATTTATTTTCAAAAACAGGCAGCTCTTCCGCTCGGGGGTATATACCAAAAAGAATTGGAAACAGGTACTCAAATCCTCGCACACGAATGCTCATGGCAACACTCTTCACAATAACCAAAAAGTGGAAGCAACCTAAAGGCTTATCAGTGAATGAATGCATAAACAAACTGTGGTCTATCCGTACAGTGCAATAGTATTTAGCCATGAAAAGGAATGAAGTACTAATCCATGCTTCAGTGTGGATGCACCTCAGAATCGCCATGCTTAAGTGAAAGGAACAGACACAGAAGGTCATGTTCTGTATGATCCCGTTCATATGAAATATCTAGAATAGGTAAATCTATAGAAACAGGAAGCAGATGGTTGGTCGCCAGGGGCTGGGGAATGGGGTGTGACAGCTTCATGTGGACAGGATTTTCTTTTGAAGTGATACAAATGTATTGGAACGCAGTAGAGGTGGTGTCTGTACAACAATGTGGATATGCTAAATGCCATGGAATTGTTCGCTTTAAAATGGTTCGTTTTATGTTATGTGGATTTGCAATTATAACTCAATAAAAAAAAGTTAAAAACAAGCCCCCCCCCCCCCACCAAACCAGGCAGCTGCTGGATTTGGCCCCAGGGCCATATTTTGCTAGGACCTGCTCTACCCCATTTAGATCCCACTTTGATAGATGATAGACTCTAACTCTGCCTGGAAACTGTTTCCAGGTCTTCTCTGTGAGCAGACATCATAGCTACGTGGTCCAACTCTGGACAGGCCCCCTCATTTCACCTCTGCAGCTCCATGTACTGTCTTGGGTCCTGGTCTGGTTCTGGTTCTCCAAGCTTGGAAGGAGGGACCACATCTATTCTAAGATGTCTTCCGTTGTGCCTTGTGGGCTTTGGAACTGACCCTGCAGAAGCTTCCTTTCTCTTCACGGGCTCTTCATGCCTGAAGCACCTTCCCTAGCTAGTGTTACACTTGGCCTTTCTCTTTGGTGACACCCCAGCCAGCTTTTAGGTTTTGAATCTATCAGCCTTGAGGGCAGACGGACAGACACTCAATATATCCCATTTCCCTTGGGGTCAGTGCTGTCTTATTCTTATTTGTCTTTTCCCAGAGGAGCCCTAGTTAAGCTACTGTTTCTTCTCCAAGGAATGTTAGTTCCTAGGGTAATATCTTTCTCTGTTGATGCCTGACCTACGTCAAGCACAGCGAATGACCCAAGATTTTCCTATGCTAGGGGAATGAGTCTGCTGAAATAAGGGTAGAAGACCCAGACTTCAGTATCAGCCCGACTGATCCTACCTTTGTGGTCTTTGTGCATCATTTAACACTGAGCCTGAACTTTTTTTTTTTGTCTCTAAAGAACATCTGATCCTCGTCTGAAGGCTAAAGTGTTTTGTGAGATGTTTTCAAGGACTAGGGAAGAAAATGGCTTACATCACTTCCTATCACATTCTGTTGGCTGGAACTTAGTCATATGGCCTGATTTAACTGGAAGGGAAGATGGGAAATGTCATCTTCCTATATGCCCAGGAATAAGATAAAGCATGTTGTCCACCCTAGCTATCTATAGTTTTCCCTCCTGTTTTCCCTCTGGTGGATGGAACACAATCTTTGTTCTCCTCCTGTAAGTGGCATGGTGCTATAGCAGTGAGGAGTCACCATCTCATTTCTTGCCTGATGTATCTTGCTTATATTAACCTCAAAGCCTCATCGGGTTAGTCTTGAAAACTCTCCAAAACAATCAGATCTGACGTTCTGACAATTCAGACCTGGCACTTCCCAGTGTTGGTAGCAGGAAATACAAACAGAACCAGAGCTGTACCGAATTCCTCCCCGCTCAAAACCAAAGCTGCCGTCTTAATAGTGATTATACCGTTAAGTCACCCCATTAACTTTGTGCCCTCTTTCCTGACAACCTTAAGATAGTATATCTTAGTTTTTGTAGTAAGAGAAAATTCCATTTTATTTGCCAAAGTAACATACATACAGACATATTTCCAATAAACTGGTTTTTTAAAATAAATTTATTTATTTATTTTTGGCTGCGTGGCGTCTTCGTTGCTGCGCGTGGGTTTTCTCTAGTTGCGGCGAGCGGGAGCTACTCTTCGTTGCGGTGCGCGGGCTTCTCATTGCGGTGGCTTCTCTTGTTGTGGAGCACAGGCTCTAGGCACGCGGGCTTCAGTAGTTGTGGCTCGTGGGCTCAGTAGTTGTGGCTCGCGGGCTCTAGAGCGCAGGCTCAGTAGTTGTGGCGCACGGGATTAGTTGCTCCGCGGCATGTGGGATCTTCCCGGACCAGGGCTTGAGCCCGTGTCCCCTGCATTGGCAGGCGGATTCTTAACCACTGTGCCACCAGGGAAGCCCCTGTTTTTTATTTTTTATTCAGACAAAACAATGAATAGGAAACACATACCGAAAAGCTTAAGTCAACATATTGAAGAGGAATATTTTGAAGATGCGGCCAGTTTACGATTCAAGTTGCAGGCTTGCTTCCTGTGGTGTGAAGTCTCAAGGTGGGAACTGATGGCCCTCATGCTTTCACATTTCATGATTTCTCCGTAACTATTACAGTTTATTATTGCATTACAACTGTAACAGAAAAAGTAAAACCTTTTTCTTGATACTGGGGTCCTACCCATCTCGTCTCCACAGCATGGTCACTGGTGCAAGGTTGAGGAGATAAGGGAAGAGAATTAGCCCGTCACTTCAGGGAGACGAAGTCTGTGGATACATAGAGAGCGGCTAATGTTAGCATCTTTTCCTGAAAACATCCATTGGGCAGGAAGGATGAAAGTGATTTCTACTGGAAGCCAGCTTGATTTTATTTCATTCCTTTGTAATAGAGAGGTATTGTTTAAAAGAGGAGAGTTAAAAGAAAAAATGTGGTAAAATGATAGAAAGACTCAGCTGAAAAGGAACTTTCTGAGGTTTAGCCAATTTCCTTAGCTCCATTCACTCAGTTTGGTTCAATTCTATTCATTTAAATCAACAAACATTCACTGAGTGTCTGGAATGTATCAGCCACGGAGATGCAATAAGCAAGATCCAGGCTGCCATCAAGTATCTCAGTCCTGAACGAAATTGGGTCATTTGTAGAGACGTGGATGGATCTAGAGAATGTCATACAGAGTGAAGTCAGTGAGAAAGAGAAAAACAAATACCGTATATGAATGCATATATGTGGAATCTAGAAAAATGGTACAGATGAACTGGTTTGCAAGGCAGAAATAGAGACACAAATGTAGAGAACAAACCTATGGACACCAAGGGGGGAAAGTGACGGGGGGGGGTTGGTGGTGCGATGAATCGGGAGATTGGGATTGACATATATACACTAATATGTATAAAATACATAACTAATAAGAACCTGCTGTATAAAAAATAAATAAATTAAATTAAAAAAAAATATCTCAGTCCTGTGTGGAGAAACTTCACCTGGAGATCTGAGGGGACTGATCTGAGTCCCACAGCTAGTCAGTGGAGAAAACAGGGCTAACACCCCTGCCTCATGACTCCTGGTTCAGCAGTCTGCCACCCAGACAATTTCCTACGCCAAGTCAGAGATGAGCAGCAAATAACTCACCCCAGGACTCGTGTGTTTCATCTATGTGATGTTCAAAAGAAGCCAGCCAAATGATCTTTGAGGTACTAAGCATGAGAGGTGAGATTTTATAGGAAGGGAGAAAGGGAGAAGGACAAAGGAAGTAATGATGCCTTAGAAAATGTTGATAATTTAGACACTAGAGTTAGTTACAGCCACTGATCCCTGAATTTCCTGGCTTGGGAGGAATTGTGGATCTCAGTATTAGCTATAGTAGTAATAACGGTAGCTATGCTATGAGTAGATAATACTTTTTGAGAGCTTACTAGGTACCAGTGACTCTCCTAAGGGGGCATACTTGAAATAACTCATTTGTCTAAAAATAAACCTATGACGTTAAGTATTATAGTCATCTCCATGTACTTATTAGCTCTTGTCACGCGTAATGCTGTGTGACAGAGCTCCCCCAAACTCGGTGGATTATAACAGCCGCCATCTATTATGGCTTTTGAGGGTGTGGGGCAGCCGGTGTTTCTGCTGGGCTTGGCTGGGCTCACTCATTCCTCCACAGTCGGCCGCAGGTCCCCTGGCAGTAGATCTAGGATGGCCTCAGCTGGGTTGACTTCACCACCTGGCTGGCCTCCTCCACGTCTCTCAGGTCCCTCCCGCAGGCTAGCTCAGGCTTTTTCCCGTGGTAGAGGCAGGCGTGCATGAGCGAGCGGTGGGACAAGAAGAAATGCACGAGCACTTTTGAAGCCTGCTTGCATTCTGCCGTCTTGAAGTCGGGAAGAACTGGGACCGTCATTGCAAACATCTACCACAGAGGTTAAGTAACTTTTCTTTTAGTGAGGACGTGGGTAAGTCTGTGTGTAGCAGAGGTCCCAAACAAGGGTGGATTATTACTAGTGCAAAGACAGGCAGTCCAGGCTTGTGTGTTGGGTGTGCTCAACAAGGTCTCCAGGCACCTGCGATCTTTTTTTCTGCTTTCTCTACCTTTCCCTCAAGTGGTGGACTCACGTGTACGGTCTAAGACTGGCCATCACTTCAACCAAAGTAAAGACGGTTCTCAGGGAGGGGAGAAAAGTATGCCTCCCGTCTCCCTTAAGAATATGAGTAGAAATCTCAGGATTTCCACTCCTGGTAATATAAACTAGGTAATAGGGGTCAATCTTGTCACAACTAAAAAAGCTGTGTGGATTATTCTTAAAACCTAGGAAGCATTCAAGCGCTAATACGATACTGAGCAATTATTGGTCTGACATCGCAGAGAGGCTGAGACCTCAGAAAGAAATGAGCAAAGCCTTTGTCTTAGGGGATACTTAGTTGTCCTTTTGGTGACCCCAAGGGACTAGGACAAAGGTCTGAACCCTCTTTAGGCTGGGCCCCAAAAAAGCCCCAAAAGATCGTCTCCTAGAAGTAAAGGTAAGCTGGAAGTAAACTAACCCTTGCCTCATCTGAAACAGTTTTGTGAAAATATGATCTTCCCTCAGAAAGATCTCAAATCTGAAACTTAGATCAAGGTGACACTAAACTGCGAGCACTAGCCCCAGGTCCCTAGCAGAGATGAATAGAACTAAGAAAATGTCACCTAAATCTTCAATTTGTTGGATAATGTTAAAAAAAAATTTTTTTTAATTGGCAGGGAACTGGAAGATATAAAAAGGGATATAGCAATTTTGTAAAAGAGCCAAATAGAAATTCTAGATCTGAGAAAGAGCACAGTAGAAAATAAGATTAACAGCAGATTGAGAGTAAGCTCAAAGCAACAGTCCAAAATGAAGCACAGAAAGCCGAAGGATGAAACAGAAGAGAAGAGAGACAGAAGATAGTGGTAAAGCTTCATATATGTTTAATTGGCATCTCAGAAACAGAAGGGAGAGAGAGAAATTGGGAGAGAATTTTTTTTTTTTTTTGCAATGTGCGGACCTCTCACTGTTGTGGCCTCTCCCGTTGCGGAGCACAGGCTCCGGACGCGCAGGCTCAGCGGCCATGGCTCACGGGCCCAGCCGCTCCGCGGCATGTGGGATCTTCCCGGACCGGGGCACGAACCCACGTCCCCTGCATCGGCAGGCGGACTCCCAACCACTGCGCCACCAGGGAAGCCCTGGGAGAGAATTTTGAAACGATGAAGGATCAGAAACTTTGAGAAATGATGAAAGACGTCAATACACAGAAGCCCACTGAATCCCAAGGTGGATTTTAAAAAATCCATGCATAAACACATCTAAGTTCTGAAAACAGAATTAATAAATCATATCACTTTTGTTCTCCCTGTCCAGATCTTGGTCATGTAGCTACAACTCTCTGCAGGAGAAGCTGAAAAATGTTGTTTTTATTCCATTGTTTCTTCAGAGCTATATGCCCTGACAAACACTTAAGAGTTTATTACCATAAGAGAGAAGAGAAGCGTCAACATTGACATTGACATCTTTCCAAGGTCACACAGCTAGGAAGTGGCGGATCAGGTATTTCATTTGGCGTGGCCTGGCTCCACAGCCTGTGCTCTCAGTAGCTATGCGGAAGGCATGGCCCAAGGTTTGGGTTTGGAACCTTTGACCACAGGTCAACATAATGTATTAATTAAGCAAATAGACTATTAAAAGCACATTGGAAATAGGGTAACCAGACCAGGATCGTGCTAGTGAAAAACTAGCTCTTCTCAAACATTTCAGTGTTGTTCATGTTCATTGAGAATTTGCTGCCCACGATACAAGGTCCAGACGTGCACAGTAGGCTACAAATACACCAACTCTAGGAGGGTTAGGTTGGCATTGGTAACTTTAGGCGTCTGATTAGTGTTTATGAGTACAGGGGACAAGGTTTTGGTCTCTCCACAAGTTAATTCTTTGGGTCTCAAAATGAGAGCCTCAGGAATGCAACTAGAAGAGATGAAAAGTTGACTCTTGTCTTTCAGCGTCCAAAGTCAATTTTTTCAAACGTGATCTTAGATATATATCAAATAGAGTTGTATATTTTGTTAAGAAGCTGTACGTCAGGGCCCTTAGCAAACGATGGCCCTTGGGCCAAATTCCTCCTGCCATCTGTTTTTGTTAATAAAGTTTTACTGGTACACAATCATATCCATTCATTTATGTATTGCCTGTGACTGTGACTGTACTTCCGTGGCAGAATCTGAGTAGCTGTGACAGAAACCACCTGATTTGCAAAGCCTAAAATATGAACTGTCAGGTCCTTTTCAGGACCAGTTCGCTGATGCCTGCTCTAAGCCAATGGCAGTTTCATGCGGCTATAGGCAAATATAAATTCCTCTTCGTGTTCAGCCTTATTATGAAGGAACATCTAGGCCCTTTATCTCCTCTAGGCCTCCCTTATTTTCACGTGGGAGATTTCTGACTGTGTGAAACCTCCTCATGTTTCATGAACCCCAAGAGTTGAACTTGACAGTTTTGGATATGGTTTTTAATGCGCAAACATTTCATAAATTCTCAATTTCTGATTTTGGGTTTTTTTTTTAACTGAATTAAATCATTTTCAAAATTTAATTTGGTCAAGCGGCTTGATAAGTGTAAGCAAAATAAACCTTCCTATGCAATGAAAACGCAGCCCCCTAACCCCTAGAAGGTCTGTTTGGTATACAGGTTTCTCCAAAGAAAGGAAGTTTTTCTCTGCAACGTGTGATTGAAAACCAAAGACATGTTTTTCTAAGGTCAGACCATAAGGAATCATAAAATCAATATTTCTAACGTTTATGGATTTGCTCTCATTAGTTTTTGGCAGTACACGATTTCTTGATTTTTGAAAGTGGTACAGAATGGTGCAGAAAGCTTCTGGAACAGGAATAAAAAATGTATATATATATTTTATAATTATAGTGTAAACAAACTCCGAGCATATGGATTACATTTCCTTTTAAAAATAAAGGGTTTTAGCATTTAATGGGAAAAGCGATTTGCAAAATATGCTTTGGATTTTGCCAAAACCGAATCACTCAAAATGTACAATTAACTCTAAACGAAACCAAATTCAACTGTCTTTGCTTTAAATGACTAAAAAAGACAGCTCGCATTGTTGCTCGTGCCTTCGAGTTCCCGGGTCGAGAAAGGGAAGTCGGATGTGCTGTCAGCTAGGCACTGTTCTTGGTAATGTCTGCCTCAGAATGTAGTTGAGCGGGAGAGCGTTTCCCGGGGGAATATGTGTGACCTTCTCAAGTGTAAATCGATTTTGACTAGTTGTAATGTTTAAGAGGAATTATAGAGAGGAACTGACGTGTTTCCTGGTAAGGGATCAAGTTGTTAATTTCCACCGGCTGTGAAATACTTATTGTTGTCCTGAGAGCTAAATAACCTGACAAAAGTCTTCTACATTTTAATGACCTTTTATATTTGTCACGAGAGCAGTGGAGTGGTCATAAATGTACCATTAAAAAGATACTTTACGTTTTCCTCTTAGATCACATTCATTTGCAGAAACACACGTTGCTCTTTGCAAACCAAGTGGGACTGACTAACTAATTGTCAGGCTAATACACCAAGGAGTACTTTGCTACTTGCTATTTCCGGTTTAGTCTCCCGTTGCAGGAATCGAGCTGACTGGGGAGAGGCACAAACCAAACTGTGAGCCAGGGCTCCTGAGAACTCTTGTATCTCCCAGTCTCTACTCTTAAAATAATACATGTGCCTCCTTTGAGGAGACAGAAAATTATGAACCAGGAGTGCTTTGGAATATGCAAGGGATTCTTATGAAAATTTACATTTTAAATGGAACTTATAGTCTATAAGCCGTTTGCAAAGAGTCAAAGATGGTAATAAAATTGAAGAGTATGAGATAATGATGCAAATAAATTCTTAGTTCTGGACAGAATGGGGGATAACATAGGGGCACTATTTAAACATTGAGATCTAGAAGCATAGTTAGAACAGATGCAAAACCACTGTATAAACGGTATAAATAAATACAAGTGTGAGAGAGAGGGGGAAAATGATGGGAACATAAATGGAGGGAAAGAAATGAACCCTCTGCTTGCTTCCCTCCAAGGCTCGTGTAACATATTAAAGTGTTCATTTTACTGTCCCACAGAATTTTTCATTTTTCAAAGAACTATCCAGTCAGGAGAGGAATTTTATATTTTCATGTACATTTCCTCAGCTCTTTGATGCGACAATAAGGGCACAATAGCAAAAGGAAACATTGAATCTGGCATCGCAAAGGTCAACTTCTTTCATGTTTCAATAACATATTCTTAGTACGTTGGCTTTGTAGAACTCAGTGTGACTAACAGTTCTTCACGCTATACATCCATTTTTAAATTGCACGTTTCTTCCAAACATCACTAAGTTCATTAATATTTAGGTTTCCTATCTTCAGTTCCCACCAAAACTGATCTAAATGTGAAATCCACACTGCTGACAGAGCGGCAAGGCTGCAAGGGACAGCAATCACCCCCGTTCCCCGTGAATCAGCCGCTTTTGCAGTTCAAGAGATTGGTCCCAGAGGTCACATCATTATTTCCCCGAGTTGCCCATTATGTGGTTAACATTTACATAAATGTTAGGTACACTCGGTCCCTTCCCTGTGGCTTTTCCAGAAGGACTGCATTCCTGTATATTTATTAGCCACTTTCAAAGCTTCTTCTTGTTATATCTTGCAGAAAGGAGAAGGTCAGAACTATAAAGAAGTCTTAGATTTGTATAAATCAGGGCTGTGTTCTTATAATCTTATGAAGATTTAATAAATAAGTGCATAGCTGAACTCTAGAAGGCAGTTGGGCAAGAGTAGCCTTCTCTATCGTTCTTTCTGGAAAATATCCATGGGTCCTTACCGTCTCTCTGGTCATTACACACTTCTTCCCCTCTGCCTTTATTTTTAAGGCTTACTTTCCCTCCTGGTATTATACTGCACAGAATTCCTTGTCAACTTCCATCAGAGCCCTCGGTCTCTCTAGATGTGCCTGTTACTTTAAACTTTCCTCTCGGTTTCACCGTATTTTCACTGTATCAGGACTAGTTAATTTCCTCTGCCTGGTGTGCTCTTCCATTTCTGGTGCCTGGTGGTGCATCAATGCAAGGTTCACAAAATTGTTTCCACTTCCTCCTTGCATCGAGCGGGCCATGAGATGATGTCTACATGCTGGATTGGGGACAGGGGTGATGTTTGCCCTGTCCAGGACCAGTCTTTGGAAAGGCCTGCAGCGTCCTCCACCTTCATCCTCCTTTGATGGACTGGCCAGTTAGAGAGAATTCGGCTCTGGAGGTCTCTGAGGCTCTAGGGGTTGGTGGAACCCCCAAATACAAGGAGTCTGGTTGAAAGAGAGCTGCCCAGGACAGCCGTGTGATGGGGGACATCCGCCTTGGGCTTTGTGTCCGCACAAACACTTCTCTTGTGTTAAGCCATTGAGATTTTGGGCTGTTTCTCACAGCAGTTTGCCTGTGTTGACTCTTGCAGTGATCTCGTTTAGGATCTTCAAGATTCAGCTCAATCATCATCCCCTCTATGGAATCTTCCTTCTACGGACTCCTAGGGCGCCTTCATTTGCTATAAGGGTGCACGGTTTCTTCAGTTACGCGTTGAAACTAATATCTCACGGCTGGCTCTTCTTTCTTAAAGACAGCAACTTTGTATTCTAGCGTCTACTGCAGTGCCTGGCCCAGAGCAGGAAGATGCTCAATAAATCTTGGTAGACATTGCCCCTCCCTGAAAAGATGGCACCACGAATGGGAGAATTTCACCCACGGTAGCCTTTGAGGATGGAATGGGGTTGGTGGTGATTGAAGGGGTGGGGGGAATCAAGCACGTATCCTTCAACACCGTCACCTACTCCGTTTACTACACGAGAAATGCTTTGTCATCATTCACTTCCTTGTGTAAATAAAGACAAGTTTACAAAATATTGATATGATGATCGTGCTTATGGAATCATTCTTTCAAACATCTGTCTTTGCCTAAGTGCTGTTCTAGGTACTAGGGGAAAAGAGGTAAATATGACGGATCTGGTTCCTGCCTTCACAAGTCTATTAAGTCTATTTTCTGAACCATTAGCATTTTGATATCATTTCTGAGACTCACCTTTCCTTTGCACGAATCACAGGGATGTTGATGAATTTATGAAGCGTAGTGTATCCCCTTTGCGCAAAACACAGAGACCGGGCCAGCAATAGAAGCCACTGGAATTCTAGACACTATAAACAGAGTATCCATATAATTGCTCATATCCTAGCTTCTACTGTTCATTTGTAAGGACTTTATTATCTGACTACAGAGGTCACACATGACTTATACTTTAATTTCTCCACTTGCATTTTTTTCTTCTTTTCAATATTTGAGAGCTCCTTGAGGATGGAGACTAAGTCTTTAATTCAGTTCAACAAACATTTATTGACACAATGATCTATTTAATTACTCTGGGAAGAAAAGACTGCAGATTCCTCAAAATTCATTTTCTACTACTTACAAATAATCCCTTTCAAGTACTGAGCTTTCTTTGAAGCATTTACTGCTCAAGTCTTCTTTTATGCTGCAAAAGATTTTACTTACCCCAGATTTCTTTTTCCCATCTTTTCTTCCATACTTATTTACCCAACATTCTCTGAGTCCATATTTTTTTAAAAATTCTATCATTGAATTAGTAAATTAAATCAGACGTTGAATGTCCAAGGGAAATTTTCTACATAAAGGAATTGTATGAGGAATGCAATCATTTAATTATTCATATTTTCTTTTGGTAAAGGAGAACTTTAAAAAAACCAGGTTTGATGAAAATAGTAGCATGTTTACATTCACTTTCAGTTCGTTTCATTTTCCTAATGTAGGGCTTTTCAGAATAAGGTTTTTCATGCCTGCCCCTCAGCCACTCCTCAACTTGATCCACTTTTGGTGGAAAGGGGGATCAAAAATGTGTCACAGTTACTCGGGAGCGTGGTTTAGGGTGCTTCAGGGAGAGCGTTGGCACCCATCTTAGGAGGAGGAGTTGGGAAGTCAAAGGAAGGGAAGAGAAAAGTGGGAAGAAACCACCAGAAGGAGAAAGAACTCAGAGACTCATCCTTGACACGGCCCTGAATATACAGAAAATAGAGTTGCCAGATTTGGGCAAGAAACACTCAGAAAAGACCAAAAATTAAAAAAACCCAACAATCCACCTCATTACAAATAGCTCAATTTCGTTTCTTTTTATGGCTGAGTAATATTCCATTGTATATATGTGCCACATCTTCTTTATCCATTCATCCGATGACGGGCACTTAGGTTGGTTCCATCTCCGGGCTATTGTAAATAGAGCTGCAATGAACATTTTGGTACATGACTCTTTTTGAATTTTGGTTTTCTCAGGGTATATGCCCAGTAGTGGGATTGCTGGGTCATATGGTAGTTCTATTTGTAGTTTTTTAAGGAACCTCCATACTGTTCTCCATAGTGGCTGAACCAATTCACATTCCCACCAGCAGTGCAAGAGTGTTCCCTTTTCTCCACACCCTCTCCAGCATTTATTGTTTCTAGATTTTTTGATGATGGCCATTCTGACTGGTGTGAGATGATATCTCATTGTAGTTTTGATTTGCATTTCTCTAATGATTAATGATGTTGAGCATTCTTTCATGTGTTTGTTCTGTCATACAGAGTGAAGTAAGTCAGAAAGAAAAAGACAAATACCGTATGCTAACACATATATATGGAATTTAAGAAAAAAATGTCATGAAGAACCTAGGGGTAAAGCAGGAATAAAGACGCAGACCTCTTAGAGAACGGACTTGAGGTTATGGGGAGGGGGAAGGGTGAGCTGTGACAGGGCGAGAGAGAGTCATGGGCATATACACAGTAACAAACGCAGTAAGGTAGATAGCTAGTGGGAAGCAGCCGCATGGCACAGGGATATTGGCTCGGTGCTTTGTGACAGCCTGGAGGGGTGGGATGGGGAGGGTGGGAGGGAGGGAGACGCAACAGGGAAGACATATGGGAACATATGTTTATGTATGACTGATTCACTTTGTTATAAAGCAGAAACTAACACACCATTGTAAAGCAATTATACCCCAATAAAGATGTTAAAAAAAAAAACCCAACAATAACAAAAAACAGGATACCCAGTTAAATTTGAATTTCAATAAACAACAAATAAGTTCTTAGCATAAATATGTCTCGAATATGGCCTTGCGACATTGCTGAGATCCTGCCATTGCCTGGGACATACTTATATGAAAAAACTTCGCTGTTTATCTGAAATTCATTTACGTGGGAGTCTATTTTATCTGGTGACTCTAACAAAAAAGCCACTCTGCAAACGTGAAGAAACGTTCTTGAAATCCTTTGAGTGTGTTCATAATTGGCTTTCTGTATAGAAATAGGGCTTCCAAAGTCCCATTTATCTTAGACGGTGTGAGCTAGAACAGAGGGTTAAGTATAACTCAGATGTGATCCTGTCCACTCCTGGGCTAAGGAAGGTGTTAAATAAAGAATCAAGAAGCACCATGGGAAGAAATGATTGTTTAGTTTCCCAGAAGGGACAGTCTAGTTGGTGGCCCTGTCTGGAGGCCAGTTCTTTACAACCCAATGGATGATTTTCCAGTGGGGGGTGAAGAGCCCTGACACCCATCCAGGCTGAAGGGGCTGGAACACGCGGAAGGGATGGGGTGAGCTGAGGATGAGTCCCCACGGTCAGAGCCCAGAGTCAGGAAGTGGCAGGAAGTGGCCTCCCCTGGGAGATGCCTGGGGGAGGATGGGGGGCACCGGATGGGTACCCTACGGCAGATTTTTGCAACCTCGGCACTATTAACATGTTTGACCAGATAATTGTCATGGGAGGGCGGCTGTCCTGTGCGCCGTGGGATGTTTCGCAGCGTCCCTGCTGCCTGTACTCACTAGATGCCAGTAGCACTCCCCTCCTCTTGTTCGACAGCCAAAAATGTCTCCGGCCATTGCCAAATGTCCCCTGGTGGGCAACATCACATCAGATGGGGTCTCTGTCCTATGGAGAGAGAAGCCAAGGAACGGAGAGCAGGAACTGGATGGGAAAATGTACCTGAGAAACAAACGGGGCAGGCAAGGATCTGCAGCAGGGGGAACAAAGTCTCAGAATCATAGCAGAAGTTCAGCATTGGGTTATTCGCTCAGGAAGCACCCCCCTCCCCGTCCACCTGCCGCCCACCCTCACGGCCTGCAGAGCCTCTGAGAAATGGAAGCCTAACCCAGAGCATCTCCAACGGCACAGGGGGAAGCTTTAAGAGAGGACTATTATTACTGGGAGAAATAAACCACTGCACCTCTAACTGATCTTCCTGCCTCCGCTTGCGCCCCCTGCAGTCTCCTCTCCACATAACTGTCAGAAATTGGACCTCATGACACCCTTCATAAGCCTCGGTGGCGGCTTCCCCTTACACTCAGGCTAAACCCCGCCTCCTTCCCATGACTTGCCAGGACCTACCTGTTCTGGCCCCTCTCCTTGCCCACCTTCATGCTGCCCAGATGGTCACCTTGATCACTACTCTGTAGCCACACTCATCTGCTTGCTGGTCCCACCCCAGGGCCTTTGTCCATGCTGTTCCCCCGTACCGAGGATACTCTCCACAAGGTCTCTGCTTAAATATGACCTCCTTGAATTTGCCACCAGTTTTACCTGACCAATGAACAGTCTCTTGCACAACTTACACAGTTGCCCCTTACCGTGCTTAAATTTTTTAAAATTTTCATTGAAATACAGTTGATTTACAACGTTGTGTTACTTTCAGGTGTACAGCGAAGTGATTCATATATATATATTCTTTTTTTAGATTCTCTTCCATCGTAGCTTATTACAGAATTTTGAGTAGAGTTCCCTGTGCTATACAGTAGGTCCTTGTTGTTTATCTATTTTATATATAGTAGTGTGTGTATTTTATCCCAAACTCCTAATTTATCCTTTCTCCCTCCCCTTTGGTAACCATAAGTTTGTTTTCTATGTCTGTGAGCCTACTGCTGTTTTGTAAATAAGTTCATTTGTATCATTTTTTTAGATTCCACCTATAAGTGATATCATATGGTATCTGTTTTTCTCTGTCTGACTTACTTCACTTAGTATGATCATCTCCAGGTCCACCCATGTTGCTGCAAATGGCATTATTTCATTCTTTCTATGGCTGAGTAGTATTCCATTATATATATGTACCACATCTTCTTTATCCATTCATTTGTTGATGGACACTTAGGTTGCTTCCATGTCTTGGCTATTGTAACTAGTGCTGCTATGAACATAGGGGTGCATGTATCTCTTCGAATTATCGTTTTCTCCATATCTCTTCCCAGGAGTGGGATTGCTGGATCATAGGATAGCTCTATTTTTAATTTTTTAAGGAACCTCCATCCTTTTCTCCACAGTGGCTGTATCAGTTTACATTCCCACCAACAGTGCAGGAGGGTTTCCTTTTCTCCACACCCTCTCCAGCATTTAGTATTTGTAGACTTTTTGATGTTGGCTATTCTGACTGCTGTGAGGTGCTACCTCATAGTAGTTTTGATTTGCATTTCTCTAATGATTAGTGCTGTTGAGCATCTTCTCATGTGTTTGTTGGCAATCTGTATGTCTTCTTTGGAGAAATGCCTGTTTAGATCTTCTGCCCATTTTTTTTTTTAAACATCTTTATTGGAGTATAATTGCTTTACAATGGTGTGTTAGTTTCTGCTTTATAACAAAGTGAATCGGTTATACATATACATATGTTCCCATATCTCTTCCCTCTTGCGTCTCCCTCCCTCCCACCCTCCCTATCCCTTCTGCCCATTTTTTGATTGGGTTGTTTGTATTTTTTTTGATATTGAGCTGCGTGAGCTGCTTGTATATTTTGGAGATCACTCCCTTGTCAGTCACCATGCTCAATTTGTTATAGCGTTCATCAGTGTTTCTATTCCATTTATTTTATCCATTTATTCACTATATTCATTGATACTATTCAATATTTTTGTGCTTACTTTTTTATTGACTGTATATTTACAGTCAATTATTTACTCATCTCTGTCTACATTTTCGGGGCCTAGAAGAGGGCCAGGCACATCCTAGCAGCTCAGTAAATATTTGTTGAACAAAAGAGTGACTGGCAATGGGAAAAGCTAATTACAGGAATGCTGTAACTAATCATATATATGTTTAATCTAAGCTTTTATCAATGCAGTTAGCATTTCTCAGTTATTCTCCACAATCTCTTTGTATTTTAAGTACCATCGGAGAACATCAGATCATTTGCCACTTAGAAGGAAGGACCATATGTCCCATAGTGTCCCAATTTATGCCCGTTGTCCCAGTGGAACGATTAATAGCACTCTGACTCTCCAAAACCTCTTCATTTCGACAATAAATTAAATGTATATAAGGTACTGATGTGTCTTTCATGGGCGATGAGTCAGCAGTTGACACTAAAAAGAGATGAGTGGGGCCTGGAATTGTCAAGCGTGACGTCATGGAAGATTCTGAAGTAGAGGTGAGCCTGGAAGGATGGCGAGGAAGAAGGAAGGATTATTTGGATGGAGGAAGTCACATGTGCAAAGGGACAAAGATGCGACTGCGATCCAGGCAAAATGTGATGGAAGCTTTAGGCAGATTGTGACTAGATCCCAAGGCTAAGACTCGGGCCTCCATCCCCTAGGCCTGTTATGCTCCTGTCACGTAAACACAGATTTCGATGGCTGGGTTGGAATGTTTGACGCTCACTGAAAAAACAATTTCTTAAAAACAAATGACTTTTTCAAATCAGTCCCAGATAAGATGAGAGAGAAGATGATATGGGCTTCAGGGAAACCTAGATGAGGCAGAATTGGCTCGTTAATGGCAGCTGTTTCAACAATTAGAGTTAAGTTCAGCACAGTGATTCAATTTACTTTAATGAAATCACATCTTACATTTCACCTTCTTAGTAGCTTCCACTCTACCAGCAGAGCCAGGAGAGCTTGGTTTTGGTATAAGCCACTGCCACTTTTGTTTAGTCAACATTAAGACAAGAAACCAGGAGGAGAATGTCCGCTCTTGCACTCTTGAGAAAATAAGTCACTAAGGACTTGATCCCAAGCAACTGGAAGAAGGTGAGCGTGGCCGACGCATCCGTTGAGGTTAGTAATGTTCATTGTTGGGCCAAGTCTTAGTTCCCGGCTAGGTCAACAACATTTTGAAGTCTCATTAAAACAAGCAAACAAACGAAGTCCATCTTTCAGTCAAGTTCACCTCTCTGAAAGTTTTGTTTTTTTGTAAAAAGGATATTATATCATTCAGATGCATTTGATTCAGTAGGTGCTTTTTCAAGACCAGATGGACCCCCCCCCCCTCGCCCACCATTCTCAGCTAGAGACAGAAGAACACTGCTTAGACGACGACATGGCCACGGATTACAGCCCGAAGTCTCTTGTCACAGGTGTTTCCACAGAGACAAGCTTTTTGGTTTAAAAGCATCTTTGTTCTCAGATGTACCCTCTGGGTTCCTCTAGAGAAAACACGCTTCGTGAAACAAAGATAAAACAAAGGTAGAGGCAGATGTCAACTACCACGAAGTGTCTAGAGTAAGAAAAATGTGATGTCACCCTAATTGTCACCAAAGGATTTGAATTTGGGCTGAGAGTCCGTCATCTACTTTTTTGGGAAAAGCTGAGGGAAGCCAAGTTCCCTGGTTCTTCCACTTCCATTGCTGTTTGAAATGTTCAGTTGCGAAGGATCGTTGGATAGGTGATAGAGCGGCCTTTAGATGGCCAAGACCCCTGTGCTGAGCCGGAGGCCGGGGTGCAGCTGAGGAATAAGTAACAGATGATTCTATACACAATAAAGTCCAAGTTGGTGTCAAATTCTTTTTGCGCTGGGCTCAATTTAGACCTCTGTTTGTTTCATTGTTGGCCGTGGTGTTTCTGGGGATGAAACGAAAGGTAGAGCTCTGTTTGGATAAATGTCTTCAGCTTGCTTAAGAGTAGACTAGGAAGATTAAGAAGAGAGAATGGAAATCTACAAAGAGTAATAAAAGTGAAACCAATCATCTTTTAAAACTTAACTCATCTCTTTTCAGAATTGGATTCGATTTTATTTCCATTAAGAAGAAAAGAAATTATTAGAAAAACTTTTTTTTCTCAAAATAGAAGGAAACAATAGTCAAAAGAACATTTCTAATTAATAGGGTACGACTGACATTCTGAAATTTCCAAGGCTAGGGCATAAGAAGGCTTGCCCAGTTCTCTTGGGATGCTTGCTCTGGGGGAAGCCTGCCGCCACTATGAGGAAGTCCAAGCTAGCCGAGTGGAGAAGCCGCACGGAGAGAGAGATGACTGAGCAGCTCCAGCCATCCCAGCCATCCCAGCCATCCCGGGCACCATTCGTGTGAGTGCAAACCCTTCAGATGATCTCAGCTCCAACCTCCGTCTGACAGCTACCACCTGACAAGAGACTTCTAGCAAGAACCATCAGCTGAGCCTAACCCACCCACAGACTCACAGAGATAATAATACATGTTTTAAAAGCCAGTTTGGTGGTCTGTTGTGCAGGAATAAATAATTAGAGCAGACCCTGAAAGCGACTTCACCTTGCAGATTTGGTGGTAACCGGAGGAATAAGATACAGAGGTGGCTGAGAGCCTCAGTTTTGCTGCCAGGTTGCGTGGGGTTGACTCCTGGGTTCAGATTCTGACCCCATCACCTTGGGTAATTACTTACCCCCTCAAAACCTCAGCTTCTTATTTGTAAAATGTGGAGGAGGATGACGATAGTATTTTTGAATGGTAGTTTTGAAGCGAAAATAAATTCGTGTAACGTACCTAGCATGCAGCTTGTCAAAGAGTGCACACTAAATAAATTTCATCTGTTTTCATTATTGACTAAAATGGCCCATAGAAAGCCATAGGCTTTGGGGGAAAAGTAACCTGTTTACTTATTTAGAAAAATGATCTCTATATTTGGATAATTTATTCTGCTGTTTCCAGTGGGCTGCCCAACTCTCTGGAAAAGAATCATCTCTAAGATGGTGAACTGGGCCCATTCAAAGGTCGCTTTTGGGAAATGATGTTCTCTGTCCTATGTGGGTGAAAAGCTTAATGTTTCTTCTAAAAACCCACCAACAGAGAAACAAACACAGAAATGAGTCTTGAGGCATCTGTGGCAAAGTTAAGTCCGCTGGGCCCTGGGTAATGTATACTGTACATTCCAGGAGTGGCACTGCCTTGGAAATTTATTATGTGTAACATTTAATAAAGGGAAGAGCTTAACAAAACACCCTGTAGACCTGCAATCTGACTGAGGGTCTGCTTTGATGTCTGTCTGAGAGCAAGTCAGTGGAGCTCTGTCTATTATTTGCAACTGCTATAAAACAGGATTATGAGCACACTCGGAGCACCCTCAAACCCTGCAAAATAAAAGGGGCGGTGGAGGACCTGAAAATGAGGATACTTATCAGAATGGCCGGAAGGTGTGCATGGTAATACCATTAGCATCGGGACAGTCAGGAGTCCCTCTGGGTCTCAGCAGGGGCAGATGGCAGAAGGAGCAGGACCTTCCAGCCTGTTACTTATTGATGCCAGAATGTTCCGAGCCTAGAAAGAACCACCTTCTTATCTGTAGAATCAAGTGGTACATATGGTGTGTGTGTGGGTGTGTGGGTGTGTGGTATATATATGCCTACATACGCCATGCAGTCCATATCCCATATCCAGGTATATGGACACTGGGGTATCTTTTGGAAAAGTCCTGTTGAAATCATACCCACCTGGCTTTGATCAAACTCAAGCCTTGAAAATCAGTGGAGCCTGTGCTTGACACCTGCAAGAGGTCTTTGAAATTCACCCTATCAAAAGTTGAGCCACTGGAGGATTTTCCAATGACCAGGAAAGGCCTGTCTATTGGATATAATGATGAGAGGGTGTCAACCGCAGAGAGAACTGGTCACATTTCACTGAGAGGGACCCCTTGCATTTTGGGAGAGTTGCCTTTCTAAAGCAATGGTTGACAAATACTTGGCTTCTCTGGGCTTCATATTGGAATTCCTGTCTCCTAGCTCTTGGTTAGGCCTAAATCCCCTTTGTTAGCATCATAATTCATCCCAAATTTGGTACGTTCTGTTGTAGACTCTCCAAGTCACATGTCTCCCCAGATCGTATGTGGGTTTAGGGATCAACTGATGTGGAGGGGTGGAGAGTAAATATAAAAGACGCTTCCGTCTCAAGATCTTATGGAGACAGCTGTTGGAGCCCCAGGGCACCCAGAGAGTATTAAATAGAGCTAGAGATGGAAGGTCAGTGGAGGCAGGGCCGGGCATTTTGTCCCGTTCACAGCAGAAATCCCAGAGCCTAGGACAGTGCCCAGAACACAGCAGTGCTCCAAGAATATTTGTTGGAAGGATGGTGACTTGAAGGCAGTGTTGGGCCACAGATGCAGCTATTAGGCGGCAGGTAGTGATGTGAAAGGTGGGTGACCTTCAGAGCATCTTGTTTCGGAATCAGTGAAGAAGGACCCAGGAAGACAAGCCAGGAGCTTCAGCAGGGTCTCTGCTCTGGTCCTTGGGTGGAGGAAGGGAGACTCTAAGGCAGAGAAATGATGTGGACAGACCCCTGCGGGACTTCCAGGTTAGGGGTGTGATGTTTGTGAGGAGACTTGCATCCTGAAATCGAGGGATAAAGGGCGTTTCCTCCAGAACGTGAGCAGCTCTCAGAGCGACCTTGGGTGCAGGAGCCGACGGCACGGGTGCCTGCTGTGTGTCACGCTGAGCTCAGTGGAAAAGACGAGACCCATCGGTACGGTCAGGCCACTCGAGGTGGCTGTTCTCTTGCTCTTGGTACATCCCCTGCTTCGCCTACACCTCCTCACGCCATCGTGCTTGCCCCCTGCCCCTCAGGACGGAACAGCGCCACCTGGTGGTTTATAAAGGGAAACACCTGCCCTCCTGATGCTCGTTAACCTGAGGGGCTGTGCGGGACGTGCCTCAGCTGCTGGTAACTAATGAGCCTCTGACGTCAGTTCCTGCCGGTCGTCTCCTTCAGTCCTTGGGCAGTGAGGAGTTCTGTGCTGTCTCGTCTCGCGTCTGTCGGACACGGTGGGGTGTTTCTCCAGGACCTCTCTTCAGGTGTGTAAGATTCCCCCACCTCTTAAACCATTCATGTCCCTGTCACTGGTTCCGGGCTTTTTATTCCGTTTTGAGTCTGGGCAAGTGCGGGGTCTGCAAGCCTGCGGAGTGCAGCCCAGCACATCCAAATCTCCCCACGGTGCTAAAGGAGCTTTTTTTCCCCCAAATGGTCAGGTTACAGTGGAAACTAGGAAGAGAGGGTATTTATAAGAAGACAGGCAGAGGACTTCCCTGTTGGGTCACCATCTTGGTTGGGCCTCTAAGAACTCAGAGTTCTTGTAGAAGAAATAGATCATTTATGGCAAAAAAACAAAAAATTCCCTTGTTCTGTAGTAGAGGCGAAGGGGCTGTTTTAGCAGATGATTGATCTGTATTTAACCATTTTTTTTCCTTATATTCCTCCTCTGGCCTTATCACCTTTCCTTTTGTCAAATCCTTTTAAAAACATGTTTGGGACGGCAGAACCTAACCGTGCAATGTGTGCGAGGCTCTTCATGCATTTCAAAACACTTCCACACTCTCACCACAACAGATGCTCCACACACTAGCGTGATCATATAACTGAGGCTATCAGCCTTTTCTCTAAAGGGCCAGATGGTAAATGTTTTCAGCTGCGTGGACTATAATCTCCATCGTGACTATTCAACTCTGCATTGTAGCATGAGAGCAGCCATTGACCATGCGTAAAAGAATGAGCGAGGCTACGTTCCAATAAAGTTTTATTTACAAAAACAGGTAGCGGGCCACATTTGGCCCGTGAGCCAGAGTTTGCAGGCCTTTGGACTAGACTCCTGCTATTTAAAGGGTGCTCTGTAGGCAGCATTACCAGCCTCCCCTGGGAGTTTCTTAGCAGTTCGGAATCCTGGTCCCAGACCTCCTGAGTCAGAATCTGCCTTTTAACAAGACCCAGGTGAGCAGCAGTGAGCCGAATGGTGTAGGTTCCTTAAAGGAACGATTTGATTTTCCTCTCCTCATTGCTCCTGAAATCTACTGGGGCACATCCATTTTCCCCACCCCTGTCCCACTAGATCATATCTCAGGCTAGGTTTTTGGCATCTTCTGGGCATTAGAACAGCCTCATGTATAGCTTTTAAGAAGTCTGGGCCAATCTAAATGGATACTTTCTTAGCAAAAGCAATTCAAAGGTTCTCGGCTTTCCCCTTAGGCAGCCTGGCCAGCTGGGAAACCTTAGTGAAGAAAAGGCACAGGGTCTCTTCCTCACGCCCATCTTGAGCCTTGCCCTCCTTCCCCTGCCGTGTCCAGGAGGAGGGAGGGAGATGGGGGGGTGAAGCCTTCCGCTGGTGACGCTCTCACCGTCGGGTATTGGGGTCCTGTTTGGGCAGCCATCCCATAGCGTGCTCTTTGTCACATGTGGTACTGCCGTGGGGTGGGGGGGGTACCTACTCCTGCGGGTCCTCGGACTCTTCCTAGTTTCCACCGTGTTATGACAGTCGTGTCCTGGGGAAGGTCACTCTGGCCCAGCTACCTTCAGCATCGCCCTCTGGGCCTTAGGAAGACGCAGCCCCTCCCAGCTTTGGACGTGGAGGCTGTGTCAGCCACAGCCTCTGACTTCTCCCCTCACTTTTAAAAAAAAATTATTTATTTATTTATTTTTGGCTGCATTGGGTCTTCGTTGCTGCGCACGGTCTTTCTGTAGCTGCGGTGAGCGGGGGCTACTCTTCGTTGCGGTGTGCGGGCTTCTCATTGCAGTGGCTTCTCTTGTTGCAGAGCACAGGCTCTAGGTGCGTGGGCTTCAGTAGTTGCGGCTCGCAGGCTCAGTAGCTGTGGCTCGAGGGCTCTAGAGCGCAGGCTCAGTAGTTGTGGCGCACGGGCTTAGTTGCTCCGCGGCATGTGGGATCTTCCCAGACCAGGGCTCAGACCCATGTCCCCTGCGTTGGCAGGCGGATTCTTAACCACTGCGCCACCAGGGAAGTCCCTCCCTTCATCTTTAAACTTGCCCAGCAAGAGTGAAGTCAGGTGCCAATCTCCACCTCCCAAACACTGGGACACGGGGAAGATCACTGTCCCTGAGACTGGCTTCTATCCAAAGGGCACGAGAGCCGACTTGTGACCCTCCCCTTTTCACACGCAGCTCCCTTCTCTTGGGGCCTGGGCTCCTCTCGTGTGCAGGCAGGTGGTGGGCAATGAGTAAGGGTCATAGGGACAGTCCGGAGCCATTTAGCAGATCCTTCATGGACAGACTTACATCATCTGTTGTCTTTAGCTTCAGGCTACAGGCAGGGACGTGCCCCCGCGGTAGGCCGTCTAAGCATGTTAATTCCAGCCTCTTCACACAGAACGGGGTAGTGGCACTTAGATGCTAAGTGACTGTCACAGGGTCCCTCAACTATTTAAGGGAGAGCCGGCGATCCACATCTCTGATGCCAAGGCCCAGCTCTCCTTCTCCCAAAGCTTATCTTACAGACCCTTTCTTCCAATCCCTCATTTTACATAGAAGCAAATGAACCCAGAGGTAAAAGTGAAGTTGTTGGGGCTTCCCTGGTGGCGCAGTGGTTGAGAGTCCGCCTGCCGATGCAGGGGACACGGGTTCGTGCCCCGGTCCGGGAGGATCCCACGTGCCGCGGAGCGGCTGGGCCCGTGAGCCATGGCCGCTGAGCCTGCGCGTCCGGAGCCTGTGCTCCGCAGTGGGGGAGGCCACAGCAGTGAGAGGCCCGCGTACTGCCAAAAAAAAAAACTGAAGTTGTTGGATTTCCAGCAAAGAACCATTTTGTGGGGGGAGCAGAAGATCCAGCCATCAGATAAATAAGGGGAGACTTTAAAAATTCAATAAAGAAAATCCTGCTTTTTACACATGTTCTTTGAGAAACTGGGGGTGAATTGACAGGGAAAAATGTTTACTCTGTGAAAAAAGTAGGTCTCTAAATAAAATACATTAAGTGATTGCAGTTCTGTTTTAAAAACATACTCACATGCATGTAAAAGTACTGGGAATGGTGTCACGTGTTACCGTTCTTGTCAGTCTCCGGGGGGTCGGTTGGGAGCTCTCCTATGTGTCCACCTTGATGATGCCCTTCTTAGTGTTGGAAGTTTACTTTCTTTTAAATTTATTTTTTTGGCTGCGTTGGGTCTTTGTAGCTGCGTGCAGGCTTTCTCTAGTTGCGGCAAGTGGGGGCTACTCTTCGCTCTGGTGAGAGGGCTTCTCATTGTGGTGGCTTCTCTTGTTGTGGAGCATGGGCTCTAGATGTGCGGGCTTCAGTAGTTGTGGCACGTGAGCTTCAGTAGTCGTGGCACGCGGGCTCCGTAGTTGTCACTCGCAGGCTCTAGAGCACAGGCTCAGTAGTTGTGGTGCACGGGCTTAGTTGCTCCGTGGCATGTGGGATCTTCCCGGACCAGGGCTCGAACCCGTGTCCCCTGCATTGACAGGTGGATTCTTAACCAGAGCACTACCAGGGAAGTCTGAAAGTTTACTTTCATAAAAAGGAATCAGGCACATTTTGACCAAATACAGAAAATAGGGATGTTTGGTTTTAGCTTTGGTTACTATGATCTTTCCATTCTGATTTCAGCTCAGCCGGGAGAACGAGAGCAGTAACCAGCACTTGGAATTCGGGCAACTTTTCTTACCTGGGATCCGTCATCTCTAGCATGTGAAAAAGACAACGGTGAGTTCGATAAAATATAACTCTTGGGGAAAATGATTTATCTAAACCAAATTGTTTCGGGAGAAAAAGCCCTGAGTGTGTTTGGGTGAACGTCGTGTTGGTGTCGGTTCTGTGATTGGCAGGGCCTCGGGATTGGAATCTTCTGTGTGTACATAACGCAGCCGCCAGGAGCCTGATCTGCCTTCACCTTTGATCGGCAGAGGTCAAGGTTTCAACTGGGAAGTTTGTTGATTTATTTCTTGGTTTCCTGGTGTCCGGTTTGACAATCATGAACTCAGACCCCAAACCACAAACTCAGTTCCTGTTGCCGTACTGAAAGCATTTGGATGACAAGGCAAGTTGGTCATCATAACCTTGAGATGGGTGGGTCCGTGTAATATTGAGGGGTGAGGACATGCGTCTCATGACCAAATCCGAGTGCCTTTCTCACATGTCCTCCCCAGTCCCAAGTGCCTTTCGCTGTATCCTCATCGCAGCTGGAGAAAATCCACCTTATCCTTCCAGCTCCTCCACAAAGTTGCCACTGATAGCCCTCCTTTCAACCTTCCACCCCAAGGAGGAAGTGGAGGAAGTAGTTCTTTCTTCCTTTATGGTTCTTGACACCTGGACTTGGGGCTGTTCACTTGCGTGTCTTCCTTTCCCTGGGATGTAAACTCCTTGAGTTTTAAGACTATGTGTTATGTATCATTGGATCCCCCAAACAGCTTAGCACAGGGGCTGGCACAGAATACACACTCGGTAGCCTTTCCCTTGCAGTCTCGTCATTATTATTCTGCAAGTTACGCATGCACGCAGGTCCAAAAGGGACATAGTTCCACAGGCTTGCCCCCTCTAGTAAGTTCTTACTCCATTCTTCCCACAACCGCAACTGACTGTCTGGAAGCTGCTCTTGATGCCTGTAGGTTACAAGCTTGTATCACCGCTTCTTAATTTTTCCCTTTCGCATAATCCACTGGCTTCCCATTTTGGAGGTTGAGGATTGAGTTTCTTTTTCGTTTGTTTGTCACCACCTCTTTGCCCCCCACAACCACATGCACAGCTCCTATCCTCCCGTCCTGGAAATGGTCATTCTATATTCAACATTAAACATTCAACATTCAGAGTTGGCGTGATCATGACAACGTATTGCTGTTGACAACGGAGCCGTCCCAGCTGCTCCTGTGGGCTCCCTCTGGAAGTAGAAATAGGCTGTTAGTTTTTCTGGTTGGCTTAGTTTTCTAGGCACGCATCGGATGCATTCTCAAGCCTTACCTTGGCTTTATGTGTGTCCTCTGTGCCTTCACACACTCCTTTCTGTGGTGGGGCGCACCCCTTGCTTGATTCCTGAGGGTGGGTGCGTGGCACGTACATTTGAGACATTGCATGGCTGAAAATGTCTTGACCCTTTATTGATAGCTTTATCTGGCTATGGAATTCCACGCCAAATGTCGTTTTCCCTCAGCAGCTGGAAGGCATTGCTTTAGTTTCTTTCAGCTTCGATCCGGTGTTGCTGTCGAGAATTTCCATGCCGCTCTGATTCCTGGTCCTTTGTGTCTAAACTGTTGCTTTTTCCTCCCTCTCTGTAGACACTTTGACCATCTTCTCTTGGTGCTTAGTGGTCTTAGGTTTCATGATAAGACAACCTGGTGCGAGTCTGTTGTTAAGCATTGCCCTGGATGCACTGTGGGTAAACTTGGCAAATTGCACAATCAAGCCTTTTGTTTCTGGGAAATTTTCTTGGATTACGTGATAATTTCCAACTCCCTGTTTTCATCGTTCTCTACTTTGTAACCCCAATTTTTTTTGAATTTTGTGTTTCTGGACATTTTATGTCACCTCCCCCTCCTTATTTTTTCTTCTCCCATTTTTCTTTGTCTTTTAAGGTGATTTTGTGGCCGATTTTCTCACCTTTCCTTCCAATCCTTCAAGTATTTGATTTCTGCTATTAGACTCTAAAATTCTAATTGCTGTCATTTTTATTCTCAGTGTTCCTTTTTTCATGACATTTGTCCTTGTTTCATGCATGTGACACTTTCTGTCCTTCTCCAAGGATATTAATTTCCTGGGATTTTCCTTCTCCTTGAATTTTCCTTCTCCTCCTTTCCTTCTCCTTCCTTCTCCTTCTCTTACTGCTCCAAATTTCTTCCTTTTGCCTATACGCCACTTCCCCCAACTGTTGGGCAATCCTTGACCATTGATGTGTAAGAGTGGGGCGCTAAGACTGACAGGAAGCTCTGAGCACATGGGGGAAGCTGTTTACTACAGGCTTAGCTCTAAGGCAACTGGCCTGTTGGATCGGGAAGCTTCTGATGTCAGTTTCTTCAGACAAGTCTTTCTGATAAGCTTCTGATAAGAAGCTGGTAAGATTGCTCTGAGGGGACTCCTACACGCCTACCTGCACACTGGAGCTATCAGCATTGTGGGAGCTGAGTATGGGAAGCTGGGAGAAGCTGTAGTGTTGGTGTCTCAGTATTTAGAATATATATGTTGATTAATTCCATTCTCTCCAATGTGGAATCCTTGCCCTAACCTCGAGTTTCTCAGCCTTGGCGGTATTGCCATTCTGGGTGGGATGACTCTTTGTGGTGGGGGCCGCTCTGTGTGGTGTAACAGCATCCTGGTCTGTACCCATTACATGCCAGTAGCATCCATCCCCCCAGTTGGTACAGAGATGTCTCCACACGTTGCCAAATCGCCCCAAGTTGAGAAGCAGTTTCCCAGGCAGAGACTCCCTGTTTGTCTCTTTTCTAAGAATAAACACTCATCTTTGTTCTGGGTTTAGTGGACGTTAGAACCTTAGTTGTTGAGAGGATCTCTGAGTTGAACTGTTTCTTAAATGAACATTCTACTAACCCTTCTATCGTTAGCTCTACGTTTGTACTTTCTTGCCGGAGTGTCTGGGCCAATCAATTCCTGAGCCTTTGGAGGTTCCTTAATACTGGTTTTCCCTTGGCTTTCCCCACTGCTGATTTAGGGTCCCATTTTCTTGGGCCTAATAAATCAATTAACATCACCAGCTGCTGAAGTTTTGGTCCTATTATCTCTTTTTCTTCATTGTCCCAGGTTTCTGCCTTTCGTGAATGTGTTTAACAGTCATGAGAGTTAAGGAAAGGATTTGAGGAAGGGGAAGAGGTACAAGTGTGTGTTAATGGGAAGCTGAATCAACCATTTTCAAGTTGTAGAAATGTTATCTATAATTTTTTGGGAGGGGGCACAGGTAGGGAGCTGTCTTATGAGACCTGCAGGAAGGAGCAGTGGCTAATAGGTGCATTTAAAGTTGGCCTGTTTCAGTACTCCAAAGACCAACCAAAAGAGCATGTTTCCACCAAATTATGCTGTGGGTACTCAAAGCACTTAAAAGGGAGGTGGACGTGGGGAAGAAGCCTGCTGCGTACTTGGCTCCGTGACAGTATTCCTTGAGGACGATGTGCTCACACCTAGAGGTGTGGTATTAATCCCCTCATGTGCCACGTTTGGGTCATGAGACTCTGTCCTCATCTTTCCTGTGTGAGAAAAGGAGAGAAGGAGAATTGAGTGTCTGGGAAGTGTGAACATGGTGGCTGGAATGCATCGATTCTAGTGGCCTTAGCTTTAGGCCTTAGCCTGCTCTCCATGCCCTACCCCCACTCTTGTCAATTATAGGAAAGGTACAGTGGTTCTTCACTGGCCCTTCCCTTCCAGAGCTCCGGATTCTGTCCTCTCTGGTTTACTTTCTCCTCAGGCCCAGTCAGAGGAGTCGGGGTGGAAGCGTGAGTCTATTTACTGGGGCTCAGCTGCTTATCTACTTTAGGGGGACAGATTCAGCAAGTCACAGCAGTCTTCTGACGAGGTTATACCAACTGCTACCTAGTCAGAAGACTGCTATGACTTGCTGAACTTGTCTCCCTAAATTAGAGTAATACCGCCTGGTACCAAAGTTACCACTGGTATGGAATACACTCGATGCCAATATATAGCCACTGCCTGAATCATATATATGAGTAGTTTGACTTCTTAACCTTTATTCTTCCAAAAATAAACAGAATAACATTTTGTGGGGAAATTCCTGATACACACTTTCCTCCTCTAAGATTAGATAGTCCCAAACAGAACTTGAAACTATTAATCATTTTATAAAACACTTCTCACTTGATCGTAGCTTAAGTAATACAAACAATATAGAGGTTTTTAGTGCTATCACAAATACTCTAATTGTCTTCTCTTTGCTGGCATGCAATAGGATGTCCGTCCTCTGATTGTTCTGAAGGTAGGCATGACCAGATGACTTGGATTGGTTTTAAAAAAAAAAAAAAGGGAGGAGATGCTTTAAGAGTCAGTATTTAACTTAGCATTTACTTGCTGCCTAGCTTGTTTGTTATGGAAGAATATCCAGATGGAGTTTCCACCAACCTTGCTCCCCAAGTGATTGCATTGAACGTAAACCTGTGCCAACTGCTGTAGTGCATATAATACAAGAAAGAATGAGGTTTTTGTTGAGTGAAGCACTAAGACCTGGGAGCTGTTTGTTACTGTAGTATAATCTAGTCTCTACTGACTGATATAAACTTGATACTTGATGGAGTTTGATAGAAACTTGACAGTTGATGGAGTTTGTATAATTCAGAAGTGTTCATAATATCTTCCAGTGAAACGTGTCTCTGTGTGTGTGTTAGACAGAAACAAACAAAACTGCTTTGTTTGAACCTGGGTTAGGAGTCTGGAGACCCAGCTTGGCCCCTCCTTCCTTCCCTGTGTACTCCTGAAACACCTTCTCACAATCTTATCAGAAGACAGTTTGAAAACCATTACTAAAGGCTCCCAAAGTAATATCGAGAAGTTTTCGCGACAAGAGTTTTAGGCTTTCTTTTTATCCAGTGGCAGTGGGGAAAAGTCCACTCCATAACCATTAAATAATAAGCTAAAACTAATTATAATCAGGCAAATGAAATAAAGACTAAAGCAACGGAGGTTTTGCCCAGTGAATGTTACCGTAATCACATACCTGCGGGTTCAGTATGAAGGCAGGGTTGTGTGCTTGCGTTTCCATATGCAGCAGAACTTTGAGAACAGGACTGAATAGTAGTACGGGAACCGGGAGATACTACAGTAGCTCGTCCTGCCCTGGGTCTGCTTTCATCTTCTCCAGCTCACCTGATTCCTCATCTCCATCAGCATGATCTTTTAGTCCAAGCTAAAGGTCACAATGCTTTCAAGCATCCTCAAATGTTAGGGTGTCCTAGTCCTTTGAAAATCTGAATTAAACCATGGACTCCAGGAAAAAAATCACATCTACACACTTCCTATGTACATCAAATTGCAGGAGTTTTAAGGCCTACCTGAACCTCAGCTTAAGAAATCCTGGTCAAATAGTTCTCCAAATATATCCAGAATGAATTTGGCCTCTTGAAGACGTGTGTATTTCTTTATTGGGTTGAGATGTGTGTGAAATAGGGACACTATATTTAATAGTTTTTCATATTGGTTAATATTTCAAGAGCATCTCAAATGGTAGAATTCTTTAATTCCATCTTTTTTTTTATGTAGGTAGAAAATAGAAAACATACGGAATCATGTGGAATCATACGGTATTTGTCCTGTTGTGACTGACTTATTAATGCCTTCAAGGTCCATCCATGTTGTAGCCTGTGTCAGAACTTCCTTTCTAAGGCTGAATAATATTCCATTGAGTATATAGACCACATTTTGTTTACCCGTACCTCCGTTGATGGACACTTCAGTTGCTTCCACCTTCTACCTGTTGTGAATAATGCTGCTGTGAACATGGGTGTGCAAATATCCAAGCACTTGCTTTCAATTCTTTTCAGTATATATCCGGAAGTGGACTTGATGGAACATGTGGTAATTCTATTTTTAAATTTTCTGAGGAACTGCCACACTGCTTTCCATAGCAGCTGCACCATTTCACTTTCCCCCCAGCAGGGTACGAGGGTTTCTCCATGTGCCTGTCAACAGTTACTTTCTGTTTTTTGATAATAGCCATCCTAATGGGCGTGACGTGGTATCTCATCGTGGTTTTGATTTGCTTTCCCTTAATGCTTAGTGATGTTGAGTGTCATTGCCTGTGGTTATTGGCCATTTATAGATCTTTGCAGAAATGTCTGCTCGAGTCCTTTGCTCATTTTTTAAATTGGGTTTTTCATTGTTGAGTTGTAGGAGTTCTTCATATATTCTGGATATTAACACTTTAGCAGATAAATGATTTTCAAATATTCTCTCCCCTGGGTTGCCTTTTCACTGTGATAGTGTCCTTTGCACAGTTTTGAATTTTGATGTAGTCAAATTTCTTTTCTTTTTTTGGTGTAATATCCAAGAAATGATTTCCAAATCTAAAGTCAGGAAGCTTTCCTCCCATGTTTTCTTCCAAGAGCTTTATGGTTTTAGCTCTTATATTTAAGTCTCTGATCCATTCTGAGTTAACTTTTGTATATGATGTAAGATAAGCGTTCGACTTCATTCTCTTGCGTATGGATATCCAGTTTTTCTAACACCATTTGTTGAAAAACCTGTCCTTTCCCCATTGAATGGCCTTGGCACTCTTCGAAATTCACTTGGCAGCATATTGAAGGGTTTATTTCTGGGCTGTCTATTCTATCCATTAGTGTATACATTTGTCTTTATGCCAGTGCCACACTGTTTTGATGACTGTAACTTTAATAAATTTTGAAATCAGGAGGTGTGGGACTTGCAAATTTGTCCTTTTTGAAGATTATTTTGTCTGTTGAGGTCCCTTGAGATTTTATATTAATTTTAGAATAGATTTTCCTTTCTACAAAGGAAATTTTGTAATTGCTACAAAAAATCGGTAGGATTTTGATAGGGATTGCGTTGAATCTGTAGGTATCTGTGGGTAGTATGGACCTCTTAACAATACTAAGTCTTCCATTCCATGAACACAGGATATCTTTATTTGTGTGTTCTTTAATTTCTTCATTGTTCTATAGTTTTCAGTATAAGTCTTTAACCTTCTTGCTTAAGTTTAATCCTAAGTATTTAATTGTTTTTGTATTAGAAACGGAATTATTTTTTCACTTTCCTCTTTGGATTGTTCATTGTGTATAGAAAAAACTCATTTTTGGATGCTGATCTCATGTTGGACAACTTTGCTGAATTTGTTTAGTAGTCTAAATGATTTGGGGGGAATGTTTAGGATTTTCCATATATAAGATCGTGTCATATGTGAACAGAGGTAATGTTCTTCCTTTTCAACTTGGGTGTCCTGTGTTTCTTTTTCTTGCCTAATTGCTTTGGCTAGAAGTTTCAGTACTATGAATAGAATTGAAGTGGTAAAAGTGGGCATCCTTACCTTGTTTCTGATCTTAGAGGAAATCTTTCCCACCTTTCACCATTGTCTATAACGTTTGCTGTGAGTTTTTAATATACGGCCTTTATTATGTTGAAATTTTTCCTTCTATTCCTAGATTTTTTCTTTTTTAGCATTTTGATCACAAAAGTGTGAAGTTTTTCAAATGCTCATTCTGCATCAATTGAGATGATGATGTGATTTTTTTCATTCTTTAATGTGGTGTATTACATTGATTCCATATCTTTTTTTTTAACATCTTTATTGGAGTATAATTGCTTTCCAATGGTGTGTTAGTTGCTGCTGTATAACAAAGTGAATCAGCTACACATATACATATATCCCCATATCTCCTCCCTCTTGAGCCTCCCTCCCACCCTCCCTATCCCACCCCTCTAGGTGGTCACAAAGCACTGAGCTGATCTCCCTGTGCTATGTGGCTGCTTCCCACTAGCTATCTGTTTTACATTTGGTAGTATATATAAGTCCATGCCACTCTCTACTTCGTCTCAGCTTACCCTTCCCACTCCCCATGTCCTCAAGTCCATTCTCTACGTCTGCATCTTTATTCCTGTCCTGCCCCTAGGTTCTTCAGAACCATTTTTTGTTTTTAGATTCCATATATATATGTGTTAGCGTATGGTATTTGTTTTTCTCTTTCTGACTTACTTCACTCTGTATGACAGTCTCTAGGTCCATTCCCCTCACTACAAATAACTCAACTTCGTTTCTTTTTATGGCTGAGTAATATTCCATTGTATATATGTGCCACAGCTTCTTTATCCATTCATCTGTTGATGGGCACTTAGGTTGCTTCCATGTCCTGGCTATTGTAAATACAGCTGCAATGCACATTGTGGTACCTGACTCTTTTTGAATTATGGTTTTCTCAGGGTATATGCCCAGTAGTGGGATTGCTGGGTCGTATGGTAGTTCTATTTTTAGTTTTTTAAGGAACCTCCATACTGTTCTCCGTAGTAGCTGTGTCAATTTACATTCCCACCAACAGTGCAAGAGGGTTCCCTTTTCTCCACACCCTCCCCAGTATTTGTTGTTTGTAGATTTTCTGATGATGCCCATTCTAACTGGTGTGAGGTGATACCTCATTGTAGTTTTGATTTGCATTTCTCTAATAATTAGTGATGTTGAGCATCTTTTCATGTGCTTTTAAACCATGTGTATGTCTTCTTTGGAGAAATGTCTATTTCGACCTTCCCCCCAGTTTTGGATTGGGTTGCTTGTTTTTTTGATATTTAGCTGCATGTGCTGCTTGTATATTTTGGAGATTAATCCTTTGTTAGTTGCTTCGTTTGCAAATATTTTCTCCCATTCTGAGGGTTGTCTTTTTGTCTTGTTTATGGTTTCTTTTGCTGTGCAAAAGCTTTGAAGTTTCATTAGGTCCCATTTGTTTATTTTTGTTTTTATTTCCATTACTCTAGGAGGTGGGTCAAAAAGGATCTTGCTATGATTTGTGTCATAGAGTGTTCTGCCTATGTCTTCCTCTAAGAGTTTGATAGTGTCTGGCCTTACGTTTAGGTCTTTAATCCATTTTGAGTTTATTTTTGTGTATGGTGTTAGGGAGTGTTCTAATTTCATTCTTCTACATGTAGCTGTCCAGTTTTCCCAGCACCACTTATTGAAGAGGCTGTCTTTTCTCCATTGTATATTTTTGCCTCCTTTATCAAAAATAAGGTGGCCATATGTGTGTGGGTTTATCTCTGGGCTTTCTATCCTGTTCCAGTGATCTATATTTCTGTTTTGGTGCCAGTACCATACTGCCTTGATTACTGTAGCTTTGTAGTATAGTCTGAAGTCAGGGAGCCTGATTCCTCCAGCTCCGTTTTTCGTTCTCAAGATTGCTTTGGCTATTCAGGGTCTTTTGTGTTTCCATACAAATGGTGCAATTTTTTGTTCTAGTTCTGTGAAAAATGCCATTGGTAGTTTGATCAGGATTGCATTGAATCTGTAGGTTGCTTTGGGTAGTAGAGTCATTTTCACAATGTTGATTCTTCCAATCCAAGAACATGGTATATCTCTCCATCTTTTTGTATCATCTTGAATTTCTTTCATCAGTGTCTTATAGTTTTCTGCATACAGGACTTTTGTCTCCTTAGGTAGGTTTGTTCCTAGGTATCTTATTCTTTTTGTTGCAGTGGTAAATGGGAGTGTTTCCTTAATTTCTCTTTCAGATTTTTCATCATTAGTGTATAGGAATGCAAGAGATTTCTGTGCATTAATTTTGTATCCTGCTGCCTTACCAAATTCATTGATTAGCTCTAGTAGTTTTCTCCATATCTTTTTAAAATGTAGCGTTAAAAATATTTTCAAATAAAGTCCAGGCTAAAGGAAGCATTGATGTGTTGTCTCATTGCTATCTGTGCACATAGACAAGGCCTCTCTACTTTTCCTTTTGAGAAGTCCCCTTGATTTCCTAGGCTTCGATCTTTTGCTCCTCACTTTCCTTGTGGTCTCCTCCTGAAAATGTCCTCAAGTATAGAAATACTTACTTCTTAAGAAAAATACAACCCTAGAGGCATAGATGGTTAAAGCTTAAAATGACTTCAGAGTTTATTTTGTCACAAGGACACAGAGCTTGCTTTTTAAAAAATGTTATTGAAGTATATTTCAACAGTTCAGGTTTCTTATTTCATTATGTGTTTAAGGCTTGGTACATACATAAAAACAGAAAAGTGATTATATATGTGGAACTAGCTGTGAGTAGATTCAAAACTATTCCACTTCAATTAGAAATATGTCTTTTTCCCAGTTTTACTTTTGTGAAAGCTATTTTATTGGTGTACATTTGTATGCTCATCAGAAAAAGCCCATTTACCAAAAAAGTTTCACTTCTCTCATTGAGTGTTTAAAACAACTCAGTGAGGTAGATATTATAGTTCCCAGTAGACACATACAGGCCAAAAGTGATTACAGAATAGTGGTCAAAAAGACATGTGGAGAATTCGAGAGAGAAGGGATATGATTACAACTTGGGAAAGGAGTTAAAAGTGTAAGTGACGTTGTACAGAATATAAGGATTAAACACTTAGATGCAAGCAAAAGTTTTAAAAGGGATTTACTAGCATTAGCATTATAATAGAAAGAACCATGTGAAGTCATGACCTTAAATAGAAAAATCATTCTAGCTCTGTTACTACAGTGACCTGGAAACAAACTGCTAGCACATAGGTAGAAGTCCTTACTATGCACCCTGTCTGCCCAGGTTTGGGCTCTTAATTCTGCTTTCCAATAAAAGAGCATTTTGTGATTATTGGATTTTATATTTTGCTGGAGGGATAAACAAGGTGGGTATGAAATACTTTACCAAAAAGGTGAGTTTGTGGAAGGCTGAGTCCATGATGAATACTGAAAAGGAGAAAAATTAATATAAAGTACCCAAAAGGAAATCATAATAAAAATGAAAGATGACAAGCATGGCAAATGTTCTATATTTTATTCCCTAAAGGGAGTATTGACTTTCAAGGGTGTTGGGAAATAAGCTCCCGAAATGCTTGGGGGATCCCCCTACCCTCATCAAGAAAACTGAAATTAAAAGATTTTACGGTATAGCTGATTCACTTTGTTATACAGCAGAAACTAACACACCATTGTAAAGCAATTATACTCCAATAAAGATGTTAAAAAAAAAAAAAATCCCGTATGTTTCAAGTCAAAAAAAAAAAAAAAAGATTTTATGGTGGCCAAGCCAGGTTGATGTTGCCAAAACAGAAGGATGGGCTGCGTGGAGACTGTCTGTTTTAAAATGTAAGGATTTGGGCTGTACGTCAGTGCAGCTAGGGGGAGGTAATGTTTTCTTTTCCCCATCCATCAGAGATCTTGCTGCAGGCAAGGTCATGAACTGGACCTTGTTGCAGGCGCGGCATCAAGGTTTGCACACCTGGGTATTCGGTCTAAGCTGGAAGCTGGCCTCTCTCCCTAAACCGAGGGCTCCCACCTTTCTTTGGGGGAATAGCCATATACCATAAAGAATTTATGTTTATAAAGAAATTACTCGGGCGAGGGACCCCATTGGAAGCAGGGAAATTAGAACTTTCTGGGGACATATGTACCAGCTGAAATCCGCACCCAGTGATTCAGCCCCCCTCCTACGTGGGAGGAGCTGAGTATAATTATCCCTGTCAAGAATGACACTTCTCACCAAATTAATTGCAAGGGTATCAGCTTTTGCAACAGTGGAAATAATACTCCACGAAACGGCACAGAGTATCTGGTTTCCAGAACCAGAACTTTGGAACTTTTCGTACAAACTTAAAGAATCTAAACTGAGACATTGTGATTTAAGTGATGAAAGTGGAAAATTAAATCATCTTACAAGCTACACACCAAGTCCCTAGTTTCCGGGTGTAGATAAAACAATTCCACCAAATTGAGATGAACTACTGAAAGAGATTAGTACTGTCAATGAAAAGAGTTAACTTGAAGAGAGGTATTTTGTGTTTTATTAATTGGGGAATTAAAAAAAAGTGGATGAAACGCCAGTAATTCAAAGCAAAATTATTTTTTTCTGCACTGTGCCTAAACTCGCCATGAAGAATACACTTTTGGATCAAATGCAGTTGATGGCTGTAACTGCATTGGGAAGGATGGTGAGATGCACCCTTGTCCAGGGAGAGAGGGCTATAACCAAATTAAGGATGTCTGCCCTAGACACCAGCTCAAATTCCCACACCATGCTAAGGGTTCTTTGCTGTGAAGTGGTGAGAAGTTACACTCCCTATATTTGAATAGCTTCCAATCTGGTTTGGGAATTGAGACACAAAAAGGTGAGGAAATAGAACATTTCTCAGGCAATAGAGACACTCCTATAAAGCTTTCCTGTGCCCCGCCTCATGGGACTAATTGCTCCCTTTTGGCTACTTCCATTAACATTTTTACCTGACTGTTGCTCCCCTGTTAGTTTGTAATGCCCTCAAGGGTAGTGACTGCACTCAGTTGCCTACAGAGGCCCTAGAACCCTGCTTCCTGAGCTGAGGGGCCTTCACTGCCAAAAGGATGAGCATACCACGAGGGTTATGGGAAAGAACAGAGTGTGAGTACCAGGCTTGGCTCTGTTCCCAGGCCCTTCTTGTCCCCTAACCCCCTGGCCCCAGGTCTTCTGGGCCCATTTCTACGGCTGTCCCACTGAGTCTATCAGCTGCGCTTTCAACTTGCAAATAAATTCCTCTGCACTCTAAGATCCGCAGAGTTGAGTTTCCCTTGCTTGAAACTGTACCCGAGCCACATTCATTTTGCTTGGCGCGCAGCAAGCCAAAACGCCGAGACGCTGCTGAGGTTTGCAGCAGAGAGAGGGTTTACCCTGAACTCTGGGGGCGAGGGATATTTATGGGGTAATGAATAAAGAAGCAGGGCGGTCTGAGGGGGCGGGGGAGTGCGGGGAAGGGTGGTTAGGAAATAGGTGGAGTAATTGTCATTCTGCGCAGGCGTGTCTAAGCCACAGGCCTCTGCACGTTAAAAGATGGAGGTGCTTAGCGTGATTTAAGGGTGGGGTTTCGGCCCTCTGATATCAAGGGATGGACACTCGCACGTGCCCGGTTGGAGAGTCGGTGGTCCTATCCAGTGTTAAGCAGCTCGGGTCAAAGGAGACACAGGTGACTCCAAGTCCCTGGAAAATAATTCAGGCAAACATCTTTTGTTTAGCCTACTTGCAGCTTGGAGGACGTGCAAGTCTTAAAACGACCTTGATTACTGAAGGCGGGTGAAATGGGTTTGACTCATGATTACCCACAGTTTTAAAAGCAAGCACCCAGTCTGGGACTTTGTTCCACAGGTATGTGGCTTTTTGTCCCCTTCACGCCTTTGCCCCCATCACCATACTTCTTGTGTGATGTGGGCTGATAACGGGAGTCACATAATCTAAGAGCCGATCAAAACTCCCAGAGCAAGGGATTGCCAGCCAGTTGACCCTGGGTTCGAATGTTAGCTCTGCCACCTACTGTTGGATCTTGGGCGAGTGATTTCTCCTTCCTGACACCCAGTTACCCACAATGAATCGGACACAAAGTCTACCTCGGGAAATTGCTATGAGGACCAAGACAGAGAATATATACTAGGCATACAGCTCAGTACTGGTTACCCACCTCCCCTGTCCCCCCTACTCTAGGTGCAGTAATTGAGTCGTTGCCATGTCTGTTTTGGATATTGTCTTTTAAATCCTTTACCTCTTAGGTAGCGATGCCTTGTTTCCCGCACTGCAGGGAAAAGGCCTGACCTCCCCCAGTCCCTGGAGGGTGGGCTGTGTGCGAGTGAGTGCTTGGGAGGTACATTTGCAGCCGCAGGGTGGGCTCGTCTTTCTTTACTTCCTTAGCGTCGTGCTGCCCGCCCTCCATGGTCTTGCTGACTGGTCAGATTTGCAGCCTCTCTCCTGGAGGGGCTTCTAGGGGTAACACTGGACAGACGAGGACTGATGTCAGGGTTCCCCTTGAAAATCCTTGCACACCGGCACGGGACAGTGTTAATGGCCTCCAGCCACAGACCCCTAGGAAGATACTTGGAGGTGAACAAATTAGGTTCCTTACTCACAGAGAGCGAGAACGCACACCTGGGGGCCAAGCGGGACGTCTGAGTCAGAGAAAAGACTTGTGCAGAAAACAGGTAACGAGGCACGCATGAGGCTGCTGTTCTTTCAAAGGCCCGTTTGCAAGCCTGGCCCTTGGCCTTCATCTGGGAATCTAGACTTCGGGAATGTTCCCACCATTTCCAAACTGACAAGAGCGGCTCACTGTGTGTCAGCTGTCTGTGCAAGCAGTGAGGTGGTGCCGAGCGTCTGTTCTTTTTCGGAGAGTCTGAAATGGTGGTACGTGCTAGGCAGGAAGTGCCTGTGTAATCAGCCCCCAGTAAAAACATGGACCACTGAATCTCTAATGCGGTTCCCCGGGGATGGCGTCCCACAGGCGTAGTCACAGCTTGATCCGTCCCGGAGGAATTAAGCATGTCCTGTGAGAGCCACCGGGACAGGACTCTGGAAGCTGGAGCCTGGTCTTCTCTGGACTCGACTCAGGCACCTTTTCCCTTGGCTGACTTTTGCTTTGTATCTTTTCACTGTACTCCCTCTTGGGGATCCCTGGCACACTTACTGCGGGATTTGAACTCAAGGTAGGTGACTCTGGGGAGGGCGTGAGGAAGCGGGACTTCGCTCTGGTTGGCACGATCTCGGGAAGCAGGGATCCTTCTGGGACTGGGTAACGCGATAACCCTCACCTAGGAGGAGGGAAAATGAGCCAGGAGGGGGGACGTTTTGTCGTTTGTGGCTTGGGCGACGTTGGTGTTTTGTCTGTGTTCAGACATGACTGCAGAGGACTGCTGTTTCTGTCTCGATGCATCCGGGTCACAGGGTGGTCTTGACCGATGCTGCTGTTTTGTGAAAGTGTTCATGTTCAACAGAAGAACACCAAGGCCTGGCTGCGAGTGTCTGCCAGCTCCTCGATGCCAGGGGCTCCTTTTGTTTCTCTCAAAAGTAGTTCAATCTGAAATTGTCTCGTCTGTGAGGCCACAGCTTTCGTTTATACGGAAAAATGTCTCCATAATGCTTTAGGCCTTGATAATTATAACAGGTCTCTAATTTCCGGTGTCCGTTGAGCGAATATCCTACTGACCACGACCCTGGAAGAGTCTCGACCCACAGGCTGCAGATCAAATGACCTTGCACCTTGTAATAACTGCTCACCAGCGTACTGCCTCCCCCGGACAGCGGGCTCTCCTGACGCGCTGCTACATGTAATTTCATGACTTTGGTCACTGGCACTTATTTCAACAGTCTTGTGTTGGGGGTACAGTCCTGTGCATTGTAAGGCAGCACTGCCCAAGGCCATTCACAGCTCCCTTTTCCTGAAGCCCAAGGCTACAGCTGTGGCTCTAGCCATCTCTGCAGGCAGCTACTTGCAAGACCCAGCACTATTTTTTTTTAATTATTATTGGAGCATAGTTGCTTTACAGTGTTGTGTTAGTTTCAGGTGTACAGCAAAGTGAATCACGTGTACATATATACGTGTACATATGTCCACTCTAATTCCCTTCCCATTTAGGTCACCACAGGTCATTGAGTAGAGTTCTCTGTGCTATACAGTTCGTTCTCATTAGTTACCTATTTTATACGTGTATATATGTCAATCCCAATCTTCCAATTTGTCCGACCCCCACTTACCCCCTTGGTAACTGTAAGTTCTTTCTTTTAATGTCTATTTAGGTCTTCTCTCCGTTAAAAAATTTTTTTTAATTAATTTTTATTTATTTTATTGTTGGCTGTGTTGGGTTTTTGTTGCTGTGTGCGGGCTTCCTCTAGTTGCGGCGAGTGGGGTCTACTCTTCGTTGCAGTGCGTGGGCTTCTCGTCACGGTGTCTTCTCTTGTTGCAGAGCACGGGCTCTAGGTGCGCGGGCTTCAGTAGTTGTGGCTCGCGGGCTCTAGAGCACAGGCTTAGTAGTTGTGGCGCATGGGCTTAGTTGCTCCGCGGCATGTGCGATCTTCCCGGACCAGTGTTTGAACCCGTGTGCCCTGCATTGGCAGGTGGATTCTTAACCGCTGAGCCACCAGGGAAGCCCACTGTAAGTTCTCTACATCTGTGACTCTATTTCTGCTTTGCCAGTAAGTTCATCTGTACCATTTTTCTAGATTCCACATTTAAGCGATATTATATCATATTTGTTTTTCTCTTTCTGACTTACTTCGCTCTGTAGGATAATCTCTAGGTCCATCCACGTCTCTGCAATTGGCACTATTTCATTTCTTTTTATGGCTGAGTAATATTCCATTGTATATATGAAATCTTCTTTATCTGTTCCACTGTTGATGGACATTTAGGTTGCTTCCACGTCCTGGCTATTGTATTGAATAAATACTGCTGCAGTGAACATCGGGGTGTATGCATCCTATTGAATTATGTTTTTTTCTGGCTCTATGCCCAGGAGTGGGATTAAGACCCAGTGCTTTCTGACTGCATCCTGCAGCTCCACAGGCATGTGGCCCTCTGACAAGCACACTTCTTTGCCCTTTGCTCTGGGTACACCTGCAATCCCAACGCCAACCAATTTCCAGCAGCACCAGCTCTGGGCTGCCAGGCGCAGGTGGGATGTGTCTTCCAAGCCCATCAGGAGCTGCCCCTTCCCTTCTGTTCACTCGAACATTCCACCTCTCCCCAGGGCTCCTCTTTCCACGTCTGAGCAGTGGGGCAGGGCTGCAGGTGCAGTAGCTCAGGAAGTGCTCTGCTGTGAAATGGGATGCTCTCTTCTGCAGCTGATTGTGAGAGGGTTTTCAGGGAGCTCTCTCCTCTTGTTTGGGAAGGAATTGGGCCTAGGAGCTCTGCTGCTTCCTGGAGGCAAGTTCATCTTATCTTTAAACCTGCATCCCTCATCATGGCCTCTTTGACATCTGAGGTGGGGCTTGTTGTGCTGACAGGGCCCGTCTCAGTGCATCCTCTGGGCGGGAGGAGAGGTGGCTGCCAGAAATTGGTGGTCCCCTGAGCTTAGGATATCGAAATCCAGTGCCTTTTCTCTGCCGCGAGTTCTAACTGCTAGTTCCAGAGAAGGAATCCCATGCAGTACTTCACACCAGTCATTCTAATTTCATCAGTCAGCAATTGTGGAGGGCAAAATCTTAATATTAGGGAACCTGGTTACAGTTGTGACAGAGCTTCTGAATTTGTCCTGTCCAAAACAGGGGCCCCTAGTGCTTATGGCTCTCGAGCCCTTGACATGTGACTAGTCTGCAGTGAAATGTGCTGTGTTGGTAAAAACCACACTGGATTCCAAAGACAATAAAATCCAGAATATAAAACATCTCATTAATAATTTCTATATTGACTACATTTGTGCTAATAGTTTTTGATAATTTTTTTATTGAAGTATAGTTGATATACAGTACTGTGTAAAATGCAGATGTATGGTATAGTGATTGACAATTTTTAACGGTTGTACTCCATTTATAGTTATTTTAAAATATTGGCTATCTTCCTCATGTTGTACAATATATCCTTGTAGCTTATTTGTTACATAATACTTTGTACCTTTTTCTATATTGCCCCTCCCCCCTTCCCTCTCCCCACTGGCAACCACTAGTCTGTTCTCTATATCTGTGAGTCTGCTTCTTATTCACTAGTTTGTATTTTTTAGATTGTACATATACGTGATATCATACAGTATTTGTCCTTCTCTGACTTACTTCACTTAGCATAATGCCCTTCAAGTCCATCCATGTTGCTGCAAATGGCAAAATTTCATTCTTTTTTATGGTTGAGTAGTATTCCATCATATATGTGTGTGTGTGTGTGTGTGTGTGTGTGTGTGTGTGTGTGTATCTCACATCTTTATCTATTTATTTGTTGCACTTAGGTTGCTTCCATATCTTGGCTATTGTAAATAATTCTGCTGTGAACATTGGGGTGCATGTATCTTTCCAAATTAGTGTTTGTTTTTTTCAGATATATACCCAGGAGTGGAATTGCTGGGTCTTATGGTAGCTCTGTTTTTTTAGTTTTTTGAGGAACCTCCATACTGTTTTCCACAGTGGCTGCACCAATTTATGTTCCCACCAACAGTGTACGAGGGTTCCCTTTTCTCCACATCCTCGCCAACACTTGTTGTTTGTGTTCTTTTTGATGATAGCCACTCTGACAAGTATTGTTATAATATTTTTGATATAATGGGGTAAATAAAATATATTATTGAAATTAATTTTACCCATTTCTTTTTTTTTTTACAAGAAGGTTTTCAAGTGACAGCTGTTGTTTTTAATTAATTTATTTGTTTATCTTTGGCTGCCTTGGGTCTTTGTTGCTGTGCACGGGCTTCCTCTACTTGTAGCGAGCGGGGACTACTCTTTGTTGTGGTTCGTGGGCTTCTCATTATGGTGGCTTCTCTTGTTGTGGAGCACGGGCTCTAGGCACACAGGCTTCAGTCATTGTGGCTCGCGGGCTCTAGAGCGCAGGCTCAGTAGCTGTGGCACACGGGCTTAGTTGCTCTGCGGCATGTGGGATCTTCCCGTACCAGGGCTCGAACCCATGTCCCCTGCATTGGCAGGTGGATTCTTAACCACTGCGCCACCAGGGAAGCCCTACCTATTTCTCTTTTTTTTGCGGTACGCAGGCCTCTCACTGTTGTGGCCTCTCCCATTGCGGAGCACAGGCTCTGGACGCGCAGTCTCAGCGGCCATGGCTCACGGGCCCAGCCGCTCCGCGGCATGTGGGATCTTCCCGGACCGGGGCACGAACCCGCGTCCCCTGCATCGGCAGGCAGACTCTCAACCACTGTGCCACCAGGGAGCCCCCATTTCTTTTTAATGTTTCTAAAGGCAGCTACTAAAAATTTAACAGTACCTATGTAGTGTTATATTTCTATTGGGCAGGGCTGTTCTAGACGTAGTGTCTGCAAACCATGGCCCACTGACGAAATTCAGCTCACTGCCTGTTGGTGTAAATAAAGTTTTATTGGAACACAGCCATGCTATTTGCTTCCCTGTCGTACAACAGCAGAGTTAAGTAGGTGAGACAGATCATATGGCCTTCAAAGGCTAAAATATTTATGATTTGCCCTTTTGTAGACAAAGTTTGTCGGCTCCCTGTTCTAGACTACCAGATAAAATGCGTTTTGTGAATTTGTGGAATTTATTGAATTGTTAATTTCATATTAAATATACATCATAGTCTTTCACTTCACAGAAAATGGATGCATTTAGGCTAATCCTGTATTAGGTTGGGTAGTTAAGTAATCATGACACCGCACGACCCAAATTAGTGGGTAGCAGAGGATTTTCTCCATGAGTTTCTCATGCCAGTATCCTCAGAGTTCGTGCTCCCTTACTCCCTAAAGATCCCCACCACACAGTGAAGTTAATACACGCTCAGGAATTGAAGACAGTTTCTGGGGAAAATGCAGATGACCACTTTGACCTAAGTCTGAGCGACAAGCAGGGCTCCCTGTGAAGATAAATGTCCACTGTGTGAGCGAAAGCCATGAGGATTCAGTGGAAATGCCCACCTCAGCCTCAAATCACAGGCTCGAGGTACACACTGAAATTACAGTTCTGCAGAAAGCGGGGTCTCTGCAGAACGCAGAGCAGCCCCTTCCACACCGTCACGGAATCGTATCGAGCAACGTGCGGTCGCTTGTGGACTCGCGCTCAGAGCCAGTTGTCGCCATGATTCCACTCCTCATTTCCCTCCTGACCTTTCATCTTTTTTATTCTTGTCGATTTTCTTTGGGAAGCATTACCATTATGGTGGGGTGGTGTATGTCACGAAAGCACGTTGTGCGTCGCGCTGAAAATTACGGCCACAAAGCCTGCTTAAATTACACCCTAGTGGTATTTTCTTGGAAGTCATTATGAATTTTGGTTCCTCCTAACCTTTGCCATTAGGGATCACATAGCACAGCTTAGCGTTTCCATTGCTGTGCTTTATAATGGTGGTAATGTAAGAATTTACTGGGGACTTTATATACAGAGACAAAGGCACGCCATTTTATGAAGCTATTAAACACCATGGATTTTCCCACATGAGAGATCAAACTTATTGTATTTCCCAAGTCTCCCAGCAGTAACCCGCCCCCCGCCCCCCGCCCAAAGCACGGCTCCATTGTGTGCGACCGTGTGGTTTGCCTAGCCGTCCCTCAGCCCAGAGTTCTCAGCATCTGACTGCAGCCCAGCAAGATCACCAGTGCATAGCTGCCAGAGACGACTCTCCCCTCTTTCACCAGGCTTGTTACTGCAGGACACCTGGCCTCTATGCAGGAAAGGTTATTATATTTCCTACTGACAGTTGAAGCTTTTCAAGGGCCCAACAATGCCATTTTTTTTTATAGCAGAGATTAAAGTTAAAGACATGACAAGCAGAGAGCAGTGTGCTTTTGTGTGCGGATAGCCAGACGGTTTCAGCCAGAGACGGCAGTAAGCAGCGTGATCAAAATTCTAACTTGCAACTCCCAGGGTTCTCAAATTAGATGCTTATCTTCTCTTTTATGGGCGAGGCTTCATTTAAAACAAAATTTCTAATGGGGAAAATATGGTTTCACTCCCCAAATGCCTTTGCTAAGGAAATGGTAGGCTGCTGAAATAGATGAGACATTATTTGCATAGAAAATCATCAAATAATATACCTTTCTGTTCATAACATCTGAAAAGTCAGACCCATTTCCATTTAGGGGGAGGGGTGGTACCACTTAAGGCTCTCATTGTGGTAATTTAGTTCTTAAAATCAACTGTGTTTTATGGAAATGACCAAAATGTTTCTTAGATTTGAAGGTTTGTGTTTAAAAAAAAAAATTAAGAGTTCTCTGAATCTGGAGGTATTTACTGTGTGGTTTTAGTCGCTGATATAACTCTAAAAATATGTGAAGCTGCCTCTGAGATATAAATCATTCGACCACCAAACGTCCTCGTTTCTTCTTTGATTAGGAGAGGTAAGTTTCTGTCTAACAGTGGGCTGTTGAGTGGGCTGTGGCACCGTGGTGACATCGGGACATCCAGATGGAGACAGTAGCGCGCAGTGGCAGCTCAGTGTATGGAAAAAGCGGGCTAGTCGTTGTGCGTGGTTAGATCGCAGTTGGGCAGGGGCTTCTGACCCCTTGGATGGCCATTGCACCGACGACATGAAGATTTTGCTTCGAATTCACTGAGGTGACAGAGCGCAAGAGTCCACTCGGTGACCTTGGCTGCCTCGTGTGCCTTCCGTGGACTCGAGGCCCCCGCGCGCCCCGTGAGCGCGCGGGAAAGGCAGCCGCACGCTGGGTACACTCAGCACTTTGGATTTTGTAATTTTCACCCACATCAGTTTTCTTTGGGACCCCGAGTTCGTAGGGGTGTCCGAGGCGGGGAAAGCTTGGAGTTGGAGGCAGTTGCAGGACTGCAGGGTACACTGGCTTCCACTGACTGATATCTGCTGACAGGATGCTCTCTGGGGAATCAAGGTGCTGTCGGAAGGACAGAGCTGGTGAGGGGGAAATACAAGACGTTTTAAGGCCCATCTCCTGAAAAAAACAACTTAAAGTGAAATGACGGAGGGCCTGACCCGAGCCTCATCTTTTCAGCATCGACCATAAAAGCTCCCCGTGTTAGGAGGGACCCGGAATGTGATGGTGTGTCCATTTGTTTAAAACTCTCTTGTTGCTTCTTAGCTGCTGCCTGCAAATGTGGTAAAGCTTTTTTCTTTTTTTTTAAAGTTAGTTTTAGAAGCACAAAGAGGAAAATAAACAGCACTAAATGCCCTGAGTTAAATGCACAGAGAATTTTGTGCTCAGAAAAAAAAACATCCAAATGCCGGCTCTCCTTGGCTTGTGGAAATTTCTAGACCCCAGGCGTCCAGGTCCCTGATACTACTTTTCTTTCGGCTGCTCAGACCTCCCTCTCTGCACCTGCCTCTGTCCGTTCAGGGTCCCAAAGCTCTGCAGATATCTGGTCACCATTGGACGGGGGAACCCTGTCCTCTGTTCACTCCATTACTCACATGCTTGGGAATGTGGAGAATCGGATTCAAGGAGAAATGAGACGAAAATAATTTTTAATTTCAAAGGGAATCCGAGATATCTCTACGCTGTGAATATATGAATACGGTACAATTTATGAGGTGCTGGAAAATATACTACGTTACACAGTCCAATTTCATGCAATCCGTGGAGCTCCAAACGCCCTTTAGAGTGTCTGAAGCCAACATTTACAAGTACAATTTTAAATAGAGGATAACTAAATGGGTGTGATTATTCTGTTTGGAGGCGGCTAACGAATTCTCAAGAACGTAGCCCGAATGGGTTGTCAAGGTAATGTCTGGGAAGGCGGCAGAAACTGTCACTAAGTCAAGTGGAAAAATTCAACCCTGACTCCGTCATATTCCAGGAATTCTCAAGCAAAAAGAAATTCCTGGACACCTCTCGGAGCCCTTTTGTATTCTCTTCCCTTTCATCCTTCAACCGTCTTTTCCATTTCCCCATAGATGACCAAATGGAACAGAAAGTTCCCGAAGAAAACTCATATAAAGAAGTTGAGTTCAGGGTCAGTGTTTTATTTTATTTTATTTTTTTCTGTCCACGGGTCTTTCTTTTAGTTTATACCCTCTGGGCTGATTCAAATTAGGAGAGTATTTTGGACTCTCTACGGAGGACACATGGTGGAATAACCTAAATTGAAAATGCATGTTTCATGATAACAGACATTTCCACTCTTGCTGGGCATTTCCAATTGCTGGAGAGCACCTCTGCGACATGAACTAACCCACAGACCCTCTGGAGACTCGGCAGAGAAACTGAGGCCATGAAAGTGATTACAGGGCCATTAAGTATAAATGGTGGAAAAGAAATTACATTTGAATTTTTTTCATGTTCCGCTTTCATATAAATTACCTAAGACAATGGAAAGAAAAGACCATCTGGGTTTGGATTTCATAAAATGAGGCTCACATCTGCTTTGGTATGTCATATAAATATTCCCTCATTAGAGAGTTCAGTCTATGAAACACTTTCCATCAAAAAAGCATTAAGAAAAAAGGGGAGAGATGGCTTTTCATGGGTGCCGATTATTTTTAAAGCCTCAGTCATAAATATTAACCGGAGAACACCTCAGAGGATTGTATGTGACTTTATTTTTAGAAATTAAAATGTCTTAAACTCTGTGTCTACTTTGGCCAAGGAACGCACATTGCTTTTTTATTTGTTAAACAGGAGATTTGGTGCTTTTTTCATCAAAACTCAGAGGCCTCTTGTGTTCGGCTCAGCTTTTCGAAAGGGCTGAGAATGGCAAGGCACGTGTCTGTAGACACACCCTTTGGCCTCAGCAACGTGAGATGAATGTTTCTAGCCACATGAAATTAGGTAGCTTTCCGACAGTCTCTCTTGCCACCTCTTTTTCTAACCCTCTGTCTCTTGACTCCATCTACTTTATATTGTTTCAACCTCAGACTTCATGTGATAACGAGATGGCGGCAGTGGGTCTAGACTTTCGCATCCTCTTAGGTTCAAACCCACGGAGGTGAGAGGTTCCTTTTCAGAATCTTACTGATGCTGAATGGGTGATGTGCCTATCGTGAAACTGATCGGGAATCACAAAGCCTAGGGAAATGTGGCATTCCAACTGGCGAAGGCCTAATCACATGCCCCACTCCTGAATCAGGGGAGTCCTACCCGAAACTTACGGGCCAAAGATAAGGATGGGCGATCGCTGTAGTAGGCAGTCTCTAATATGGCTCCCAGCTATCCCTGCCTCCTGCTACTTATGCTTTTGTGTATTCCTGTCCCCTTGACTCAAGGCTAGGTCTGGTCACTTGCTTCTAACCAGTGGAATACAGCAAAGTGATGGTATGTCATTTCTGTGATTATCTTACATAAGATAGTGACTTCTTCCTTGCTCTCGGACTCTCTCTGTTGGCTTCTGAGCTTGCATGCTTTGATGAAAGCGAGCTGCCATGTTGGAGGAGCCCATATGGCAAAGAACTGAGGGCAACCTCCAGCCAATAGCCATTGAAGAATAGAGGCCGTTCGTCTGCCCACCCTCTAGGAAGTGAATCCTTCCCTCAACCGTGTGAACTTGGAAGCAGATCCTTCCCCAGTCAAGTGTTCAGATGATACCCCAGCCTTGGCCAGCCACTCAATTGCCAACTTGTGACGACCATGAAGCAGAGGACCCAGCTAAGCTGTGCTCAAACTCCTGACTCAAAGAAACTGTAATAGTCAATGTTTGTTTTATGCTGCCGGGTTTGTGGTAACTTGTAGTACAGCAATAGATAACCAATATGTTGTACCAGAGGGATTGGGGATACAGATGCTGGAGAAGGGCAGTGTGTTAAAATGTACTTGGGATTTGTTTTAATCAGGTGTGGTAAGATACACAGACACAGAAATGATTATCACTAGGGAGAAAGTTCATACAGATCTCTAGAAACAGGAGTCATGACACACTACACAGGGCCACACCAGGAAGGGACCTAGAGCTGGTTAGGAAGTGGAGGGTTGAGGAAAATCATGGGCAAAAGGCTTTACTGTGGTTTTCATGGCTAGGAAGGGGCAAGGAAGGATATACACACTTGGGATTGGCTAGTTTGAATAACTTCAGGATGTAGGGACTGCCCCTAGTTGCCCAGTAGCTGGTCCTGGGGTGATACTAGGGCAGGGGGGTTGTCTTAGTTGATTTTGGCTGCCATAACAGGATCCAGTAGACTGGGCGGCTTATAAACAACAGAAATTTATTTCTCACAGCTCTGGAAGCTGGAAGTCTGAGATCAGAGTTGCCAATACAGTCAGGTTCTGGTTAGGGCCCTCTTCTGGGTTGCATACTGCCGTGGTGGAAGGAGCTAGAGATCTCTTTGGGGTGTCTTTCATAAGGGCACTAATCCCATCCATGAGGGCCCCACCCTCATGACCTAATCACCTCCCAAGGGCCACACCTCCTATGGTGTTGGGGGTTAGGATTTCATTTCAACATATGAATTTGGAGGGAGTGCACAAACACGCAGATCATGCCAGGGATAGCGGCTCAATCTGAGAGAGCCTATCAAGGAGGCAGCTGGCAGGTGTGGGCTGTAGATTGATTGGTTTGCTGTCTCTAGGAATTAGCTTTGGGATGGCAGGTCTTTCTAGGATGAACCACCCCCAAATGTCAAAGCATCACGAAATACAGAAAATAAACACAGAATTCATACAAGTAGGTGAAGTTTGGGCAGCAGAACAATAGCTTCCCGCAGCAGCGCCTTGTAGGCATGAGTTCACTGTCTCAACAGTCCTGTGAAGTGGGTAGAAATTGCTTTCCCCCTATTTTTGTAAGGTGAGAAGACTCGAGAACAGAGGAGTTAAATAACCTGCTCAAAAGCACACAGCGAGTCGAGAGCACGAGGCAAATGCGACTAGATAGGGCAGAAGATGCTATTGGCAGCAGCCACTCAAGGGGTCTTAAGCATTGACTAAACTGGCTGATCCAGTACCGGCAGGTCACTGTCGCTCACTGTCAGCCCTGCCTGCCCCCCCCCCCCCCCCCCGCAGCCTGCTGTTGGGCCTGCCACTGTATGTTCTTTCCCGAGCGGTTTCTGGGTCAGTCCTAAGCAGGACTGAGAGTGTCTTTCTCCTCAATCTCAAGTCCACTGGTGGTGTGATCTGGGACTGATGTTGCTTTCCTTGACCTGGGTTCTGCATTGCCAGGGCTGGGCCATTCACACATCGTGACTCCTGTGTCCCAGCTCCGGTAGCACAGCACGCATGCCTGGGAAGTGCCTGGTTTCCCTGCCAGGAACTGCATCTTCCTGCCTGAGTAGGGTCCCTGGGACATGGTACTCCTGCAAAGAACTGAGAACTCTCCTCTTCAGGGACGCAGTCATGCAATCCAGTAGGGCAGGGGCTGCACCAGATGGATTGTAAGAGCTCTTCCTGCCTTGAAAAGCCATGGCTCTACGTTTGCTTGCTTTGCTTGGTCTTGTATCATGGTACTTTTCATTCTCATTTGATCTCTCTTACTGGTTGAGATCAATGACTTTATGTATCTTGCACATACATAGTTTTAATTAAAAAAAAAATCTAAAACAGTTTCAATAGTTCTTACTTTGGAAATGGATCTAGGAAAAACAACATTCCAAAGAAAAGTAAATAATCTCGTAAGTAAAAAGAGCCTTTTATTTTTAGAAAAAAGTTCCTTTTTACATTGCTCTTTTACATTGATCCTGTATGACGAACTCAATGAGCACAGAATCCCAGTAGCCCGGGCTGTGTCTGCTGATGACGGTAGCTGTGTTTCAATTAAAAGCAAACCGGCTCACAAAAAAAGGCAAAGGTGTCCATTAACATCGCTGATGACTTCCAGCACATTCTGGAGGTCGTAGTCAAGATTAGAGTCATACTGCTCAGTTTTATTTTTAATATAATGACTGAGGTGTTCACACTGCTTAACAGAATGGAATGACCTCAGATATTATTTCTTAACATAGAGCAGGAGTTGGCAAACTACAGCCTTTAGGCCGGATCTGGCCCTCTGCTTGTATTTGTCATTAAAGTTTTATTGGAACACTGCCACGCTCATCTGTTTACATATTGTCTGGGGCTATTTATGCACTACAGTGGCAGCACTGAGTAGTTGTGACAGAGACTGTATGGCTGGCAAAACCAAAAATATTTCTCTTTGTCACTCTACAGAAAATGTCTGCTGATGCCACACCTTAACGTTAAGGACAGTTAATAAAGTCTAAGCTTTTATTCTGTATTTCATTTCATTTCACTTTATTTTATGGTGCTCATTTCCTTTTGAGCAACGAGCAATTGGCGGTTTTTCGGTCCATTTATATGATACCTTCTGCTCAAGAATTTTAAGTCTGTTTGCTTATAGATTTACACATCTGGTACAAGGCTCATAAGCTCTTTTTCCAGACTCAGAGAGGTCAATTTGCCTTCATAAAGTTGCACATGCGGATGGTAGTAGGAGCCCAGAAGAGAGTTCAGGTGTACAGTTCAAAGCCAGGCCCCATGTGATGACCATTTGTGTTTGAAGTTGTGATTCCTACACTGCACCAAAACCAACGTAGAAGGAAGATATTTAGTCCACTAACTGGTTTTCTGTCTACCATTTAACCTGAATAATACCAACAGCAAAATCTGTATCAATGCCAACAGCCATACTTGCGGACACAGATGCATCTTTGAAAAGATGTCCTCTAGTCCTTGATGCCTTTCCTAAGTGGCTGAGTCAGAATAACACTTCCACTTTGTACTCCTCAGTGTGTCTCCCCTGGACACCAGTCCTGGACCTCATGTCATAAGAGTCCTCCTCTGTCTACACTTCTCCTCAAGCCCAGGATTCCACTGGGCTAAGTGGATGTGGTGACCCCTTCTGGACCACATGCCTTGTACCCAAGACCTAGGAATTCCCTGCCCAAATGCCCAAGGCTGCTTCTAAGCCTGCATGGATTCTTCCCAATGTCCCTCCTGTGTCTGAGGGCAGACAGTGTTGCTGGGCACATGCCCAGGCCTGAAAGCTGGCCAAGGGAGGGGCTGCTGTTTGCAGAATGTCCAGATGGCCCTCGCGTGTGTACCCTGGGGTGTCTACCGTCATGTGTCCGAGGCCCTTCATGGTGTGAACCTCATTGAGCTTGTGACTGTGGTGACTTCCAAGCCTGGTTATTTTGGGGAATTTTACTCTCGGAACCCAGCCACCATGCTGTGTGGAAGCCCAAGCGGCCACAGAGAGACCAGGTGTGTGAGTGAATGAGCCCCCAAATGACTCCAGGCCCTGCTGTTGGGTTGCCCCCATCTCAGGCCCTAGACATTGTAGAGCAGGGATAAGCCATTCCTCTGCCCTTTCCAGATTCCTGGCCCACAGAGTTGGGAACGTAATGAAATGGTTATTTTTTGGCAGTAGGTTTGGGATGGTTTGTGGTGCAGCAGTCGTGACGGGGACACTGACTTTCCATTTGGTTGTCAGTTTAGTGACATGATGGTGGCATTCTATCAGTCCTCAAATATCTATCGGGCTCCCCAAATGCCTTAACCACTGTGTGGGTACCAGCGATGTGGACTCATTGGAGAGGTGGCTTTTGCATTCCAGAAGTTGACAGTTGAGCAGAGGGAGACTGCTTTAAACCAGCTAGTTCAAGAATGGGTTTGGGCTTCCCTGGTGGCGCAGTGGTTGGGAGTCCGCCTGCCGATGCAGGGGACACGGGGTCGTGCCCTGGTCTGGGAAGATCCCACATGCCGCGGAGCGGCTGGGCCCGTGAGCCGTGGCCGCTGAGCCTGCGCGTCCGGAGCCTGTGCTCCGCAACGGGAGAGGCCACAACAGTGAGAGGCCCGCGTACTGCAAATAAATAAATAAATAAATAAATAAATAAATAAATAAATAAATAAAGGGTTCTAGGTAACATAGTGAGTTTGCAGGGCATGGGCAAGAGTTTAAAAAAGATCTACTTTTCACCACCCTAGTGTTTACAGACATTGTGAGGAACCTATTGTGATAAAAAGTACAGACTGCCTCTATGAGGTGAGAGGTCTAGAATGTGCTCCATTTAAAATAATGATTAGTGGCGTGCAATGGTTTCTTTCCCACTGAGCGGTTGATGGTTTCATTGCACTTGCTGTGTCCCAGTGGTATAGAGTTACTTTTATATGAAGTACTAAAATAGCTTTTCAAAAATAAGACAGGAAGTTTCATGCTCTAATGAACTAATAGTAAAATGTCAATATCATTAACTGGAAAAAAAGCAGATGAATGTTTGAGTTCAATTCTGCTTTGAAAGTTCTTTTCTTTGGAAAAGTTCTTGTGTTGAATAATGCTTAATTTGACATTGTCAAGAATTTATAGTCATTACCATTAATGCAGCAAAAAATGTATGACAAATAAGCAAAGACTGTATATAACGATTCCATGAATTTGTTGTCCAAATGGTTTACTCTAAGGTTGGGGCACATGAATAAGCTACAATGATTATATGAAGTCTTCACGAATTTTTAAATGTATATAAATTTAAATTAGCAGTGAATTCAAAGAAAAGGAAAAATTTGGATTGACGGAGGCCGTGCTGACACACCATTATAAAAATTCAGAGTAGCCTCCTATAGTTTCTTAAATTTTTAAATTTAACTTGCTTTTTTAGATTCTGAGAGTGACTCTCAAGAAACTAGAGACAAGTACTTCCAAAGCTGGGTCAGAAGTGATTTTGAATGGTGTTTTCCAGAATCTCCCTTAAAGTGTTTCTTTCTCCACGTCATCCTTCTCCCAGCTCAGCCCTCTTCAAGGCTAAGGAAGTCCCTGCTCCACATTTGTTTGGGTCTCAGAAGGGGGCAACCTCTTAGCCCCAAAACATCCAGCCTCTTCTAAAATACCCTTCTCCAAATGCAGTCTCTAGGTGTTACCCGACAAGCACCTGCCTGCCAGGATTTCCAGGGTAAAGAAGCAGACCAAATTTACCTGGGAGAGTAAACGCCCCCAAAGATAAAGGAACAGTGCCGTCCAGCTGGGTAGCCCCGTGGTTTTCAAATCCCCTCTGTGGGACATCTTTAGTGCCCACTGGAGGGAAGTAAAGGGGACTGTGGCAGATGGAGTTCTCCGTGCTCCACCGAAATTTTAATCAGATGTGTCCGGGTTTGTCTGTTTTATATCAATAGAAGATCAGCCTCCCTTGCAAGCTTTCATCTGGGGACCTTTTGTAAGTCAGCATAGCACTTCACTGTGGATATTCACGTCGCTTGGTCCTCAAAAATACCAGTGTTACAGAATAGCTTCTGGGCATCTCTAAATAATTTGCAGAAAAAGCTCATTTCAGTTTTCCATCTCCTACTCATGGTTTAGCCTAGATAGACCTTTTTAACACCAAGAACGAAAATAAACGACCAAAAGAGGTCAGTTGTTGTTGGAATCACGAATAAAGTAATGGTGCCGGATCCTCCACGTCTCCTGCCTTTGGCTCCAAAGGAGACGACTCTCAGGATTTGGGCATTCATTTTATTAGGTTACTGAAAATTATTTAGTTGTTTAATTGTGAAAAACACATAGACATCCCAACTTAATGACCCGTGTTGACCGTGACATGGTTCCATCGGGAGCCTCACTATTTTGCTTGTTTTACAAGGCCATTTGGGGAAGGGAAAGGGGAGAAACATCGGGAAGGTCACGTTGAATCTCAAGTTTCAACCGAAGAGGATCTTGTTGATCTGAACAAGAAACTTGTGCACTGTGGCAGTCCCAGCCTTTTGCTGGGACCCTGTCCTTTGGTAGTACTCCCCGCCCCCCAATGTCTTGTTCAAGGTTGCTCTCTGCTGATTCCTCTACCTCAAGGCAATCAGTATATCATAAAGGGGGAGAGAGGGATTTATGTTTCATTATTGCAACTACTTTGTGTTACTTAGTGTGGCGGGCTGTCTCTAATACACCCCCCAATGACCCTCACTTTGTTATACTCATGCCCTGTGCAATCCCTTTCTCTTGAGTGTGGGCTGCCCTAGTGACTTACTTCTAACCAATAAAATATGGCAAAGGTGATGGGAAGTCATGTCTCTGCTATTGTCACCTGCAACTTGCCAGCCAGCTAGGGGTGGCCAATAAATGTTGCTGTGACCCACCAGGTTACCCTAGAGTACCTTATCTCATAAGGGGTTCAGGTTTGTATTAAGGTAGACGAACTGCTGTTAACAAAAGGTGACAAAATGTGTGTTGGCTTTCATGCCACAGAAGTCCATTTCTCTTTTATTAATTTAATTTTTACTTTATATTGGAGTCTAGTTGATTTACAATGTTGTGTTAGTTTCAGGTGTACAGCAAAGTGACTCAGTTATACCTATACACGTATCCACTCTTTTTTAGATTCTTTCCCATATAGGTTATTACAGAGTGTGGAGTAGAGTTCCCTGTGCTATGCAGTAGGTCCTTGTTGATTATCTCTTTTATATACAGTAGTGTGTATATGCGAATCCCAGACTCCTAATTTATCCCGCCCTCTACCTTTCCCCTTTGGTAACCATAAGTTTGTTTTCTAAGTCTGTGAGTCTGTTTCTGTTTTGTAAATAATTTCCTTTGTATCATTTGTTTAGATTCCACATATAAGTGCTATCGTATGATATTTGTCTTTGTCTGACTTAGAAGTCCATTTGTCTGACTTAGAAGTCCGTTTCTTGATCATGAAACAGTACTGGGTAAGTGAAGAGTTTGGCAGACTGTCCCTCCCTCCCCCACACATCTGGGGCCCAGGGTGGTGGAAACTCCACCACTTTTCACACAGAACTTCCAACGTTGCTCTGGGTATGGGGGTCATCATGATTCTAGCCCCCAGGAGGGCAAGAGCATATGGAAGGATTCCACGTTAGGAGATGTATAAGCAGGCCTAGGATTGGGGCATGCTTCTGCTCATGATTCATGGGCCGGATCTCAGTCACCCGGTCACACCTCCCTGCAAGGGAATCTGGGAACAGCCGCCTTTAGCTGAGCGGCCATTTCCTACTGACAACTCTATACTAAGCAGAGAGCAGAAGAAATTTTGGTGGGTAGCAACGTTTTCTGCTCTACTGCTTCTAGGAAATGGCACGCTTTGCAATGGGGTAGGCAGATTAGCGTTCAGATATGACGTGAAAGGTTTAACGTTCTAGACCTCTTCAACAAGGCCTGTTGCTTCCCACCCTTATCACCAGTCCCTTCATTGTTGCTTCTTCCACCCAGGAACCAGCCAACCAGATCTTCAGCTACGGCCCATGACTCAGTATTGAAATTAATTGAGGGCTTCTGTCTTCCCACATCCTGGGCAAAGAGGGAAGTGAGATGTCCTGCTTGACTGTATATTGAGGGGATTTCTTTTGTCCACTGTCCCTCTGGACCACCTGCAGTGGGAACTGTCATGCTCTGAAATCTGCATCAAGCTAGTGCTGGTACCTTACAGACCTGCCTCTGAAATTTCCCTCGTCAGAATCACTTCCTTGTTCTTAAACCACTGCTTCCTTCGGTATCACATTTGCCTCATTCTCTATGCTCTTTCCTTAGATGAGCAGGGATTTAAATTTCTCCTTATAGACTTACGACTTCCAATTTTCTACCTGTAGCTTTAATGTCTCTGAGCTACAAACGTTCCACTAGACATTTCCAAGTCCACGTCAGTGGGCAGTCCACATTTCACGTGACTCATTGATACCACTCCTGACTGCTAATTGACATTAGCCAACCTCTCTCACTCCTTGTCTTTGTAACACATCACTATCTGAAGCTACTCGTCCATTTACTTGTTAGGCTCTTTAGCATCTATCCTAGGTATGGACCCTCCACAGGTGCTAAGACTTGGTTCACCTTGTGCAGACCCTAGCACAGTGCCTGGGAAATAGCCAACACAGCGCTCCATAGGTATTTGGCAAATGGCTACATGAAGAATTCATTATAAGGAGGTCCCCTTGAAGTATAGATGTAAAGCTAGGAAAACTTCAGTAGAATGGCAGACATCCTGACTGGGTGAGTTGGGAGTTGCTTTCCCACCAAGACCACTCACAATGGGGGAGAGGTAGTTACCCATCAAGATACTGGAGTGCTATCCTATTGGGGGGTTGCAGTAAAGCAGGTAAACTCAGCAGATATTTAGTGAAGTTTGTAATTACTGCATAGGAAAAAATACAGTGTTGAGTCCCTAGATCCCTCGATCAGGATGGGCAAACATTTTTCTTTGAAAGGCTAGATTATACTTTAGGACTTGTGAACCATACGGCCTCTGCCGAAACTGCTCATCTCTGTCCTTGTAGCACGAGAGTAGCCACAGATAATATGGAAGCAAGTGGCCATGTTGCAATAAAGCTTTCTTTATAGACCCTGAAATTTGAATTTCGTCTAATTTTCATATGTCACCAAATATTATTCTTTAGATTTTCCCCAACCATGTAAATGTAAAAGTCGGGAATTCCCTGGAGGTCCAGTGGTTAGGACTCCCTGCTCTCACTGCCGAGGGCTCAGGTTCAATCCCTGGTTGGGGAACGAAGATCCCACAAGCCATGTGGCACAGCCAAAAAAATTTTTTAAATAAATAAAATAAAAATGTAAAAATCATTCTGAGTGCACAGGTCATAGAAATACAGGCACTGAGCTGGATTTGGCTTGCGGGATATAGTTTGCTGACCCCTAACCTAGATGGTCAGACAATTCAGCCTTGTATATATTGGGACTTTTTTCCAGCTCTCAAGGCTACTTTATAAATAATGTTTCATAAAACATTTTCATGTCATCTTTGGACTTGAGTCTCTAGGGGCATTCTGGGTTGGGGGGAGGGAGAAGGAAAAGAGCCTCCCAGGCCTAAATGGTTAACATTTATATTGCAACATAAATTATTCTCTGCTCCAGATTGCCTGTGCTATCCATATAGAATGATTAATGTCAAGATGATAAAATGATGCAGTCTCTTGAATTTGATTCCAGCTGTTCCCGTCTTTGATATGATTTGTGAATGACATTTGTATTTTTTACTGGTGATTAGTTAATGCTGGGAAGGACGGCCAGATGATAGCTGTCTAGAATTCTAAAGCCAAAGATTTACTTGGCTAGAAAACTGTTCAATAGAATATCGTTACAACATTTACCACAAATTCATTTAGCATTTGTCATTAGAAGGTTCTTAGCATCAGGGAAGCAATCTATAGCCAGAAGGATTTCTGAGACCATTGGATTATACCATGATTACAGAACAAGGGTAACCCGTGATGCATGGCTCTTGTTTAGAACTCAAGTGAATTCTTTTTTTTTTTTTTTTTTTTTTTGTGGTACGCGGGCCTCTCACCATTGTGGCCTCTCCCGTTGCGGAGCACAGGCTCCAGACGCGCAGGCTCAGCGGCCATGGCTCACGGGCCCAGCCGCTCCGCGGCACGTGGGATCCTCCCGGACCGGGGCACGAACCCGTGTCCCCTGCGTCGGCAGGCGGACTCTCAACCACTGCGCCACCAGGGAAGCCCTCAAGTGAATTCTTAAAGAAATGATTCCAGTTTTTCTGAGAGCCCTTTATTGACTTGTTCATAGATGACATCTCCACCGTGCGTCTCAGTTTGGGAGCCAAGTATCACAAGTTACTGGACTTAGCCCACGCTGATAATGGTGACCATTTATAGAGCCACTTACAATATGCAAGGCGTTAAACTATTTTACACTCGTTTTGTCTTCACACCCGTGCTTTCTTAAAAAATTTTTTATTTCATATTGGAGTTGATTTGCAATGTTGTGTTAGTTTCAGGTATACAGCAAAGTGATTTAGTTATATATATACGTGTATTCATTTCTTTTCAGATTCTTTTCTCATATAGGTTATCACAGAATATTGAATAGAGTTCCCTGTGCTATACAGTAGGTGCTTGTTGATCATCTATTTTATGTATAGTAGTGTGTAGATGTTAATGCCAAACTCCTAATTTCTCCCCCCCACCTTTCCCGTTTGGTAACCATAAGTTTTTTCTTTTTTAAAATTAATTATTTATTTATTTAATTTATTATTTTTTTTTACGGTATGCGGGCCTCTCACTGTTGTGGCCTCTCCCGTTGCGGAGCACAGGCTCTGGACGCGCAGGCTCAGCGGCCATAGCTCATGGGCCCAGCCGCTCTGCAGCATGTGGGATCTTCCCGGACTGGGACACAAACCCGTGTCCCCTGCATCGGCAGGCGGACTCTCAACCGCTGCACCACCAGGGGAGCCCTTTAATTTATCTTTGGCTACGTTGGGTCTTCATTGCTGCGCACGGGCTTTCTCTAGTTGTGGCGAGCGGGGGTTACTCTTCGTTGCGGTCCGCAGGCTTCTCATTGCGGTGGCTTCTCGTTGTGGAGCACGGGCTGTAGGGATGTGGGCTTCAGTAGTTGTGGCACGTGGGCTCAGTAGTTGTGGCTCATGGGCTTAGTTGCTCCGCGGCATGTGGAACCTTCCCGGACCAGAGCTCGAACCCGTGTTCCCTGCATTGACAGGGAGATTCTTAACCACTACACCACCAGGGAAGTCCCACCATAAGTTTGTTTTTGAAGTCTGTAAGTCTGTTTCTATTTTGTACATGAGTTCATTTGTATCATTTTTTTAGATTCCACATATAAGTGATATCATGATATTTGTCTTTCTCTGACTTACTTCACTTAGTATGATAATCACTATTTGCATCCATGTTGCCGCAATGGCATTATTTCATTCTTTTTTATGGCTGAGTAATATTCCATTGTATATATGCACCACATCTTCTTTATCCATTCACCTGTCGATGGACATTTAAGTTGCTTCCATGTCTCGGCTATTGTAAATTGTGCTACAGTGAACATCAGGGTGCACGTATCTTTTCGAATTATCGTTTTCTCTGGGTATATGTCCAGGAATGGGATTGCTGGATCACATGGTAGCTCTATTTTAAGTTTTTTAAGGAACCTCCATACTGTTCTTCATAGTGGCTGTACCAGTTTACATTCCCACCAGCAGTGCAGGAGGGTTCCCTTTTCTCCACATACTCTCCAGAATTTATTGTTTGTTGTTTTTTTTGGTGTGTGTGTGTGTGTGTTACTATTTTATCTTAAATTTTGATTTTTTATTTTATTTGTTAAGACATTTATTTATTGGGCTGTGCCGGGTCTTAGTTGCGGCATGCAGGCTCTTCATTTGCCACATGTGGGATCTTTGTTGCAGCACGCGGGATCTTTAGTTGCGGCAGGTGAACTCTTAGTTGTGACATGTGGCATCTAGTTCCCTGACCAGGGATTGAACGGAGGCCCCCTGCATTTTAGTTTTGATCTAATAATTAGTGATATTTCACACCAGTGCTTTTTTTTTGGCTGCACTGCATGGCATGTGGGATCTTAGTTCCCCCACCAGAGGATGAACCTGTGTCCCCTGCAGTGGAAGGACAGAGTCTTAACCACTGGACCGCCAGGGAAGTCCCTCCCACCACTGCTTTTAAACATTATGCTATGCTGTCAGAACATCTGTCCACCCCCCAAGTCATCAGAAAGGCAGCCCATCTGGTCTCTTCTCTCTGCATCCTTGTGGCCTCTTAGATTGTGATCCTCTGTGGATAAGGATGGGATGAGTTTAATTGGGAGTTCCTCAGCCTCAGTACCATTGACGCCTGGGGCCGGATCATTCTTCGTTGCCGTAGGGACGTTGTTTGTTGTTCTGTGCATTGTAGGATGTTTAGCAGCATCTCTGGTCTCTACCCACTAGATGCCAGTATCACCCCCTCCCCAGGATGCGACAGCCAAAAACGTCTCCAGACACTGCGAAAGTCCTCTATCCTCTGGGGGATAAAATCACTCCAAAATGAGAACCACTGGTTTAACTCAATCTCCCTGATGTAGCATCAAGCATATAAAATTGTCCTTGGGGTCCAGCCTGTGTTTTCACTTCCTGCATGAGACCATCTTGTAATGAGTTTCTCTTTACTTGAGGAATTGAAATGGGAGCTGTGTCTAATTTATCATGAATTCTGTTTCATGGAAAATAGAGTTTATTACCATGTTGGCAACAGTGGCTGAATTCTCTCCTCGCGATCTCTGGCTCCCAATTGGTATGAAGAAGGTATCCGTGTTTTCAAGTGAAGAGAGCAGAATATAAAGGAGTGACTCTCTCTTCCCTCCCCACCCCCCATCTCTTCTGGATCGACATCTTCATAACCTTGAGCCTGAGGTAGATAAACCAGTGTTTTCTCTGCTTGTGGGGTCATGAGCATAGTTTTTGTTTTCCTTTGTGCCATTCTTTATTTTCATAACGTCCTGCGATAAACATATATCATTTTTCAAAAGTCAGATAAAAATTCCTTTAAAAAATGAAGTCACTGATCCGTGCTGAGATTTCTAGCTGAGGTTAACAGTTCCTTTGGACAATGTGAGACTTAGCTTTCTGATCAGAACACTGATGCCATTGTAGCTGCAACGGTGAAACTTCTTACGGAGAGCTTGACGGGCAGATCTAGGAAAATAATATCTATTACTTAATCATGAAAATAAAATTAGAAGCAATGTCCTGAAAATTAGAGGTGCCAGGGACCTGGAAAAATAAACATCCCACCGCCAGTTTCGAGTTATTGAATATTTTCATTAAAGAACAATGGAGGACAGGAACAGCAGTTGCTTTGAATTACATGCTATTTGGGACCAGCAACAGTGGATTAACGAGGTTTTACTGTGTTTCAGATGTTTGTCAATCATTGATTGTCAGCATTCATATCTACATATGCTCACCAGGCTTTAGGGGCACAAGGTCTTCGAGACAGAGGTTATGTCTTTTACCGATTCTGTACAAGGCCAGACCACACTGGAGAGCCCTAATATGTTGGCAGGGTATGTTGACCATTGATAACAGCGTGCGGACTATTTAGCTCAGAACCCCAAGGCCAAGGTGGAAACAGCCTGGGAACAATGCCTGCAAAAGCTTTTTATGACTAAAAAGCCCCAAGCAAGCATATAGCTTTCCCAATCACAGAGGCACTTGGCTCCAGCCTGTCATTAAAATGTGGGCACGGACCCAGCCCCGGGTCCCAGAAAGCAGCCCCCTTCCAGGCTTGGGAGCAGGCTGCCCCTGACAGAGCAGGAAGCCCTGGCCTCGGGCCCCCTGGAAGCCGAGGAGCCTCCTGAGTGGCCCAGACGCCAGCGCCGGCCTGTAGAAGTTGGAGAAGTGATGGCTTTCAGGCTGGGGCCTGCAGAAGCAGAATTCCCCAATTCCCAGCCAAAGAACATAATCCTGAAGTTGAAAAACAAATGGCATTCATACAAACTGAGCCCAACAGTTCCCTTTCTCCGTTGGAAAGGAAATAGTTGGGAGATGGTTGTGGACAGACAGTACACAGGGCCACACTCCTTCCTTCCTTCTTCTGGCAGAAGCTTGAGGAAACTCCGCTCAGAGTTAACAAGGTCAGAAGGTTCTGTCTGCCGGTCCCTCTGAGTGGCAGCACCCTCCATGGGGCTCCCTACACCATCATGACAGATTTCCTTTGGTTCTGAATTTTTGTTTAGCTTCTGGTTCTTTGACTGATGGAAGCAATTGGATTTCTTAACCAGAATTAAGTCGTTAAGTCCCTTATTGCACAAGGGAGGAAACGTTCTCAAGTAATTTTCATTCAGATGAAATGGGGGTAAACCGGTCTTGAAATAGAAGGAAAGAATTAAAATAGTAACTATTCCCAGGTATGTTTTTCTCCCGTAGGAAACAGTGGTTTAAAGTTTATGGAGCAGGTTAATGAGTTGGCGAACCTTGCCTGTTGGCCCATGTCCTAAAATAAGACTTTTTAAACACACTTCAAAAATATACAACACTTCTCATTAATGGCCGATAAAGAATTAGGTCTTGAATCAGGATGTAAAGGCAGAATGATTCATATAATAATATGTAGCAGAAATGAGGTTTTTCAGAAATGAAAATTTTCATTGATTACATGATTCCCAGAAGCACATGGATGTTTATTTTGCTTTGCTTTTTTTGTGTCCGTCTTTATTTTTCAAAAATTTCGTTAATAAATATATATTACTAGACTGGAGAAAACAGACTAAATTTGAGAGCTGACAACTTGATGTGATATAAAGAGGACCTTTCAAGAAGTGGAGTTTCCTTCAAACATCTGTAGAAAGGGAAAAAACAAGTTTTTTTGGCTTTGCTTGAAGGCGGGGTGATGGATTGGGGGACCTTTATGCTTGTCATTTTATTCTAATTCTGTTTCTCCTTCATGGCTCCAAAGCAGAAACGTTTGTTCCCTTTTCTAATATTAAGTTAATAGGAATTAAGTGAGCATCTACGGACTCATCGTCATTGGTTATTTTCTCTTGCTGTCAGTTTTTATTCCGCTATATCTATTGTATCACCTAAACCAGCGCATCACTTCCTTTGGTTCTGCGTGAGATGCTGGATCCTGGAAGCACCACCCATCTCTGTGTTATATGGCAACAAATGAGAGTGAGTTAGGCCAACCATCACTTGAATAAATTCTTTAGCACTCGTAACAAATTTGAATTGTGTACTGCATGAATCTAACATTGATGTCCTCCTTTTCTTTTTTCCTTCACTTATTTCCCTTCCTCCCTCTCTCTCTCCCCTTTTCTCCCCTGATCTCCTTCTCCCTCCCTTCTTGTCTCCCTTCCCTTCTTCCTGCTCCTTCTGTCCCTCCCTCAATCTGTCCTTTCCTTCCTCCTTCCTTCCTTCCCTCAGGGGAAAGCAGAAATTTGTGGATTCTTCTGAGCTGTGGAAGGAAGGAAGGAAGGACAGAAAGAAAAGATATGATAGCTATACTTTTTTTTAAATTGAAGTACAGCTGATTTACAGTGTTGTGTTAGTTTCAGGTGTACAGCAAAGCGATTGTTACCTGTCTGTATCTATTCTTTTTCAGATTATTTTCCTTTATAGGTTATTACAAAATATTGAGTGTAGCTCCCTGTGCTATACAGTAGATCCTTGTTGTTTATCTATTTTATATATAGTAGTGTGTATATGTTAATCCCAAACTCCTAATTTGTCCCTCCTCCCTCTTTTGCAAAGTATATAATAGCTATACTTTGGAGCAGCCGTATCCTTTCCAAAAGCAGCCTCATAGAATTATTGTTCTAGGCAGAATATGTCTCCAGGTTTATGTCCCATTTGTTTATTTTTGCTTTTATTTCCTTTGCTTTAGGAGATGGATCCTAAAAAATATTGCTATGATTTATGTCAAAGAGTGTTCTGCTTATGTTTTCCTCTGGGAGTTTTATCGTTTCTCGTCTTACGTTTGGATCTTTGATCCATTTTGAGTTTATTTATTTTTTATGAATTTATTTTATTTATTTATTTTTGGCTGCGTGGATCTTTGTTGCTGCACGCGGGCTTTCTCTAGTTGTGGCGAGCGGAGGCTACTCTTCGTTGTGGTGCGCGGGCCTCTCATTGTGGTGGTTTCTCTTGTTGCAGACCACAGGCTCTAGGTGCACAGGCTTCAGTAGTTGTGGCTCGCGGGCTCTAGAGCGCAGGCTCAGTAGTTGTGGCTCAAGGGTTTAGTTGCTCCGTGGCATGTGGGATCTTCCCGGACCAGGGCTTGAACCTGTGTCCTCTGCATTGGCAGGCGGATTCTTAACCACTGCGCTACCAGGGAAGCCCTGAGTTTATTTCTGTATATGGTGTTAGAGAATATTCTAGTTTCATTCTTTTACATGTAGCTGTCCAGTTTTCCCAGCACCACTTACTGAAGAGACTGTCTTTTCTCCATTGTATATCTTTGTCTCCTTTGTCATAGATTAATTGACCGTAAGTGTGTGAATTTACTTCTGGACTCTCTATTCTGTTCCATTGATCTATGAGTCTGTTTTTGTGCCAGTACCATGCTGTTTTGATGACTGTAGCTTTGTAGTATAGTCTGAAGACAGGGCGTGTGATTCCTCCAGCTCTATTCTTCTTTCTCAAGTTTGCTTTGACTATTTAGGGTCTTTTATGTTTCCATACAAATTTAAAAAAATGCTTGTTCTAGTTCTGTGAAAAATGCCATTGGTATTTTGATAGGGATGGCATTGAATCTGTAGATTGCCTTGGGTAGTATGGTCGCTTTAACAATATTCTTCCAATCCAAGAACACAGTATATCTTTCCATCTGTGTGTGTCATCTTCAGTTTCTTTCATCAGTGTCTCATACCTTTTGGAGTATAGGTCTTTTGCCTCATTAGGTAGGTTTATTCTTAGGTATGTTATTCTTTTTGATGTGATGGTAAGTGGGATCATTTCCTTAATTTCTCTTTCTTGATAGTTCATTGTTAGTGTATAGAAATGCAACAGATTTCTGTATATTAATTCTCTATCCTGCAACTTTACCAAATTCATTGATGAGCTCTAGTGGTTTTCTGGTGGCAACTTAAGGGTTTTCTATGTATAGTATCATGTCGTCTGCAAACAGTGACAGTTTTACTTCTTCCTTTTCAGTTTGTATTCTTTTTATTTCTTTTTCTTATCTGATTGCTATGGCTAGGACTTCCAGTACTATGTTGAATAAAAGTGGTGAGAGTGGGCATCATAGTCTTGTTCCTGATCTTAGAGGAAATGCTTTCAGCTTTTCACTGTTCAGTATGGTGTTAGCTGTGGGTTTGTCATTGACGGCCTTTCTTATGTTGTGATATGTTCCCTCTATGCCCCCTTTCTGGAGAGGTTTTATCATAAATGAATGTTGAACTTTGTCAAAAGCTTCTTCTGCATCTATTGAGATGATCATATATATTTTTTGGTTTTATTGAAGTATAGTTAATTTACAGTGTTGTGTTAATTTCTTCTGTACAGCACAGAAATTCAGTGTTATATATATATTCTTTTTCATATACTTTTCCATTATGGTTTGCCACAGGATATTGAATGTAGTTCCCTGTGCTATACAGTAGGACCTTGTTGTTTATCCATCCTGTGTATAATAGTTTGCCTCTGCTAATCCCAAGCTCCCATTCCTCCCCTCCCCTCCCCCAGCCCCCTTGGCAACCACAAGTCTGTTCTCTATATCTGAGTCTGTTTTTGTGTCATAGATATGTTGATTTGTATTGTATTTTAGATTCTGCAAATAAGTGATACCATATGGTATTTGTCTTCTCTTTCTGACTCCTCTTTAGTATGATAATCTCTAGGTCCATTCATGTTGCTGCAAATGGCAAAATTTCATTGTTTTTGATAGCTGAGTCATATTCCATTGTGTGTGTGTGTGTGTGTGTGTGTGTGTGTGTGTGTATACACACCACATCTTCTTTAGCCATTCTTCTTTCGATGGACATTTAGGTTGTTTCCATGTCTTGGCTATTGTGAATAGTGCTACTGTGAACATAGGGGTGCATGTACCTTTTGAATTATAGTTTTGTCCAAATATATGCCCAGGAGTGGGATTGCTGGATCATATGGCAATTGTATTTTTAGTTTTTTGAGAAGCCTACATACTGTTTTCCACAGTGGCTGCACCAATTTACATTCCTGCCAACAGTGTAAAAGGGTTTCCTTTTCTCCACACCCTCTCCAGCACTGTTTGTAGACTTTTTAAGGATGGCCGTTCTGACTGGTGTGAGGTGGTTCCTCCTTGTAGTTTTGATTTGCATTTCTCTAATAATTAGTGATGTTGAGCATCTTTTCATGTGCCTCTTGGCCACCTGTATGTCTCCTTTGGAGAATTGTCTATTTAGGTCTTTTGCCCATTTTGGGGGTTGTTTGTTTTTTTGTTGTTGAGTTGTATGAGCTGTTTGTATACTTTGGAAATTAATGCCTTAAGTCGCATTATTTGCAAATATTTGGAAATTAATGCCTTAAGTCACGTTATTTGCAAATATTTGCTCCCATTCCACAGGTTGTCTTTTCATTTTGTTTATGGTTTCCTTTGCTGTGCAAAAGCTTGTAAATTTGTTTAGGTCCCATTTGTTTATTTTTGTTTTTATTTCTATTGCCTTGAGAGACTGACCTAAGAAAACATTGGTACAATTGATGTCAGAGAATGTTTTGTCTATGATCTCTTCTAGGAGTTTTATGGTGTCATATCTTATGTTTAAGTCTTTAAGCCATTTTGAGTTTATTGTTGTGCATGGTGTGAGGGTGTGTTCTAACTTCATTGATTTACATGTGGCTGTCCAACTTTCCCAGCACCACTTGCTGAAGAGACTTTTCCCATTGAATATTCTTGCCTCCTTTGTCGAACATTAATTGACTGTAGGTGTGTGGGTTTATTTCTGCACTCTATTCTGATCCCTTGATCCGTATGTCTGTTTTTGTGCCAATACCACACTGTTTTGGTTACTGTACTTTGTTGTATTGTCTGAAGTCTGGGAGGGTTATGCCTCTTGCTTTGTTCTTTTCCCTTAGGATTGCTTTGGCTATTCTGGGTCTTATGGCTTCATATAAATTTTAGGATTATTTGTTCTAGTTATGTAAAAAAAAAATGTCATGGGTAATTTGATAGGGATTGCGTTAAATCCATAGATTGCTTTGGGTGGTATGGCCATTTTAACAATATTAATTCTTGCAATCCAAGAGCATGGGATATCTTTCCGTTTCTTTGAATCATCTTTAATTTCCTTCATTAATGTTTTGTAGTTCTCAGCATATAAGCCTTTTACCTCCTTGGTGAGGTTTATTCCTAAGTATTTTAGTTTTTGATGTGATTTTATTTTTATTTATTTGGCTGCACTGCGCAGCTTGCAGGATCTCAGTTCCCCCACCAGGGGTTGAACCCGGGCCACAGCACTGAAAGTGCTGAATCCTAACCACTAGACCACCAGGGAACTCCCTTGATGTCATTTTAAAAGGAATTGTTTGTTTACATTCCCTTTCTGATATTTCATTGTTAGTGTAAAGAAATGCAACTGATTTCTGTACATTAGTCTTGTATCCTGCTACCTTGCTGAATTCGTTGATCAGTTCTAGTAGTTTTTGTGTGGAGTCTTTAGGGTTTTCTACATATAATATTATGTCATCTGTGTATAATGACAATTTTACCTCTTCCCATCAATTTGAGTACATATTTCTGTGGTATCAGTTATGATTTCTCCTCTTTCATTTCTTATTTTGTTTATTTGGGTCTCCTCTCTTTTCTTCTTGGTGAGCCGGTCAGCGGTTTGTCAATTTTGTTTACCCTTTCAAAGAACGAGCTCTTGGTTTTACTGACTTTTTTTCTATTGTTGTTTAAATCTCTGTTTTACTTATTTCCTCTGACCTTTATTATCTCCTTCCTTCTGCTGACTTTAGGTTTTGTTTGTTTGAGGTTTTTCTTATTTCCAGAAGAAGGCCTGTATCACTATGAACTTCCCTCTAAGAACTGCTCTTGCTGCATCTCATAGATTTTGTATGGTTGTGTTTTTATTGTCGTTTGCCTCTAGGTATTTTTAAATTTCTTTGGCTTCATCATTGACCCATTGGTTTTTTAGTAGCATGTTGTTTAGATGTAATTGTTTTCTTTCTCATTTCTTTTTCTGTGGTTGATTTCTAGTTTCATGCCATTGTGGTCAGAAAAGATGCCTGAAGTAATTTCTATACTCTTAAATTCGGTGAGGCTTGTTTTGGACCCTAGTATGTCGTCAATCCTAGAGAATATTCCATGTGCACTTGAAATGTGTATTCTGCTTTTTTTTGGATGTAATGTCCTGAAGATAACAATTAAGTGTAACTGTTCTATTGTGTTATTTAGAATCTCTGTTGCCTTATTGATTTTCTGTCTCAAAGATATGTCCATTGATGTGAGTGGGGTGTTAAAGTCTCCTACAATTATTGTATTCCTGTCAATTTCTCCTTTTATGTCTGTTAGTATTTGTTTTATGTATGTGGGTGCTCCTATATTGGGTGCATATATGTTAATGAGTATAATATCCTCTCCTTGTATTGATCCTTTTATCATTATATAGTGTCCTTCTTTATCTTTCTTTATAACCTTTGTTTTGAAGTCTATTCTGTCTGATATGAGTATTGTGACCCCTGCTTTCTTGTCATTTCCCTTTGCATGAAATATCTTTTTTCCATCTCTTCACTTTATGTGTGTCCCTTGCCCTAAAGTGGGTCTCTTGTAGGCAGCATATTGTAGGCTCTTGTTTTTTTTTTTTATTCAATCTGCCACTCTGTGTCTTTTGATTGGAGCCTTTAGTCCCTCGACATTTAAGGTAATTATTGATAGATATCTATTTATTGACATTTTAAACCTTGTTTTCCCATTGATCTTATATTTCTTCTTTGTCCCTTTCTTTTTGTTTTTCCTTTTGTGGCTTGATGATTTTTTTTGTATTATGCTTTTGTTCTCTTCTTTTTGTTTTCTGTGAATCTATTGTATGTTTTTGATTTATGGTTGCCCTATTTTTTAAGTATGTTAACCCCTCTATATCTACTTGCTTTAGACTGGTAGTCATATAGGCTCAAACACATTCTAGAAAAAAATATCTACCTTCTCTTACTCTCCTCCCTGACATTTTATGATTTTTTTTTTACATTTTATGATTTTGATGTCCTCTTTTGCATCTTCATGTTCATCCTTTTGCTATTCATTGTGGTTATCATTGCTTTCACAGAAATTTTTTGATTTTTAAAAAAAAATCTGTGTACTGGCTTATTTAAGTGATTTACTTTCCAATTGTGATCTTCCCTTTCCTCCATATTCTTACTTCTTTTCTATTTAGAGAAGATCTTTTAATATTTCCTTTAGGATAGGTTTAGTACTGCTGTATTCTTTTAGTTTTTGCTTGTGTGAGAAATTCTTTGTCTCTCCTTTCATTCTAAATGGTAATCTTTCTGGGTAGAGTATCCTAGGTTGCAGATTTTTTCCCTTTCGGGACTTTGAATATCTCTTGCCACTCCCTTCTGGCCTGCAACGTTTCTGTAGAGAAATCAGCTGATAGACTTATGGGGGTTCCCTTGTAATTAACTCTTTGTTTTTCTCTTGCTGCCCTTAGAATCCTCTCTTTATCTTTAACTTTTGCCATTTTTATTATAATATGTCTTGGTGTAGGTCTGTTAGGGTTTATCTTGTTCAGAACCCTCTGTGCTTCCTGTATCTGGATATGTGTTTCCTTCTTTAGGTTTGGGAAGTTTTCAGCCATAATTTCTTCAAATACATTTTCAATCCTCTTTTCTCTTTCTTTGCCTTCTGGAACCCCTATTATGCATACATTGGCACACTTTCTATTATCCCATAGGTCTCTTATATTGCTTTCATTTTTTTTTTTCATTTGGGTTTCTGCTGTTGTTCTAATTGGGTGATTTCCATTATTTTATCTTCCAGATCACTTATTCATTCTGCTATTCATAGCCTTTATTTTTTATTTTAAAAATATTTATTTATTTGGCTGTGCTGGGTCTCCGTTGTGGCACACAGGATCTGCGTTGCAGCGTGCGGGATCTTCACTGCCATGTGCTGGATCTTTAGTTGCGGCATGCGGAGTCTTTAGTTGCAGCATGAGGAATCTTTAGTTGTGGCATGTGGAATCTTTAGCTGCGGCATGTGGGATCTAGTTCCCTGACCAGGGATCGAACCCGGGCCCCCTGCCTTGGGAGCGTGGAGTCTTAACCGCTGGACCACCAGGGAGGTCCCTATTCATAGCCTTTATTTCAGCTTCCTTCTCTTCAAATGAATTCGCTAATTTTTCTTGGCTCCTCCTTATAGCTTCTAGTTCTTTTTACAGTAGTCTGCATTTATGTCAATAGCCTTTCTTCATTCCTTCAGTATTTTCATTATCTCCTTTTTGAACTCGGTGTCTATTAGACTGAAGAGGTTTGTTTCATTGTTTGTTCTTCGAGGGAAATTCTCTTGATCTTTTATTTGGATGTGGTTCCTCTGCTTCTTCATTTTACTTGTATTTCTCTTGCTCTTTGAGTTTAGAAATAATTCTATACTGTGGTCTTGGAGGGCTATCTTTATGTGGGAATGTCCCCGTGTAGCCTGCGTGGATTTGATATTTTTTGGCGCGAGGGCTGTTTTCAGTACGGATTCCTGCCGCCGCTTTCCTCCGTGTGTGCTGGCCATTGACCTCTTGGTAGGAGGTGTGACTGGTGTTACGGATATTGAGTGGGGCGTCCTCTTTGCTCTGTGGTTGTCACTGCCCTGTCAGGGGCAGGGTCTGCTCCCTGGTTGCTGGAGTGGAAGCCCCCAGGTCTGTTTCTGAGCTACAGTTCTGATCTGCGTGTGAGGCAGGTGGGATTGGAGGGCTCCCACTGGGAGAGGAGCCACTGAGTGTTCCTCCGCTGGAGCTGTTCACCTGTGAGCGTGCTCTGTCGTGTCACTGTTCGCCCATCATGCGGGCTCACAAAGCACACTGTGGTTGCCATTGCCCTCGGCCCCACCTCAGTGGTGGGTGTGCCGGCAGTTGGCCCTGGTGTCTCTCAGGCACTGTTTGCACCAGGCCACCAGGACAGATCCACTGAAGTCAGGTCCAAGGACTGCAGTTATCATGCACCTGGACCTGCTGTGGGAGCTGTGGAGGCAGCTCAGGCTCTGGCCCAGCCCAGCCCCCATGTGTACGCACCCACAAAGCCCCCAGCTGCTAAGGTCAGACCTGTCCCAGCCACAGGAGCACCTGTTGTCCATTCGGATGCTCCACAGGTGATGAATTTGCAAAGCCATCAGTGGAGGTATGAATCAGTGGTTCACACAGCCCAGGAGAGATTTCAGCTCCGCTTCCTGAGTTGCACAGCCCCTGGGGCTCAGCTGTAATTTCAGCCCCACCACTGCATGTGGGCAACCCACCAGTGTCTGCTCCTGGGGCTGCCAAGGAGGTGGCTGGGGCATGAGAGCCTGCCCAGGCGGGAGCCTCTCCTGGAGCCTGCAGAGGCAGGGATTGGCACGTGGCGAAAGAGGCTGCTATGGTCGCCCTGCCCCTCCCTTTGCATGCCGCTTAACAATGGTGCTCCGTTTCTATGGCGGCCTGGGCCGCTTCTGAGAACACTCCCCACTGTGGTTCCCCACACTCCAGCCCCTTCAGGCTGTCTCCATGCAGCCAACAGCAGTCCTCTTCCCAGGTCTGTCCTCTAAACCCCAAGTTCCAGCACTCAGCCCCCACCCATACCAGAGGACACGCGTCTCAGGCTGGGGCGTGCAGGATGGTGGCACGGACCTTCCGTGTAGGTCTCTCTCTCTGTCCTGCCTGCTGCCAGCCAGGTGTTGTGCTCTCCTCTAAGCCCCAGAAGCTCCTTTTCTGTCCCAGCTGATCTCCGCACTGCTGAGGGGGCTTCCCAGGGTGCGGGAACCTTTTCTCTCCTGTAGCTCCCTCCCGGGGGTGCAGATTCCATCCCACTTGCTCTTTTTTTTTTTTTTTTTCTTTCTCACACCCGGGTATGTGGAGATCTTTCTTGTCCTTTCAGGTGTTTGAAGTCTTCTGCTTTTGTTCAGTAGGTGTTCTGTGAGAATTGTTCCATTTGTAGATATATTCTTGAGGTATTTGTGGAAAGAGGTGAGTCCCACTTCCTACTACTCTGCTGTCTTGATTTCTCTGCTGACCATATGGTTTTTATTCTTCAATTTGTTAATGTGGTGTATCACATTGATTGATTTATGGATATTGAAAATTCTTGCCTCTCTGGGATAAATCCCATTTGATCATGGTGTATGATCCCTTTAATGTCTTGAATTTGGTTTGCTAATATTTTGTTGAGGATTTTTACATCTATGTTTATCAGTGATATTGGCCTGTAATTACCTTTTTTGTGATACCTTTGTCTGGTTTTGGTATCAGTGTGATGCTGGCCTCATAGAATGAGTTCAGAAGTGTTCCTTTCTCTTTACTTTTTTGGAATAGTCTGAGAAGGATAGGTGTTAACCCTTCTCTAAATGTTTGGTGGAACTCACCTGTGAAGCCATCTGGTCCTGCACTTTTGTTTGTTGGGAGTTTTAAAATTACTGATTCAGTTTCATTCACGTTAGTTGGTCTGTTCATATTTTCTATTTCTTCTTGGTTCAGTCTTGGGAGGTTGTACCTTTCTAAGAATTTGTCCATTTCTTCAAGGTTGTCCATTTTATTGGCGTATAGTTGTTCGTAGTAGTCTCTTAAGGTCCTTTGTATTTCAGTGGGGTCAGTTGTGACTTGTCCTTTTTCGTTTCTGATGTGATAGATGTGGTCCATCACCCTTTTTTTCTTGATGACTCTGGCTAAAGGTTTATCAATTTTGTTTATCTTTTCAAAGAACCAGCTTTTAGTTTTATTGATCTTTTCTCTTGTTTTTTTAGTCTCTATTCCATTTATTTCTGCTCTCATCTTTATGATTTCTTTCCTTCTAGTAACTTTGGGTTTTGTTCGTTCTTCTTTCTCTAGTTCCTTTAGATGTAAGGTTAGATTGTTCATTTGAGATTTTCCTTGTTTCCTGAGGTAGGCTTGTATCACTATAAACTTCCTTCTTAGAAGTGCTATTGCTGAGCTTCATAGGTTTTGGATCATCATGCTTTCATTTTCATTTGTCTCTAGGTATTTTTAAATGCCTTCTTTGATTTCTTCAGTGATACATTTGTTGTTCAGTAGCATATTGTTTAGCTTCGATGTGTTTGTGGTTTTTTGCATTTTTTTCTTATAGTTGATTTCTAGCCTGATAGCACTGTTGGTCAGAAAAGATGGTTGATACGATTTCAGTTTTCTTAAATTTACCGAGGCTTGTTTTGTGGCCTTGCATGTGATCTATCCTGGAGCATGTTCCTTGTGCACTTGAAAAAATGTGTATTCTGCTCCTTTTGGATGAATGGAGAAGTGGCCTTCTTTAGGACACGTCCTGTGCTTCCCAGTGCACTCCCCTCTCATCACCCAAGCTATATGCTTTAGGGGTTTCCCCTGTGAGGGCTGATGAGTCCTTCTGTTGTGGTGGGCTACGTGGGTGACCAGGTAGGCTTGGGTAGCTCCTAATGCAGTTGGTTGCCAGACCCTGCCTTGTGTGGAGGCTGCCGGGTCATGAGGAAGCTGACTGTAGAAACCCAGGGGATTCCAGGGCTAGTGCTGGCTCACTGGTGGGTAAAGCCAGATTCTGGAGTTATTGCTGGACCACTTGCAGGCAGAGCTGTGTCCTGGAGTTTGGCTGCAGGGCCCAGGTGATCCCAGAGCTGGTGTCAGATCGCTGGTGGCGAGGGGGCGGTTGCTGAGACAGTTGTGTACAGGGTCCAGGGTGTCCTGAAGCTTACGTTGGCCTGCTGGTAGGCAGGGACAGGTCTTAGCTGGTCCCTGGGCAGGGTCTGGCCTACGGTGGGCAGGCTGGGTCTGTAGGCTGCAGCATTATAGTCTTGCTGCGTCTGGTATGTGCACCCTGGCGGGTGAGGCTGGTCTGGAGGCTAATGCAAGCTGCCTCGAGGGCAGAGCTGCTGCCTGCCTGTTGGTGGGTGGAGCTGGGTCCTGGCCCTCTGGTGGGCAGGGCTGTGCTTCTTTTTTTTTTTACATCTTTATTGGAGTTAATTGCTTTACAATGGTGTGTTAGTTTCTGCTTTATAACAAAGTGAATCAGTTATACGTATACCTATGTTCCCATAGCTCTTCCTTCTTGCGTCTCCCTCCCTCCCACCCTCCCTATCCCACCCCTCTAGGTGGTCACAAAGCACCGAGCTGATCTCCCTGTGCTATGCAGCTGCTTCCCACTAGCTATCTATTTTACATTTGGTAGTGTATCTATGTCCATGTCTCTCTCTTGCTTTGTCACAGCTTACCCTTCCCCCTCCCCATATCTTCAAGTCCATTCTCTAGTAGGTCTGTGTCTTTATTCCTGTCCTGCCCCTAGGTTCTTCATGACATTTTTATTTCTTAACTTCCATATATATGTGTTAGCATACGGTATTTGTCTTTCTCTTTCTGACTTACTTCACTCTGTATGACAGACTCTAGGTCTATCCACCTCATTACAAATAGCTCAATTTCGTTTCTTTTTATGGCTGAGTAATATTCCATTGTATATATGTGCCACATCTTCTTTATCCATTCATCCGATGATGGGCACTCAGGTTGCTTCCATGTCCTGGCTATTGTAAATAGAGCTGCAGTGAACATTGTAGTACATGACTCTTCTTGAATTATGGTTTTCTCAGGGTATATGCCCAGTAGTGGGATTGCTGGGTCCTGTGTTTAAGGGCTATGTCTAGAGGCGGCTGTGGGCTCAGAAAGTCTTTAGGCAGCCTGTCTCCTGATGAGTGGGGCTGTGTCCCTACTCAGTTAGTTGCTTGGCCTGAGGTGTCATAGCGCTGGTGCCTACCAGCTGTTGGGTGGTACCAGGTCTTGGCACTAATGAGCTAGAGGGAGGATCCCACCATGGTGCCCTCCTGCACCAGTGTCCACGTGGTAGAACCTCCCCAGAACAGCTGACACCAGGGTCTCTGCCCCGAGGGTTATCTACAGGCACCCCCCACCCCTGCCTCTCCAGGAAACTCTCTAAGACCAGCAGGTGGGTCTGGCCCGGGCTCTTATCAAAATAGTGCTTTTGCCCTGGGTCCCGGTGCATTTGAGATTTTGTGTTCCCCCTTTAAGAGTGAAGTCTCTATTTCCTCCAGTCGTTTGGGACTCCTGAAATTAAGCCCTGCTGGCCTTCAGAGGCAAATGCTCTGGGGCCTCATCTTCCTGATGCAGGACCCCCAGGCTGGGGAGCCTGACACGGGGCTCAGAACTCTCACTCCTGGGGACTTCCCTGGTGGTGCAATGGTTAAGAATCTGCCTGCCAGTGCAGGGGACATGGGTTCGAGCCCTGGTCCGGGAAGATCCCACATGCCGTGGAGCAACTAAGCCCATGCGCCACAACTACTGAGCCTGTGCTCTAGAGCCCGTGCTCCACAACAAGAGAAGCCATTGCAACGAGAAGCCCGCACACCGCAATGAAGAGCAGCCCCCGCTCACCGCAACTAGAGAAAGCCCGTGCACAGCAACGAAGACCCAACACAGCCAGTAAATAAACAAACAAACAAACTCTCCTGTGGGAGAACCTCTGCACTATAATTATTCTCCAGTTTGTGGGTCACCCACCTGGGTGTATGGGACTTGATTATATCATGAGTCTGCCCCTCCTAGCCATCTTGTTGTGGTTCCTTCTTCTTGTAAAAGTTCTTTTCTAGTAGTTTCCAGTCTGTTTTGTTGATGGTTGTTCTGCAAATCGTTCTGATTTTGGTGTGCCCATGAGAGGAGGTGAGCTCTGGATCTTTCTACCCCGCCATCTTGGCCAATTTCTGTATTTGCATTTTTTGAGGGCTCCAGTTCCAGGAAGAAGGGGGAGATGTTTATTCTTCTGACATTCCTGCCTCCCTCTCTGCCAATGTAACTGACAGCGCACTGGGCGGGCCCGGGGGTGTCGAGCCAGTGAGCTGGACAATGCCTGCATATCAACAGACTCCTCACAAGTGACCCAGCGGCCTGGGAGCGGAGGAAGGAATAGAAAATTGGTAGGAAGGTGATGTGAGAAGGTTCCGTGGACAGAAGGGATGTCATCATGATATAGGATGGATGTCACCATTGAAGTGTTCGTTAGGTCACTGGTCCTCAAAGAGGAGTGACTGTGCCCCCATCCCCCACCCCGCAGGGCACATCTGGCAGCTGTCTGGAGACGTAGTTGGTTGGCACACCTGGGTCGGGGGTGGTCAGAGGCCAGGGATGTTGCTATACATCCTACAGGGCACGGGAGAGCCCCGTGACAAGGAACTTTGCAACCCCAGATGTCCATGGTGCCAAGGCAGAGAACTCCTGCTTTAGAGACGGGACAGCTAGAGAAAGGACTGAACGGAGTCGAAACTGGGCATCAGAAGACTTTGTCCACAGGGACTTCCCTGGCGGTCCAGGGGTTAAGACTTCAAGCTTCCACTGCAGGGCACGTGGGTTCAATCCCTAGTTGGGGAACTAAGATCCCACATGGTGCTTGGCCCCCCAAAAAAGAAGAAGACGACGACTTTGTCCACGGAACAAGTGAGATGAGGAAGAGAGTATATCCGGAAATATACTCAAAAGATACCTGCTTTCCCATCCTGTGTGTCCATGAGGGTGGAAGATTGTACTTGGCAATCTCATTAGACCCTCAGTACATAAGCACACAGAGTTCGTAATATCCTGCGTAAATTGAAAATGAAAACTTGACACCCGGACTGTAATTAGCGAGAATGAACAACTTCCTCATTTTTACCCAATTCACCAGGGCATTGTAACACTCAGTCATCTCATTTCCTTCCAGAGCTGTAAGGGTGTCGTGATTTCAGTCTCCCTGCAGTGGAATTTTTCTGCAGCACGGAGCCTGGTCTTTGCACTTTGGGGATGTTTTTGACGGCTGGGTCTGACAGCATGAAGGGAAATTGTTCACATTTGTGTCTCGGATGCTGTCTTGAGCTGCGTTGATTTTCCTCCAGTCAGAGCTGTTCCCGAGGACTTCTTGGTTTTAAGAGCAAAAGCCTCGGGAAGAGTGAGCTGCCTTTAAAGGTCAGCTGCCCCAGCATGTACGGTCACTCTGAAATCGTGCAGACGGCAGCCCAGAGCAGTGCTTCTGTGCTGATCCAGGAGTATCTCTGGCCTGGTTCCCTGCAGGGAGTGGGAAGCCTGTGGCATTTCTCTGGGCTGTCCTCCATGCCCGGGATATCTCCCCGTAGCCATCTGTGAGAACGATTGGACTCTCATCTGTTGCTCAATAGATGTTTGCGTTGTTCAAGCACCTCCACCAAGAAAAGATGGATTGACTTGGAAATTTTAGAAATACATGTATTTCGGAGCCTAGAAATGAAGTCCAGGAGGGAGCAGCTGGCCTTACGTTTTTGGCACCGAGTCCAGCAGCATTGCTTAATGAGAACTGCCCGTCTAGCAGGATCAAGGGCCCGGGCTCTGCAGGCTGGTTGGCCCCGTGAACTCTGGGGTTGAGGGTTCACGCCCTGGCGCTTCTGCTTCCAGTCAATCATTTGAAAGTTGCAAACGTCCTCCTACCAGCAACCTTCTCCATTTCAGGATGTCCTGAGTGCCAGGTCTGGAATGCGGGGAGAGAGCAAGTGGCAACCGATAACAGGTGCTGCGATTGGGACGCCCCGCCCTCCTTTCTCTGTGTGTACCAAGCCCCCAGGGGCTGAAGGGCAGAGGCCTTGAGCGGGCTCATTGGTCCATGATGAGGGCTAGACATTTATCCTTGTTTGCGTCTCTTGCTGCTTCTGAACCTGGCCTCGTCCAGAGGGATTTGCCCCAAGGCCTGACATAGGGATTTAAACCAGGAATAGTCATCTCTGTCATCATCTACAGGAACTTATCTATTGGAGTAACAGACTCCAAAATGCAGTAGGCCCAAGCAAAATGCATAACCGACTCCCTTTGGACAGGTTTGCCCCAAATTTGCCAATTCCAGATCCTGTATTCCTCAACTAACCCTGTCTTGACTCCCACTTTCATTCTTCTGGGGGTGGGGTGGTGAACTGTTGGCTCCTAGGAAATGTTCCTTGCTTGGAAGTCTCCTTGGTCTGCTGTTAATACAGGTACCCCAGCTTTCTTTGGGTGAGTGTTCGTGTGCTGTATCTTTGACCATCTGTACTGGAGGAACTGTTGAGGCTGTGTCGCCTGCTCGCGCACCTTGTCTAGGTGATGCCCTAGAGCTCATCTTATTTGCACGTGGATCGTCTTAGAGTGTGGGATGAGCTGAGCCATTAAGAATTATATAAGCACAACTTCAGACTTCGAATTCAGGGGTGGGAGCCAGGGGGGAGATGATAAAAGACACTGACGGGCAGATCTACTCGCCCAATTTGGAGGGTTTCTTTTCTGTTGGGTGACCTGAAGCCACTACGAAGACAGGATGGAATTTGCTAGCAGGTAGATTTTCTAGCTTTTATTTTGAGATTATCTTTCATCCTGTAGGTATATGTGGTTTCTGCCAATACGAAGCACTTATTCATTGATTTATTTTTAACACAAGTCTTTTAAAGAGAAGAGTTGAAGTCACGCGGGGCGGGGGGGTTAAGAGAAAGTTGCAAGCAGAACACATTCGTGAGACGTTGGAATTCTACGCTAAATACTTCTGCACGTACTGTGTGGCACTCGTTAAGCCAAGTCGATCCTGGTCTCAGACTTCAGTAATGTTACAGTCTAGCAGTGGCAAAGAAACAGAAGTAGTAAACAGAATTTACAGAAGGAAATGCTGAGCTGTACTTATGAACAGAGGCACAGAGTGCTTTGTGAAGCAGTTCTAGGGGAACTAGGTTGAGGCAGATGAGGAGAACACTTCACGGGAAATGCTGGTCGAGAAATAATCAAAACTATTAGCAGTAGGTAAGGAGGTTAGGGAAGGGTGGTCCCAGGAGAGGGACAGAGCAGAGCATCGCTACAGCAGCCAGTGTAGCCGGAGTGCAGGGAATAAGGCGAGAATGGTCCAAGATGATGCTCGGGGAATATTCAGGGAGAACGCCGTGGAGGGTCTCACAGGCACTGTGGAGGAGTTTCATGGAAAGTATCAAGACACGGAACACTCTGAAAAAGTTTCAGTCAGTGTGTGTGGGTCAGAAGCGGGGATAAGAATGGTGGAAGCAGCACGTCGGGGTATGTGTGATGTGATCCCACTTAGACGTTACCTTGGCTGCCCTGGGGGATGAGTTGAAAGACAAGATGCAGTATGGGTTACAGGTAGACCGGTTAGCGGGTTATGTCAGTGAGATGTGAAAGCTTGGAGGTTCTGCGCAGGCGTAGGGAGGAGGTCAGTTAGAGCTCTTTAAGAGAGCAAATCAACAGGACTTGGTGACAGACTGGACACGGAGGGTGAGGCAGACATCAAACATGAACGTTTCATTTTTGGTTTGTGAAACTGCCTGGAGACGGCAAGGTTGGGGGGAAGAGACCCCGAGTGCCTTTTTGGACACATTGCATCTCAGGCGCCCCGTAGGCGTCCGGAAGCGATGACCAAGTAACCGGGTCAATATATGGGGCTGAGCTCAGCAGGGAAATGAGAGCTGGAGATAGAGATTTGGGAGGCATCTGCCCAGAGTGGCGAAGGAGAAGACGGTGTGGATGGCGTTGTCTAGGGAGGGATTAAAAAAGAACCGAAGTGGGTTAACATCTCAAAAGCTGCTGTGTGCCGAGATGAGGCCAGACATTCATGGGAATACGTGTGGATGCAGATGACATTGCTGACATCACTGAACACTGTTTGGTAGATGGAAGACACTGAATGCCTGATGCGAGTGAGTGGGGAGGTATGATGAGAAGCGAGGAAACGGAAGCAGAACATCTGAACTGCCCTTTGCGAAGCTTGACGGAAAAGAGGCGGGAGAGAGGGCGCCGAAGCTGAAGGGAGAATAGACTGGGGAAGGGGTGAGATAAGCTTTATTACCTGAAATATTTTACTAAACAACCTTTAATGACCATCATCAAAAATTGAGCTTTGGGGGTTTCCCTGGTGGCGCAGTGGTTGAGAGTCTGCCTGCCGATGCAGGGGACACAGGTTCGTGCCCTGGTCCGGGGAGATCCCACATGCCGCGGAGCGGCTGGGCCCGTGAGCCATGGCCGCTGAGCCTGCACGTCTGGAGCCTGTGCTCTGCAACGGGAGAGGCCGCAACAGTGAGAGGCCCGCGTACCGCAAAAAAAAAAAAAAAAAAAAAAAAAAAAAAAATTGAGCTTTGAGGATAAATAGACCATGCTAAAGAACCAATGTTCATGAAATCATTTTTCTGTCTCTCCTTAATTGGTAATTGGTTTTTGGCCATGACACATTTGCTTGTTAATTGCCATGCTTCCTATTTAATCGTGCCTTTATAATCATGGCTGAAAAAGATTCAGAGGGAGACCTGAATTCCTTTCCATAAATCACCCATATTAAGACAGGACAACGACAAGAGAGGTTCTTCCATAAGCCCTTGACCCCATTTTTATTTTACATTCTTGAAAGTACATCCCACAGGGAAAGGGATCTTGCAAGTTCCACATGTCTCTTTTTATGCTCCTATTATAATCACAAGCAGCTCTCTTCTTCAACCTATTTTGCTTCTCTAATTTACAAAATAATAATTTGTAAAAGAGGGGAATGGGGGCTACTCTCTGGAGTGTGTGACATGCCCTTCAGGTTGACTTTGAAAAGTGATTAATTACAGCAGCGTCTGTTTCAAAAGTTCAAACTAAATGTACTTCTCAACTCTTACTAAAGGGAATATATTTTACACCTGTGACTTGTGAAAAGGGCTGATCTAAGTCAAAATTATGAAGGAGGTAAAGCGAATCATTAGAACAGGCACACCCTACTCTGTTGAACGAAAGAATCTTTTAATAGCCCTGTAGCCCTGTCTTAAGCACTCGGTAACGGATTCTCCATGAGTTCTGTGATTGCAGAATTGATGTAATTCAGTGTTGGAAAGGACTTGTGAGCTCAGAGGCCCAGAGCCATGAGGGGACATGGCTGAGTCCCCAGCGAGTGAGGGATAGTTAGACAATGCACTGGAGGTTTCAGGCCGCTGGTCCAGTACTGTATCTGCTGTGGCCAATCACAGTGTGGGACAAATGTGCCCCGTGCTTGTTTTTGTAAATAAAGTTTTATTGGAACAGAGCCACACCCATTCGTTTACACATCCTCCCTGGCTGCTTTCACTTTCCAGCTGCAGAGCTGAGTAGTTGTCAGACAGTATGGCCTGCAAACCCTAGAACAGTCCCTCTCTGACCTTGACAGAAAAGGGGCCGAGACCTGTGCTGCTAGGTAGCATTGGCTGCCAATCCTGGCCGCACTTGAGAATCACTTCAAACAAAAGCACGGGGTGCTGGGCCACACTCTGGACCTTCTCATCCCATCTTTCAGGACGGGATCCAGAAATTGGCATTTGTTTAAAAAAAAAAAGAAAAAAGAGATTTTCCTGCTCAGCCAGGTTAAGAGTCACTGCGTTACATCGTGCTGCGTCTAGAGCACATGACCTTGAAAAGACACTTCAGGCTATAAGTGCGTGTCTATATGGGATCGAGCCTGGAGAACGCCCTCTAGAGCGGCGTTTCACACACTGTCCGCTACTATCAGAATCCCCCGGAGGGCTGGTTGGAACTCTGATCGCTGGGTCCCAGCCCCGCAGATTCTGCCCAGTAGGTCTGGGGTTACACGTGCCAGAGAGCTGGCACGTGTAACAAGCGTGCAGGTGCCACTCACGCCGCAGACCCATGACCGCAGTCTGCAGAGCGCTGACTTAGGTCAGAAAGGCTCACACCTCTAATGAAAGTCAAGTCCTATTAGCCTGGGGAGGGGGCTGGCGATAGATTTATGGACCAACTGCTGGGATGGTCCCAGACCATGCTGTAAAGACCACCACCCGTCTGCTCAAATCGTGCTTGTCTTCCTCTCCGCCCCATCCGGAAGACTGGAACCAAGCCGTTCTTCTTCCAGTCTCCGCTCCTGTACAGGTTTTCTCTTACTGCGTCTTTACATTCTCCGGGGACTATTTTGTGTCTTGTAAAGTAACTGTATTTTGATTAGAGGCCGGATTGGTGGAGGCAGGAAAGTTTCAAGCATAAAAGAAAATGGATATGTTGCGAAGGAGTATAAAAATTAGCAGAAGTTGAATCAGTATTTGTGGAAATCGTGAATGTGAACACACACACTGGCAAAAAAGGCAACAGAGACAGGCAGAGACAGAGGGCATGGGAACCACAAAAATGATTTTATTTTCAACCAGAAAGCAACAGCAATGGAGAGTCTGGGCTGAGGGCCTGGCAGCGTGACTCAAGTACCAGGGATTGAATTCGTTCGGGTGCAAGAGGCGGCATACAGAGACCTTTCATTTCCCAGCTAAGCAAATCACATCCAAATCTTTGTGACACTTGTCAGTGGATTTCTATCTACACAGGCTTGGGATTGCTTTTCAGATTTTTCAAGCAATTTTGTAAATATTTTTTTTAAAGGGAAGGAGCCACTGCAGTGAAGGTTTTGGTGTCCCCTTTCTTTTCTTTCTGATATACCAGGCATTGAATCAATTACAGGAAAAGTAAAAAAAAAATAAAAAAAAAAAAATTGTGAGGGCTCTGATTTTAAAAACCAAACCAAAATAAGAGTTTGTCATCTGCGGCACAACTGATATTTTGGGCCGGATAATTCTTTGTCGTAGCATCCTACAAAGCGTAGCACAGCCTCTGAAGCAGCAGCCCTGGTCTCCACCCACTAGATGCCAGTAGCACTTCCCCCAAGTTGGGCCAACCAAAGACGACTCCAGGCATTACCATATCGCCCCTTGGTTCAGAAGCGCTATTTTAGAAACATTCTCCCGCCCCCATTACCGTCTCTGTATCCTTTTTAAACCGGATCATCAGGTTCCCAACACCGAAAGCACGTGTATGCTCCCAGACATGTGGGTCTCTCTGCAGGCCCTGCATCTGTGCCCGGAGCCGAAATGGAATGCCGCGTCCACTGGGGGGCGCTGGTTCGGTTCCTCAGGAAGTCTCTAGCTCTCAGTACCATGATAAAATGCCTTTGTCCTCAGGCCTTTGCCTCTTCTCCAGTAGAAGCTCTCATCACTATGGGCAGTCAGTTTTTGAAGTCATTTTCTTTGAAAGCTGGAAAGAAAATCTTCACCCAAGCCCACTCTCATCTTCATCCATCTAGATTCCTACTTGAATTTATGGCCAGACACTTGTGACATGGGATCCAGGGTTCTTCATTTGTATCCAGCAGAAAAGACAGAGGTACCATGTTTCTGAGTTCTGTTATGAGGACTGGCTACATAATTTGCAAGGCCCAGAGCAAAATGAAAATGCAGGCCCCCTTGTCCAAACATTATTAAGCACTTCAAGATGGTCCCAGCACTGTTCACACACCCGTGACGTCGGACCTGGTAGCCTTGGTTGCCGCTGCATCACTTTTGTGTATTAACGTAATTGGCATTGCCAGCTCTTTCTCCCCTATATCGCGGTGCCTCCTGTGAAGTAAGAACCTCAGAAACAAAAGGCCGCGCCCCCAATCCGTTTAAAGAATTGTACTGCAGCAAATGTTTATAGCGTATATTTTTCTGGCTTTCAAAGAAAATCCACATGGAAATCTTTCTACATCGTTACAGTAATGAAAGTAAACACTGTGGCCTTTCATCATATACATATTTTCCTGTAAATATGACAACATGGAAATAGTCATTGCTGTTATCCACAATGTTCTTAAGTTAGCAAAGAGTGAGACTTCCACAACAAAATGATACACAATCCCTCTTGTCCATATAAAAATAACCAGAACACAACCTAAATGGCTTTCAGTGAAAGCTGGAGTAGTAACTTCTTCATATTGAAAAGCATTATAATTCATGGAAACACTGTCCTCGTAAATGCTTTAGATTAACATCATAAGGCAAACTGGAGCATGTATTGTACCTGGAGACCATGATTTTAAGAACCTCAGAAGCTGAGTTTTAGACCCTTTTATTTAAAACCTGTTAGTGTACAAAGTGCATGAAAATATCCATTATTCAGCTACCAAAAAAGTACGTAAAAATCACTAAGCCAACCCTTTTGGTTTATTCAGGCAAGGCCAATGCACTGTTTTTATATCGTAAGAAGAAAAAAATCCCGTTAAGTTTCCAGAGAATGATTAGTGTTTTTTTTCCATTGAGGCGTCCATCTTTTAGATGTGAAATTGTCCTAAGTCGCTAACAAAATATTCATCTGGGTATAAATAATATAGTAAATATATAGAATCTATCTGTTAAGAAAAAGGAGCACCTGCCAGTGGAGAGGCCGGAGCACCGGGCAAGCCACCCGTGAAGTCCAGACTCGTCATCACATAACACGATGCTGAAACAGTGGGTCTATGGACGAATTTCAAAGAAACAGTTGGTTGATTTGCTCAAAAACAAAATCAGTAAAAACAGTGTCTAAATCCCCCAGTCTGTTCAGTCAAAACGGCCAACCCCGTAGCCCAGATAAATATTTTAGCAAATGAAATGGTTGATAGATGTCACGCCCTTCGTCAAGGTAGAACCAATGCCAGATTCCTGGCCCAAGTCCAAGGACGGCTTAAAAAAGTCTTAATTCACGGACCGCTCCAACGTGTCAGGTCAGCACCCAAGCATCCCATCTGACACGGCGTTGCCAGGTTCTACTAGCAGGTTCCGGAGTGCGAACAGTGAGTTTGATTTTTTTTTTTGCTTTTTCTTACAACTCTATGGTAAACTACACTAGAATATAGAGGGACTTCTACATCTTTCAAGATGTGTTTAATAAAAGTCTGTTTATAATAACTTTTGAGGCACGTATACTGGAGAACAGTACTTTATGCAATGTCCCTTGTCATTACCAACTCATATATATTAAGTGTTTTTCGGGTGACTTACAGTTGGATGTGGTAGTGGCAGCTGGGACCACGTGTTGATGTCCTGGAGAGCAAAATCGATCCAAAGTGGTGTTGCCATTTGTGACAGAAAATGTTTATTTCCTCAGCCCCAGAGACAAAACTTATTCGGGGGCGGGGGGACACGGGACAGCTATTAAACATAGTGAAGAAATTTCACAGGCCTAAAGAAACTATTAAAAGGAAATAGATTTCTATCACGTCACAGAATCCCACTTCCGAGGAAACGCAAATCAGCCTGAATTTTTGAATAATCAGTAGGACTCAAGGCGACTTTTTTCAACTGCAATCTCATTCTTCATGTTCTCCCAGCATCCTTAATCCTGGGAAAAACAGGGCAATACGTGGCCAAAGGTTTCAGAACCTTTCTTTCCAGCATGATCCCACCAGCCATCGGAGGGTAATTACAGATTTCACTATGGCAGATTCCAAGCTCCCGAGTCGTCTTTCCATTCTCCCTCTTCCTCTCTCCATCCTACACGACCCAATAAATTTTTCTGACATCGCAGTTAGAACACTTCAAGATAAACCAGAGTAAGAAAGCCTGTTTACTTCCCTACTAGATTCAAAACTATTTTTTATTTTGAAAATAGTTGCATACTGTTATGCAGTGTTGGGGTGACAGGACCTCCCATGGGATCCGTAGGACATAGGATGTGAGAAGGGTAGATAAGCACACAAAACGTTTTTCTTGAGCCCAGACACTGTGCTGAAATAAAGGTGGTCAAGAGCTGGTACACTTACGGGCCTCCTAATGTGCAAAACCAGAGAATTCCTAAGAGTTGTAATCCTGGTTATGTTCCTTTTATAAATAATCTATAAATTTTCCTGTAAATACAAAAAAAAAGGGGAAGAAATTATTAAAGCCTGTACTTGATACAAAACACAGTGAAAGGGAGGAATCGCCCGTTTGGAGTCCTATCTTAGCTGATTTCTGGATACTTTTTGGTGAGATTTAATCACATTCTGGAAGCCTCTGTCTTCTGTGTCCCCGAAATGGTGGCCACCACCCTTTTCATTCCCCGGAAGACGGCTCCGCGCCGCCACGTGCTCACGGCAGCTGCTCGGTGCAGTCTAGGTGGTCTGGGATGGGAAGGCCGGTTATGATGGTCAGACATTTGTTCCACACAGTGAAGGTGGGGCACACAGGCTGCGAGAATGTGATGTCGAAAGTGTAGAGGTGGATGGAGTTCAAGGCGTCGTAGAACGCGATGGAGCCGTTATCGTAATCCAGCAGGATGCCGACGCGCCGGAGGTGGGGGGCTGGCTCGATGGGGGTCTCCTTGCTGTTGTGTCTCGCCACCCAGGTGTTGTGGCAGCGGCACAGCGCCCATGAGGCAGAGTTCTTGCCGATCCACTCATGCTTCGGGGCTGATTTGTAAGCGAGGCCAATGGCATACCTGCAGACACAAAACAGCAACGACAAAAACCATGAGCCATGTTGCACACACGCGTGAAATCCTCTCTGCGGTCCTCAGGGGTCAGGAAAACGGGATCCTCTTGTCATCCCTGTTCATTCTTCAGTGAAAGCTGGCATGAACCCTGGACCCACGTTCCTCATCTTTTTCCCTTCCGAACATAGAGTGGGCCGAAAGGGGCCACTGTATTGCCCCACATTCCCGTTTTCAGTTCAGACGTTACAAGAGAATTGGAACTTTGGGTTTTGCTGTCTTTTTTTTTTTTTTTTTTACGTTCATGAAGACCCACGCGACGAATTCTCTAGACCAGTGCCGTCCCGTAGAACTTTCTGCAATGATGGACATGTTCTGCTCTGTTCAGTATGGTAGCCACGAGCTGCAACGTGGCTATTGGGCACTTGAACTGTGGCTGGTGTGAGTGAGGAACTGAACTGGAAATTTATTCAATTTTAATGAAATGAAACTATTTAAAGAGCTCCCAAATTGGACAGCACAACTCTAGACTTCTCCTTTTGACCTTCTTTGAATTTTTCACCTGACGCCTTGTCTGTCATTTTCCATGATTGCAAAAGGCAAGCATGGAGAATGATTTTCATTTAGGGGGATAAGTTCTTTGTCATCTCCCAGCCTCAGTTTTCTCATCTGTAACACAGGGACCGTCACTGTGTCTCAGGGTTATTTTGAGGAGTTCAGGAAAGAATACGTGTACCAACCCCAGGCACAAGGCCTGGCATATAATATCCACTAATTGTTATTAGTTTTGCCCAGTGACACACGACTAATAACTACCAGAATCAGACTTTGAACGTAGAATGATTCAAAAGGCCACAAACTTACATAACACCCTCTAATGCCTTTCCTCACCAGAAGAGCCCCTTTGGTTTTATTTCCTACTATACTTTTAAAAAATCTGACTGTCTCTGAGAAGGTGGGTATTCTCCTTATTCTAAATGTCCTCACTGCTCAAAAAAAAAAAGTTAAGGATTCTTTCTACAGTGTTCTAAGCTGCTGAATCTGTTTTCACCCTGCTGAAGTTTGCCTCCCTAATATTTGTAGTATTTCATAGTTATTGAGATAAGCAAACCCCATCATTCTCAATAAATAGTGAGTCATTCAGAGTTCCATTCTTACAGGAGAAACTAGTCTAGCTGGATATTGACATATGGTACCTTACCCACTGCAGAGAGAAAAACTTCATGGGTCTTTGATTAAAAAAAGAGACATTCTTTCGAAATTCTTACATCCACATGCTGGATGTAAAGTACAATAAGAGAACACACCATGACTGAATTAAAAGAGGATGGACTTGGTCATCTGTTCAGCCCAGGGTACCAGCCTGTGTGCCGTCAAACCGGCCTCTTCTCTTCCCTCGTCAATCCTGCTCTGCATCTCAGGGACAATCCTGGGGCTGCATTTCCCAGAGTCCTCCTTCCAATAAGAGTCTGCTTCAGATTCAGCCACTGACACCCTTGCACAAGATCCAGAAGTTCTAACAGGAGGGGAAACACTGTTTTCCAGACAGTAGACAGCAGAGGTGAGGTCTGTGGAAGCTTCCAGGCAAAAGTTGTCTCTGGGCTGTGGGTAGCTTTCCAGCTTCATGGACTGGGGCAGTGGGCTCCCTGACCTGCGCTCCCAGCCCTTCCAGGGCCCCTGGAAGCCTCTGGCTCTCTTCCTCCTTGGTGTACCTAGAATGACTTCTGTTGTTCTCAGAACCCTAACAGCTGCCATTTCCCTTTTCAGATAATGTAGCACTTGCCTTTGCATCACAACAGAGCTGCATGTCTGTACTGGTTCCTTCTTGTTGCTACACACTGTTTTCATTTTTTGTTAAAGAACTTTGACGTTTCTTTTCCATATGAACCTTAACTGAACCCCCTACGAAGCAGCTGTGGCAGGTATGACTGACTTCATGTAGCAAGGGGGAAACCAAGAGGTTAAAATGAGGGGCCCCGGTGGCGCAGTGGTTGAGAGTCCGCCTGCCGACGCAGGGGACGTGGGTTTGTGCCCCGGTCCGGGAGGATCCCACGTGCCGTGGAGCGGCTGGGCCCGTGAGCCACGGCCGCTGAGCCTGCGCGTCCGGAGCCTGTGCTCCGCAACGGGAGAGGCCACAGCAGTGAGAGGCCCACGTACCGCAAAAAAAAAAAAAAAAAAAAAAAGGGGCAAAGTCCAGACTCGCTTAACCCGGGGCCCAGTAATCTTTGCGTGAACCCACATTAGCACCATTTCCTGAAACACCAAGAGCACGTTAACAGCCTTAGAGTAAGAAAATAACTCCGTGTAGAATCCATTAAGCAAAGGAAACCCCCATTATATTATCGTTAATCTGTAAAACTATGTACATCTTTCCACCGAGCTTGAAAGGTGCAGGCAGAAGGCAGTGTTCCATTAAGGTGCGCAGCGAGACTCGGAGAATTCAGAAAGTGTAAGAATTATGTTTCTCGGCAGTGTTAACATGCCCCAGGGCACGGATCATAACGTACATGTTAATTTCAAGTCAGGACTATATGTCACGAGAAAATATCTGTGTCATTAGCTGTTGCAAATCAAGGTATTACAGGCATTTGATTGTAAGCGTCACCCTTTCCTCCCAGGAAATGTTCAACTACTTTCTGAGAATTTTCTGCAACGGACACAAGTTTGTAAAGGTCCGAAAGCCTGGCGATTAATTTGAGAACCTTTTCCCCTCCTCCTGAGTTGGTTTTGACATCTGGTGTTTTCAAGGTAGTGCTAATCTATGTTTGTATAAGTGAAGTGGTCTGGTGGAATTCCCCACACCATTCATCAATGGCAATGAGATCATAACGATCAGGTATCATTTATCATAAGTAATTATTAATGGGATTGTAATTATTTAGACACTGGATTCCATCCCAGCTTAACAGAGCCCGTTAATTAACTGGAAATATTTGCTCTTTTGCACCTGCAAAAATTCACTGTATTTTCCTTTGGGCTTTTATCTTGTCCCAGTGCAGCTACAAACTATAAATGCCAGTCTGGCCCAGAGTGGGGGAAGGATTTGTCCTCCACCCTCCAGCGGGATGTTGGAACAGAAATGTTCTGGGCAAAGAGAACCGTGTGGGTGGCAAGAGAAAAGAAACCTACTTGCTTGGCTAATATAGGGACCGTTGTTGGGAGAAATAAGACACCCAAGTTTATGATTTGACTTATTGGATTTTGCACGACTTGTACCGACACTGGAAAGGACTTAGACACACTGCACTGTCTGCAAAGATTTGAATTGAAAGTTTGTTTTTTTTGGGTTTTTTTTAATAAATAAGAAGTGTTTTAGTATCCTGATCTCAAAAGTAACACTGCTATAACACTCATCATCTTCAAGTTAGGCAGTTTTTTTCTTTTAGGCACAGATTAAACTATCAGTCGTTAAGTACACCACAGTTAGCCCTAAAGCGTATTTTTTTTCATTTCCTTTATGGTTTATTACAGGATACATATTTTTAAAATTTTCCTTGAGGCATAGCTGATTTACAGTGTTGTGTTAGTTTCAGGTGTACAGCAAAGTGAATCAGTTACACATATACATATATCCACTCTTTTTTAGATTCTTTTCCCATATAGGTCATTACAGAGTATTGAGTAGAGTTCCCTGTGCTGTACAGCAGGTCCTTACTAGTTATCTGTTTTATATAGTAGTGCGTATCTGTCAATCCCAGTCTTTTCCTCCCCCCACCCCGTATCCATAAGTTTGTTTTCTACATCTGTGACTCTATTTCTGTTTTGTAAGTTCATTTGTATCATTTTTTTAAGATTCCACATATGAGTGATATCATATGATATTTGTCTTTGTTTGACTTGCTTCAGTTATTATGATAATCTCTAGGTCCATCCATGTTGCTGCAAATGGCATTATTTCGTTCTTTTTTATGACTAATTATTACAGGAGAGTGAATACAGTTCATTGTGCTCTACAGTAGGACCTTGTTGTTTATCCATTCTATATGTATTGGTTTGCATCTGCTAGTCCCAAACTCCCAATCCATCCCTACCCCGCCCCTACTTGGCAACCACAAGTCTGTTCTCTACGTGAGTCTGTTTCTGCTTCTTAGAGAGTTTCATTTGTGTCATATTTTAGATTCCACATATAAGTGATATCACATGGTATTTGTCTTTCTTTTTCTGACTTACTTCACTTAGTATGTTCATCTCGAGGTCCAACCATGTTGCTGCAAATGGCGTTATTTCGTTCTTTTTTATGGCTGAGTAATATTCCATTGTATATAGGTACCACATCTTCTTTATCCATTCCTCTGTCCATGTACATTTAGGCTGCTTCCATGTCTTGGCTGTTGTAAGTAGTGCTGTTGTGAACACAGGGGTGCGTGTATCTTTTCGAATTAGAGTTTTGTCTGGGTGTATGCCCAGGAGTGGGATTGCTGGATCATATGGTAATTCTATTTTTAGTTCTTGGAGGAACTTCCGTACTGTTCTCCATAGTGGCTGCACCAGTTTACATTCCCACCCATGGTGTAGGAGGGTTGCCTTTTCTCCACACCCTCTCCACGATTTGTTATTTGTAGACTTTTTGATGATGGCCAGTCTGACCGGTGTGAGGTGGTACCTCATTGTAGTTTTGATTTGCGTTTCTCTAATAATTAGCGATGTTGAGCATCTTTTCATGTGCCTCTTGGCCGTCTGCATGTCTTCTTTGGGAAAAGTCTGTTTAGGTCTTTTGCCCATTTTTTGATTGGGTTGTGTGTTTTTTTTGTTGTTGAGTTGTATGAGCTGTTTGTATATTTTGAAAATTAAGCCCTTGTCGGTCGCATCATTTGCGAATATTTTCTCCCCATCCGTAGGTCATCTTTTTGTTTTGTTTATGGTTTCCTTTGCTGTGCAAAAGCTTGTAAGTTGGATTAGGTCCCATTTGTTTATTTTTGCTTTTATTTCTACTGCTTTGGATTCCTATTGCTTTGGTAGATTGACCTAAGAAACCATTGGTACGATTTGTGTCAGAGAACGTTTTGCCTATGTTCTCTTCTAGGAGTTTTAGGGTGTCATGCCTTATGTCTGAGTTTATTTTTGTGTATGGTGAGAGGGTGTGTTCGAACTTCATCATCGATTTACATGTGGCTGTCCAACTTTGCCAACACCACTTGCTGAAGAGACTGCCTTTTTCCCGTTGTATATTCTTGCCTCCTTTGTCGAAGATTAATTGACCGTAGGTGTGTGGGTTAATTTTGGGGTTCTCTATTCTGTTCCATTGATCCATATGTCTGTTTTTGTGCCAATACCATGCTGTTTTGATGACTGTAGCTTTGTAGAAGTATTGTCTGAAGTCTGGGAGGATTATGCCTCCTGCCTAAAGCGTAATTATAATGTTTCAAAAATACAGCATGGTGGTTCAGAGCGGGGGTTAGCAAACTACAACCCCTGGGCCAAATATGGCCCTCTGCTTGTTTTCATAAATGAAGTTGTATTGGCACCCAGCCACACCCATGCATGGATGTGTGGTCTATGGCTGCTTTCCCACCACCACAGTAGAGGTGAGCAGTTGAGATAAAAATCATCTGGCCTGCAAACCTAGAGATGCTGGCTCTCTGGCCCTTTACAGACAACGTTTGTGGACCCTTGGTTAACAGCTTGTACCCTGATTACAGACTCCCCAACTCTGTCACTATGAGCTTTGTGCCCCTGGGCCTCGGTCATCTCGTCTGTAAAATGGGATATTAGCACCTACCTTTGTGGGGCTGTTAGGATGAATAAATGAGTGACCATTCGTAAAATGCTTAGACCAGTGCCTGGCACATAGCTGTGCTAGATAAGGGCTGGCTAAATAAAAACCATAATTGCTCAGAAAGGGAGCTCGTTAAGTGGGCATCTGTGAGACAGATGGCCAGGGTGAGAGGTGCAGTTTATGGCTGTGGAATAGGCAAGGTCAGCTTTGTAAGGTGAACTTGGTAGGGTTAAGTAATTCCCACGTAGACTGCCCTGCCCTCCACCCCTTAGGCTCAGAGAACTCAGTGGGCTCAAAGCACTGGGCTGGATCTGAGGGGCCCTCTGAAATGAGTCCTGGCCAAGGATCACTGCTTCACCCCCAGCCCCCAAATAGCTCTCAGCTATTTGTACTGATGGGCCCAGTCTAGAATCACAAAACGTACAAGGCGACAGAAATTAGTTTAAGTGATGAAGAGCAGGAGTTTAGAGTAGGAATTGGAGAACTCACTCTGTAAAGGGCCAGAGAGCTAATCATTTTGGCTCCATGGACCACAGGATTCTGTTCTACTTCCTCAACTCTGCTGTGTGGCTCAAAGGCAGCCATAGACACTGTGGAAAAGGACGAGCCTGGCTGTGTTCCCATAAATAGTTTATTTACAAAAACAGACAGTGGGCTGGGTTTGGCCCAAGGGCTGTAGTCAGCTGACCCATGCTTTAAGGCATGAGAGAGCAGTGTTAGCATACTAGCTAGCTCTCCCTGGGACCAGGGCTCAATTCTTGCTGTAAATAAAAAATGGATGGCGTTAAAACGAGTACTTTTTCTTATTGGCCGAATGGTAGACTAGATGATTGCTTGGTATATTTCCACTCCCTCCTCTCAACTCCACGTGAAGAAAATATACTTCCCTGCACCACTAGCCTTGGGCTTGGCCACGTGACTGGCTTTGGCCAATAAGAAGTTAGCAGACATGATGCAAGCAGTGCTTTGAAATGTGCTTGCAGAGTTGGGCTTGCGCTCTTGGGCTCCTTGAGAAGGACGTGGCCCGGGTAGCCCACATGTCCAAAGAGGATGAAGAAACCCATAGAACAGACCTAGATCCAACCTCCAGCTTAAAGCAAGGCCCAGTTAAGATTAGCCTTGAGCAGCTAACCCACAGATGTGGGTGTCGGTGAGCAATAGTAAATTATTGTTGGTTGAAGTCACTGAATTTTGGGGTGTTTGTTATGCAGCATTACTGTAGCAACAGCTGACTGATCAAGATTTTCTGCATATCATTATTCAAGATGGACCCTGGTATGTGTTGATGCTCTGACAAAGTCCAGAATAAGATGTGCCTTTTTATAGTTGTAGGACAACATCCATCAACAGATGAATGGATAAAGCAGATGCGGTGTGTGTGTGTGTATCCACACACACCAGAATACCACTCAGCCATCAAAAAGAATGAAATAATGCCATTTGCAGCAACACGGACAGACCTAGAGATTATCATACTAAAGTGAAGCAAGTCAAACAAAGACAAATATCATTTGATATCACTTATGTATGGAATCTAAAATATGATAGAAAAGAATTTATTGACAAAACAGAAACAGACTCACAGACGTAGAAAACAAACTTTCGGTTACCGAAGTGGAAAGGGGAGAGGGATAAATGAAGAGTTTGGGATTAGCAGACACAAACTACTATGTGTCAAAGAGATGGGGGACAAGGTCCTGCTGTGTGGCGCAGGGAGCTATGTTCAATACCTTGTAATAATCTGGGATGGAGGAGAACGGGAAAGAATATATTTAGATAAAATTGCCTACCATGTGCTGCCGCTTATGACCACTTCCCAGTAATGCCGGCCACTGTCAATGAACACGTTTCCAGCTACGCCATAGCTGCCTTGGCTGGTGAAGCGTTCAGGCGTGTGGCTCTTTTTGGAGGATGACTCATCACGTTCTACTGTCAAGTTATCGTGGGACACCTTTAGCTTGCGATGTGCAGATTTGGGGTCCAGTTTAAATGGCTGGCCTGGAAACGGTTACAAAACAGAAAGCGGAAGATGAAAAGAACTGTTGATTTTAACACGAGCATGAACGTATTTTCAGAATCAGCTTTAAAAAGTACCGGAAAATGGTAACAAGCACGTCCCTGCCATCATGGGCTCGCAGTCAGTCAGTTCTAAGATGCGGATGCAGGGGTGCTACGCTCACGATTCGACAACAGCTCGGGCGAGGATCCACCAGAACATGTGGTGTAAGCTATCCTGGGGGAATCCCAGCTGTACACCCGCGGCACAGGTACATACTGGCTGAACAGCATCCGGGAAGGGAGGAGAAAATGAAGGCTTCATTTTCAACCGTTCCCATGTTCAACCAGCTTAAAATGGGTTCACGCTCAATAGACTGCAGACCAGGAACCAAACAAGTCAAGACTGCAGGTTTTCACGTACAGAATAATCTACAGGCTTATATTACTTTGAGATTATTCCAAATTAAAGCAATCCTCTCACGAGCTTATAGTGACTATAAAGTTGTCTGTTTTTCAGCCCACAAGATCAGGCAAACAGCGTGATGGTGACACCTGGGTTTTGCCTCGTGAGTTCATTTGTATATATAAGAAGGTCCTCTCTCTTTCACATTTGTGTTTTGAAAATTGAACCATTATAAAATCTTGGGAGAATCGCACCTGAACATCTTGTTGTTAACTGTTACTTCTTTGAGAATTCACCATTGGTGTGGAGGCCACCCTGTCATTCAACACGACGTCGGTACAAGGCACTTAAAAGGCAGGAAATGATGTACAACGTGATGCAAACACCATGATGTTCAAACTCCACAGCCACTGGCAGCTGGGAGGCTGCTTCCGCGCAGTGCACGGGTCTCAGACAATCACAGGAAAAAGTCTGGTAAATCTGACTGTGGCAATACACGGTGGCTGAGAAACTGAGGCAGCGAGCCTGGAGCAGTGTGTGTGACATCGCATGCAGGTGGGCCAAAGGATTTCTAGTCGCTGCTTGGATACAGACATGACATCAGCACTTCTAAAATCCTTTCTTTTAGCTCGGGGACCAGCACACTTTTTCTGCAAGAGGCCAGATAGGAAATACTTTCAGCTACGTTGGCCATGTGTTTTCTTCTGGGGCTATTGAACACTACTGTCCTCGCACGGAGACAGCCAGAGACATAGGTAAACAGATGGGCGTGGCTCCGCGCCAGTAAAGGTTTCTTTACAAAAACAGGCAGCTGAATCTGGCCCACGGGCTGTACTTTGCTGACCCCTTTTAGATTTCTGTTCATATCAGAGGAGAGCTTAAAGGGGAGCTGAGAAAATCCTCAAGTGCCCAGCAGGCAGTGGGTATTCTCAAAGCTGGATTCCACGTGTAGTTTCAATTTTACCTTGGCTTGTTTAAAAAAAAAAAAAAAAAAACAACCGTCCTCGGGAATGATCACACCAGCAACTATGAGGGATAAAGTATGAACTAAGACAAGAAGAGTCTGAAGATAGTTTGGCTTATGGTGTGATAAACCATAACAGAAAAGGACATGAAAAAGAATGTATATGTAACTGAATCGCTTTGCTGTACGGCAGAAATTAACCCAACATTGTAAATCAACTGTACTTCAATAAAATTGGAAAAAAAGGAAAAAAAAAAGGTGGAAGATAGAACGTGCGTAAAAATCATTGGACCCTAATGGGCGGATTAGGAAGGCGTTCCGTAAAGGCGCGCACCCATCATTGACCATGAAGGCCGTGTTCTGCTTGCCCTTCTTCCAGTGAGGAAGACCAGAACGTTACAGCCACCGAACAGACTGGCCTTCTAACGGTGAACTACATCGTGTTTGCTTCAGCTCCCGGCTTCACCGACACATGCATGGAGCGGGGTCATGCCGTCTGATGTCAGGCCCAACCCCCTGCCTTCTCGGAACAAATTCCACTTGCGCCTCGGATGTGTTTCTCAAGGAAACTATGACCTACTCTGTCTAGGTTCAAGGCTTTCGCTTTGATGAGGGCAAAATGAGCGCAGGGAACAAATTAATCATTGACTTGGCTAAACAATTCAATGCACTGTAGGACTTGTACACCTAAGAGTTTAACAAACTATAGCCCGCAGGCCAGATTCAGCCCACTGCCTGTGTCAATAAAGTTTTGACGAAGCACGACAGAGTTGAATACCTGTGACCAAGACCATCTGACCTGCACAGCCCCAAATAGTTACTATCTGGCACATTACAGAAAAAGTTTACCGACCTCTTGTACGTAAGTTAATAACATCTGGTCAATGATTGCATGTCTAGACATAGAAGATGACATTACCTGTCTATATGAAATGAATCCATTATGTTTGGTAAAACCGGTGAATTACAAACAAGATGTCTCTTAGATCTACTCTATAGAATTAACCTCAGTATAGGTATATATTCATTTTTTTTGCTTAGTTACTCTCTGAGGACGTTTTCTTCTTTACCAGCAGAAACACGGAGAGGAGAAATTAGCTTATGTTTAAGAGTTATGTATCTTAAACACGTATACCTGGGATAAAGTTACTTGACTACTGAAATCAAGGATCTGGCTTAAATGAGGGTTCCTCTTAAAAAGTAGTTGCTGTTGGCTGGCAACCCTAGAATGCGCTGCGACATTGACACGCTCCAAGTGACTTTCTCTTGGGAGGTCTTATGCAAAGAAATACCATATTGTACAGCATAATATTTCTAGCTCAGAAAGATGTAAAGAAAGATGAGCATAAAATAAAACACAGGTGGGCAGAGAGGGGGGAGATGACAGTGTTACAAGACGCACGTACCGCCTGGCTCGCCCTGTGTTGTAGGGGCCATCCTGAGGATTGTGGGACGTTTCCCGTCATCCCTGGCCTCTAACCACTAGACACCAGTAACATCCATCCCAGCTGTGACAACCAAAAATGACTCCAGACGTGGCTCAGTGTCCCTCGGGGGACCAGAATCACCTCTGAGTGCGAACCACGGGCCTGGACAGCTATCTGGAGTAAGAGAATTCCTGAAGAAAGAGTTAGTAATTTGCTATTCCGCTATGGAAAAGAATACTGTCTGCCAGTTACAGCGCCCCGACTCTGCGTCAGGCTTGGAACCGAGAGGAATCTGATGCAAAACCCACGATCGCACACTGGCTCTTTGCTTGCTTTCTGAGGCTGTCAGCGATACCCGCGACCGAGAAAAGGAAAAGAAGGGGCGCTAGAGGCAGCTGAAAGGAGAGCAGATGAGACACGACAGCTCTGCTGAGCTGGCGGCACGTACTGTTTGTCTTCAGCTTCCCAGGCTCGCTGCTGCGGCTGCCCGCCTGGTTGATGGCCTTGACGATGAAGATGTACTTGGTGCCGCTCTGCAGACCGTGGACGGTGTAGTGGTTCTGCTTGATGTTGGGCACGATCATCCAGCTATCGGCCGAGTTACACAGACCTGCAAAGCCAAGCAGACGTGATGGGTTCTTTGGTGCAAGCATGGGGTAGATCTGCATAATGTTAAGGTCGCAGGGTTTTCGGTTATTTGAACCGCAAGTGGAGAGCTCTGTCACTTCTCAGGGAGGCCACCAGTCATCTCAAGGGCTCCGTCTCCTGCCTATAACTAGGAGGGCAACCTGTAGTTATTAGTATATGTTCCTGCTGTGTGCTCTAAGCGGAAAGACCGACTAAGGTGATTATATTGCAAATGCCGTTCAGTGCGGCTAGGAGCAGCGAGGGTTGTTCCGTCCAGGATCTTAAGCACCGTCTAGGTGCATGACGTGTTACTAGGTGCCGTGGGACGAAAAGCAAGCAAGTAACCACGGATCCCTCCCCCAGTTCTCACGATGATGACCGTTCAGTGTTTGATCTCATCCATTTTGAGACTCACAGGAGGTGAGGGAGAGACCCGGGTCACGTATGAGAAACTGACTTCACTAACGCAGATGTAGTAGGTTGCATTTCTTGCCTCTCCTTCTTCACCCTGCCCTGGATCCACGTCTAGGTGACTTTGCAGTTGCTCCTTCTAAAGACACGGGGTATAATTCTCTTACCTCGTAGCTTTGGATTTGGCCACGTGACCTGCTTTGGCCACTAGAATGAGGCTGAAACGGTAACGTGCCAGTGGCCAGAGGAGGCATTACAAGGCCTTGAGGGTTTGTTGCCCCCTCGTGCCACTGCTACAGGGAGGACGTGCCCGATAATCTGCTCCTCTCATCGACTGCCCAGCCGAGTTGGGAGTGAGGCCAGCAGAGACCGGCCAGCACCAGGGCAACTTCTGACGGGACCAAAGAGAACGCTCATCGGGGTTGTTTGTGACCCAGTATACTCTCCTGGTCGTACTTCAGTGAGTCAGGACATGTGTCCCTAAGAGAACCCTGGAGTGGCAGCACCTGAGGGCAGCTCAGGGCCCAGGGTGGCTCTGAGCAAAGCATCAGTAGGGATTGTGACCAGCTGCATCCCTAGCATGGCTGGTTCCAAAGAGCAGGGCTGCACCCCGGCTGCATCCTGCAGGATGTGGTCTGAGGGGCAGGCTGCGGATGTAGGAGGCTTTGGAAGAACATGTAGGAAAGAGGAAGCCGTCTTGTTTTTCAGCTGGCTGACGCTGAAAGCATTTCTTTGGTACTGGGCCCGACTCTCCTCTCCGCCCACCAATCTCCACGCTAATCGAACCTTTTCCCAGCCCCCTGGTGACCGGGCTGTCGTGGCGTTTCCGGACTCTGGTGAATTTCCTTCACCAACTCTCGGCAGAGGGCTTGGGCCCCTCCACTTCCTGAGGGGCGCTCAACTTGCCTCCCCTCCTTCCCTTTCAGGGGATTTGCAAGTCAAAGGGTTAGTTCTTTTGAGGCAATTTACACCTTAACCATACGCCCAAGAAGCACGTCCCTTCATCTTTCTTTGCTCTTACCTCTTTGAGACTCTAATAAAACATTTCTGTAGAAAGAAACTCACAAACGCATATCCCTACTAACCCACAAATACCTGCACAGCATTTCAAGATGTTCACGGCCCCATGACAGCTGTTTCTGAATCCTACTAAATGCCATCTCCGACTTTTCAGGTCAACATTGTTCACGGTAGTCTCACAGTTGAGATGAACGTGAAAATATTTTGTTAATTGTGAAAATTCACCTCCTACGATTTGTATCTTGGGTGCACAGTATTTGCAGGTGCACATCAGTGAGTCTTAAAATAAGCACACGTATATATAGTCATATACATGAAAAATCCTGTGAATTTTCTCTCACCTCTTTTCACTTCCATCTGTAAACATTTAAACCAGGAGGACTGCAAGAGTTGACAGAGCCACCGTAAAGCAAGGAAATGACGTGAGACTCACAGAAGGGGTTGAGTGTGGCGTGCTTGTTTTCGGAGACATAACAGAGCAACTAAGGCACCATCCCCCCAGCCCCAATTTCCCCCTAATTCTCTGACCAGTTTTCACTTGTATTAGACCCAGGTGAACATCCACAAATGGCTTAGTAACATGGGACTCTCCCAATTACATATCTCTTTTGATACTTTCTCACCTTCCCTTTTCCTTGAACACAGCAGTGACAAGCTCAACGCTTCCAGACAGTGCCACAACCAAATTGTAGATTTTGATCCACCCAAAACTGGATCTCAGCTCTGGGCCCCAAGAAGCCTGTAACTCACTTTATTATTAGCATTTTTTGAATTTTATTTTATTTTTTTATACAGCAAGTTCTGAATAGTTATCTATTTCATACGTATTAGTGTATCCACGTCAATCCCAATCTCCCGATTCATTCCACCCCCCACCACCACCACCTCCCGCGCTTCCCCCCTTGGTGTCCATACGTTGGTTCTCTACACCTCTGTCTCTATTTCTGCCCTGCAGACTGGTTCACCTGTACCATTTTTCTAGACGCCACATGTAAGCGTTAATATATGATATTTGTTTTTCTCTTTCTGACTTGCTCCACTCGGTATGACAGTCTCTAGGTCCATCCACGTCTCTGCAAATGACTCAGTTTTGTTCCTTTTTATGGCTGAGTAATATTCCATTGTACATATGTACCACAACTTCTTTATCCATTTGTCTGTCGATGGGCATTTAGGTTGCTTCCAGGACCTGGCTATTGTAAATAGTGCTGCAGTGAACATTGGGGTGCATGTGTCTTTTCGAATTATGGTTTTCTCTGGGTATATGCCCAGTAGTGGGATTGCTGGATCATATGGTAATTCTATTTTTAGTTTTTTGAGGAACCTCTATACTGTTCTCCATAGTGGCTGTATCAATTTACATTCCCACCCACAGTGCAAGAGGGTTCCCTTTTCGCCACACCCTCTCCAGCATTTGTTGTTTGTAGATTGTCTGATGAAGCCCATTCTAACTGGTGTGAGGTGATACCTCATTGGAGTTTTGATTTGCATCTGTTTAATAATTAGTGACGTTGAGCTGCTTTTCATGTGCCTCCTGGCCATCTGTGTGTCTTCTTTGGAGAATAAGGTCTATGTAGGTCTTCTGCCCATTTTTTGATTGGGTTGTTTGTATTTTTTTGACACTGAGCTGAATGAGCTGTTTATATATATTTTAGAGATGAATCCTTTGTCCGTTAATTCGTCTGCAAATATTTTCTCCCATTCTGAGGGTTGTCGTTCCCGTTGCTGTGCCAAAGTTTCAGTAGGTCCCATTTGTTTATTTTTGTTTTTATTTCCATTTCTCTAGGAGGTGGGTCTAGAAGGATCTTGCTGTGATTTATGTCATAGGGTGTTCTCCCTATGCTTTCCTCTACGAGTTTGATAGTGTCTGGTCTTATATTTAGGTCTTACATCCTTTTTGAGTTTGCTTTGTGTATGGTGTTAGGAAGTGTTCTACTTTCATTCTTTTACATGTAGCTCTCTAGTTTTCCCAGCACCACTTATTGAAGAGACTGTCTTTTCTCCATTGTATATTCTTGCCTCCTTTATCAAAGATAAGGTGGCCATATGTGTGTGGGTTTATCTCTGGGCTTTCCCTCCTGTTGCATTGATCTATATTTCTGTCTTTGTGCCAGTATCATACTGTCTTGATTACTATAGCTCTGTAGTATAGTCTGAAGTCAGGGAGCCTGGTTGTTCGAGCTCCGTTTTTTCCCCTCAAAATTGCTTTGGCTATTTGGAGTCTTTGGTGTCTCCATACAAATTTTAAGATTTTTTGGTCCTAGTTCTGTAAAAAAAAAAAAAAAAAAAAAGCCATTGGTAATTTGACAGGGAGTTCACTGAATCTGTAGATTGCTTTGGGAAGTATAGTCATTTTCACAATATTGATTCTTCCAATCCAAGAGCAGACGGTGTATCTCTCCATCTGTTTGTGTCATCTTTGCTTTCTTTCATCAGTGTCCTATAGTTTTCTGAGTATAGGTCTTTTACCTCCTTTGGTAGGTTTCTTCCTAGGTTTATAATTCTTTTTGTTGCAGGGGCGAATGGGATTGTTTCCTTAATTTCTCTTTCTGATCTTTCGTTGCTGGTGTATAGGAATGCCAGAGATTTCTGCGCATTAATTTTGTATCCTGCAACTGTACGAAATTCATTCATTAGCTCTAGTAGTTTTCTGGTGGCATCTTTAGGACTGTCTATGTATAGTATCATGTCACCTGCAAACAGTGACAGTTTTACTTCTTCTTTTCTGATGTGGATTCTTTTTATTTCTTTTTCTTCTCTGATTGCTATGGCTAAAACTTCCAAGACTATGTTGAATAAGAGTGGTGAGAGTGGACAGACTTGTCTTGTTCTCTTTGATTTCTTCAGTGATCTCTTGGTTATTTAGTAACGTAGTGTTTACCCTCCATGTGTCTGTGGTTTTTATGGGTTTTTTTCCCTGTAATTTATTTCTAATCTCATAGTGTTGTGGTTGGAAAAGATGCTTGATATGATTTCAATTTTCTTAAATTTACCAAGGCTTGATTTGTAACCCAAGATATGATCTGTCCTGGAGAATGTTCCATGTGCACTTCAGAATAAAGTGTATTCTGCCACTTTTGGGTGAAATGTTCTAAAAATATCAATTAAATCTAGCTGGTCTATTGTGTCATTTAGAGCTTGTGTTTGCTTGTTAATTTTCTGTCTGGATGATCTGTCCATTGGTGTGAGGTGTTAAGGGTCCCCCACTATCACTATGTTACCGTCGATTTCCTCTTTTATAGCTGTTAGCAGTTGCCTTACGTATTGAGGTACTATGTTGGGTGCATATATATTTATAATTGTTACATCTTCTTGGGTTGATCCCTTGATCATTATGTAGTATCCTTTCTTGTCTCTTGTAACATTCTTTCTTTTAAAGTCTATTTTATCTGATATGAGCATTGCTACTCCAGCTTTCTTTTGATTTCCATTTGCATGGAATGTCTTTTTCCATCCCCTCACTTTCAGGCTGTATGTGTCTGAAGTGGGTCTCTTGTAGACAGCATATATAAATATGGGTCTTGTTTTCGTATCCATTCAGTGAGCCTGTGTCTTTTGGTTGGAGCATTTAACCCATTCACTTTTAAGGTAATTATTGATATGTATGTTTCTCTTACCATTTTCTTAATTGTTTTGGGTTTGTTTTTGTAGGTCCTTTTCTTCTGTTGTGTTTCCCACTTAGAGAAGTTCCTTTAGCATTTGTTGTAAAGCTGGTTTGGTGGTGCTGAATTGTCTTAGCTTTTGCTTGTCTGTAAAGCTTTTGATTTCTCCACTGAATCTGAATGAGATCCTTGCCCAGTAGAGTAATCTTGGTTGTAGGTTCTTCCCTTTCATCACTTTAAACATACCATGCCACTCCCTTCTGGCTCGCAGAGTTTCTGCTGAGAAATCAGCTGTTAACCTTATGGGAGTTCCCTTGTATGTTATTTGTCATTTTTCCCTTGCTGCTTTCAGTAATAATTTTTGCCAGTTTGATTACTATGTGTCTCGGCGTGTTTCTCCTTGGGTTTATCCTGCCTGGGACTCTCGGTGCTTCCTGGACTTGGGGGGCTATTTCCTTTCCCATGTTAGGGAAGTTTTTTGACTCTAATCTCTTCAAATATTTTCTCTGGTCCCTTCTCTCTCTCTACTCCTTCTGGGACCCCTCTAATGGGAATGTTGGTGCGTATAATGTTGTCCCAGAGGTCACTTAGGCTGTCTTCATTTCTTTTCATTCCTTTTTCTTTATTCTGTTCCGCAGCAGTGAATTCCACCGTCTGTCTTCCAGGTCACTTATCCGTTCTTCTGCCTCAGTTATTCTGCTATTGATTCCTTCTAGTGTAGTTTTCATTTCAGTTATTGTATTGTTCATCTCTGTTGGTTTGTTCTTTAAGTCTTCTAGGTCTTTGTGAAACATTTCTTGCATCTTCACTACCTTTGCCTCCATTCTTTTTCTGGAAGGTTGCCTGTCTCCACTTCATTTGGTTGTTTTTCTGGGGTTTTATCTTGTTCCTTCATCTGGTACATAGCCCTCTGCCTTTTCATCTTGTCTTCTGTGAATGTGGTTTTTGTTCCACAGGCTGCAGGGCTGTAGTTCTTCCTGCTTCTGCTGTCTGCCCTCTGGTGGATGAGGCTATCTAAGAGGCTTGTGCAAGCTTCCTGATGGGAGGGACTGGTGGTGGGTAGAGCTGGCTGTTGCTCTGGTGGGCAGAGAGCAGTAAAACTTTCATCTGCTTGTCTGCTGATGGGTGGGGCTGAGTTCAGTCCCTGTTCGTTGTTTGGCCTGAGGTGACCCAGCACTGGAGGCCACAGGCTCTTTGGTGGGGCTAAGGGTGGACTCTGGGAGGGCTCATGCCAAGGAGCACTTCCCTGAACCTCTGCTGCCAGAGTCCCTGCGGTGAGCCACAGCCCCTCCCCGCCTCTGCAGGAGACCCTCCAACACCAGCAGGTAGGTCTGGTTCAGTCTCCTATGGGGTCACTGCTCCCTCCCCCTGGGTCCGGATGTGCACACTACCTTGTGTGTGCCCTCCAGGAGTGGAGTCTCTTTCCCCCAGTCCTGCAATCAATCAAATACAGCTAGCCTTTGAAGTCCGATTCTCTGGGAATTCTTCCTCCCATTGTCAGACCCCTAGGTTGGGAAACCTGATGTGGGGCTCAGAAACTTCACTCCAGGGGGTGGACTTCTGTGGTATAACTGTTCTCCAGTCGTCTGTGAGCCACCCACCCAGGGGTTATGGGATTTGATTTTATTGTGATTGATTGCAGCCCTCCCACTGTCTCACTCCAGCTTCTACTGTGTCTTATGGATGTGGAGTATCTTTTCCAGTGAGTTCCAGTGTCTTTCTGTTGATGACCGTCCAGCAGTTAGTTGTGATTCAGGTGCTCTCGCAAGAGGGAGTGACCACACGTCCTTCCACTCTGCCATCTTCCCACCAAATCCAAATGTCTTTAAAACGAGCTTGGCGTGTGTGTATGGATGGAGTGGGTGGGCTATATATGTTGTCAAGCAAGGCTTAACCCCAAACCTAATTTTTTTCCAATTTCTGTTTTCCCCCTTGCTTTATCCAATAATTATTTCACAACTTCCCCGTTACTTTCAACCTCAATGCACATCGCACCTGTTCCCCTTTCCCCAGCACAGGCTGGGCCTGTGCTTTGGGGAGCTACAGTGGGCCAGATGGTTTTTCCACTCTTCTCCTCTTTGTCCCCCCCTAAGCACTCGAAATCCAGACGAGGGGCCTTGTGTGTCTCTCGGACATTTTTTCTCCCACTTGTAAGCTGTAGATTCTCCGCTCACTGCAGTGAGCTGCTTCTTTGACTCAGGGTTTCTCTGCTGCCTCATGCCAACTTTGGGATCCCCTCTGGCGTTGACGGTCTCTGTGCAGTATGGTGTGCTCACTCCCATGCTGAATCCTCTCATCTACAGCCGCATTAAAGCCTCATTAAAGCATGCTTTTTCTTACCCTCCTTGTCACTGACCTCGCCCAAGTGAAGCCTCTTCTTAACTGCCTGGCTGTCCAGTGGTTAAGACTCCGTGCTTCTACGGCAGGGGGCGCGGGTTCGATCCCTGGTCAGGGAACTTTTACTCCCAGTAGTGCCTCCCTGGGCAGATCCTGAGCAAACCCAGGTCCCGTCAGCACGGACGTAGCCCCACATTCTCCTGAAGCCCAAATCCCAGCGAGTACTCTGGAGACTGAACTCCTGTTGCACGGAAGCTGGCCCTTCTAGTCCCAAAGCGGAAGCCCTGGCAGCACGTGTAACTCACTTTAGATATTTAGTAAGAGCATTACACTAGTAATAAAGCAACAGACACAGAAAACAAACTTACAGTTACCAAAGGCGAAGGGACAAATTAGGAGTTTGGGATGAACATATGCACACTATTCTATATGAAACAGATACTCAACAACCTCCTACTATATAGCACAGGGAATTCCACTCAATATTCTGTGATAACCTATAAGGGAAAAGAATCTGAAAAAATATATGTATGTGTAACTGAATCACTGTGCTGTGTACACCTGAAACTAACACGACATTGTAAGTCAACTATACTCCAATAAAAAAATTAGTTAAAAAAGAGAACAAAACGATGAGCTTTTCCACTGCCTAGGGCAATCCACTCATATTCCTAGACCTTTGTCAACAGCAGTCCAGCACAAATGCAAACAGTAACAGCATAATCAAATGAGAATCCTATCAATGTCACTGTGTTTACACTGTTCCTATTTAATTGCATATGTTACAGCGAAATGAGTATTGTGGTCAAAGAAAGCAAATGTAAAAATGTTTCAATAAACTTTACATCACTGTACAACCCCAAAGCTGGGTTTAATGCGGTGGCGGAAGGCTTTCAGCAACATCATAGAGCAGATGTCTGAAATCGCTGCAAACTCCAACTTGGCTCACAATCCGAAGCCTTAACCCAACAGAAAAAGATTTAATGTGTTTCAGAAAACTTTTCCAAACCAAAAGAGGGACGCTGGCCATCCTGATTAGTTTGCGAACAGGTCACTAATTATTTTACTTGGATATTAAAAGAACAAAATGTTTACGGAGTAGTAAAATTTGATTGGCTATCTTTACCCTGGGACAATCTGCTTTGATGAATGCTAACGCTAACTATTTAGGCTTACCTTTATATTATTATCATGGCCAAGGTCATAACTGAGAGGTTGATTACAAACGCCAAGAAAGCAACATCGACCGTTCTCTTTCGGGGGTGCAGTTGGTGGGATGCCTCAGCGCACACCATTATTGCATTGCTAGTGTTGGTCTAGTGCCAGCACCACTTAACTTCTTGCATATGGTGCCAAGCGCCAGACTTCTCTGCCTTGATACCCACCCCACTGTGCTGAGACCGTTGACCAGGTTTTATTCATTCATCACTTTACAAAACATCCATATAACTGTCCTGACTGAAACCTCTACTTTTCTCTCAATTCGTTTCCAATCATCTTGGAGGGAGTGCCAACATTCACCTTCTCCAATTCAGCTTGAAGTATTCAAACAACAGTGCAACTTGGAAGATGATCAGTTCACAATACAATAATTGAGTTTTGTGACTTTGTACTTCTTCTCTCTCATTGACGAGGGGTCAGAAGCATCTCCCTACATGATGCCGCTCCTCACAAGATCCGAGTTACGTCTGGGACTTCAGAGCAACTGCCTGTCATCTTACAGTAAAACATTATGTATAAAACATTATGCAACACGGACGCCCTTCAGAGAGGCTGCACACCAGCTTCTCACACCCTTTGTTTCTTTGAACAGATTGGACGTAAGTGAACATTCTTTTCCTTCTTCTCAATCCACATAGTATATGTTTCATAACTTTCATGAATGTTTTCAAAATGACTAAAACAAATTAAATACAGATAATTACTTTGCCATGAAGGCTTGAAGACACGGATCTTTTGACTTTTGCCAAGAATAAAAATAATAGGCTGCTAGGAGAAGGAAGGCTCCAACTGAAGATGTGCAATGATGCATTAAAAGTAGTTCTGGAAAAAACTGTAAAATTGAATACACAGCTATTTCTCATAAGCAGTTCGTTAACATCTGTAGTCGTAAGCCTGTTCGTAACAACGAAAAATGAAAAATTAACTGTCATTAAGAGTGTATGAATTTGATTAGAGAGAGTCTTTTTACAAGATTAAAAAGCTCCATGGATAGTATCGAATTCTCCTTCACTAAAGTCACTTGAGGGCAATGAACTAGAATTTATTATGACAAGTGCAGGAACTGTGACCTAGGGACAGTAGAAGACTGCCTAGTGGCACATGAGCTACAGCCAGCTTTGGAGCATTCCTTCTCCTTCTTTCCAGTAGCGTTTGTACTCTTAGATCTTATTCAATAGAACATCTGCAAAGGATAGTCCTTTCAAACGGTGGGACAGAAGAACAAACAACATGCGAGGAAGGCCTTTCACGAGAAGACTGTGTAAAATGCCATTATGTAGATAATCCGGGCAGATTGCACGACCGACCTTTATGGTACGACAAAAAATATAATGACGGGTGAGTCTAGGCTATATTTTTGTAGGAACAGTAACTTTGAATAGCTATGTGCTAACGCTGGCAAACACAGGGCTAAGACCTTTACTTTTAATGTCTCAGCCATGTGAGGTTAAAACATTACCTCTTCTTACAGATGAAGAAACAGAGGATGTTCAATAATTTGCCCCAAATTATAGAGCTAGTGAGGTCCAAAGCTGGGATTCAAATCCAGAGCTCCCTCAATCACTACAACTCTGCGTAATAGTTAAGAAAAAAATTATCTATGGCCCAAAAGCACATGAAAAGATGCTCAACCTCACTAATCATTAGAGAATTGCAAGTGAAAACTACAATGAGGTGTCACCTCACACTGGTCAGAATGGCCATCATCATCAAAAAATCTACAAATAACAAATGCTGGAGAGGGTTGGAGAAAAGGGAACCCTCCTGCACTGTTGGTGGGAATGTGAATTGGTGCAGCCACTATAGAGAACAGTATGGCGGTTCCTTAAAAAACTAAAACTAAAACGACCATACGACCCAGCCATCCCACTGCTGGGCATAGATCAGGAGAAAAATCATAACTTGAAAACAAACGTGCACCCCAATGTTCAGTGCAGCACTGTTCACAATAGCACGGACATGGAAGCAAACCTAAATGTCCATCAACAGAGGAATGAATAAAGAAGATGTGGTACATATACACAATGGAACAGTACTCAACCATAAAAGAAGAACGAAATAATGCCACTTGCAGCAACATGGATGGACCTAGAGATTATCATACTCAGTGAAGCAAGTCAAAGAGAAAGACAAATACCATATGATATCATTTCTATGTGGAGTCTAAAAAAAATGATAGCAATGAACTTACTTACGTACAGAACAGAAACAGACTCACAGACTTCAAAAACAAACTTGTGGTTACCAAAGGGGAGAGGTCAGGAGACGGGTAGATTAGGAGTTTGGGATTAACATCTACACACTACTATATATACCACAGATAACCCACAAGGACCTGCTGTACAGCACAGGGAGCTCTAGTCACTATTCTCTAAAAGCCTATATGAGAAAAGAATCTGTAAAGTAATGGATATACGTATATGTATAACTGATTCACTTTGCTGCACGCCTGAAACTAACGCTGCATTGTAAATCAACTATCCTCCAATATAAAATAAAAAGATTGAATTACAAAAGAAAAAAAATAATCTGAGAATGTTTACATCTCAGTTACCATTCATCTAAATTTTTTTTTTTTTTTTTTTTTTTTTTGCAGTACGTGGGCCTCTCACTGTTGTGGCCTCTCCCGTTGCGGAGCACAGGCTCCGGATGCGCAGGCTCAGCGGCCATGGCTCACGGGCCCAGCTGCTCCGCGGCATGTGGGATCTTCCCGCATCGGGGCATGAACCCGTGTCCCCTGCATCGGCAGGCGGACTCTCAACCACTGTGCCACCAGGGAAGCCCTAAATTTATTCTTGCATTGTTGCAATTTGATCCTGTAGGCCTTGGGACTTCACTCTACTGCTTTAATAGACATTAAAGAGACAAACAAATGCTGATACTAACAAGCTGACTAGAGTACCCCAGTTAGATGAACAAGTGCAGTGTCACTGGTTTCCATCTGTCCTGGGAGGACAGTCCTTTTTAGCATCTACGTTTTAAATAAGGCAGATCTTGCCCTGTACAGCACAGAGAATTCTACTCAGAATTCTGTAACAACCTATATGGAAAAGAATCTGAAAAAGAATGGATATATGTATAACGAAATCACTGTGCTGTACACCTGAAACTAACACAACACTGTAGATCAACTACACTCCAATATAAAATAAAAATTAAAAATACTAGCTACACAAGGACCTACAGTATAGCACAGGGAACTGTATTATTTGCCATTATAGGTTCTTACAAGATAATCTGAAAAAATAACTGAAACTTTGCTGTACACCTGCAACTAACACAATATTGTAACTCAACCACACTTCGATAAAAAAAATTATAAGGACAACAACAACAAAAGGCAGGTCTGTAATCTTCGTTAAGCCACGTGCATTTATTTCCTTGTGGTAACTGCTTTCTGGGAACAAATCCCCTTCACTGGCATCACCCAACGTAAAGCTCTAATTTCAGTAGTATTGTTGTTGGATTTCTACAGGTGTGGCCTTTTCTCATCTATTCCATTCTTGTGTCGTTTTTGGGTATTCTTTTCCATGCCAACAGCATGGAAGTCTAGGTAGTCACAGTTTAGTCACCTGGGAAACCCTAAGTTTCGAGCAACAGGTATCTTCCTTTCATCTTGGGGATGGAATGACGTGCTGGTACGGAGCTAAGGCTCTATAGTAGATGGTCCTCTGGCCCCACTCCCTTCCTTCTTGCTATAACCTTGCAGGCCTCTCATTGTGACTCCAGGCTCACTCGTGGGAATGGGTTTGGCCAATGGCACGTCAGCTAACGTGACAAAGACAGGCTTGCAAAGCATGTGGGCAACTGGGCCCAGCCATCTGCCTTCACCTCTGCAGTCCCCTGGAGAACATGCTTGAGGTAGGTTGCAGGAGAGAGCCGTCCAGCAGTGGAGATGCGCCAGTTACCAGCCTGAGCTGCGAGGGGGCCTAACCAACACCAGCAGGTTAGCTGACCCCCAGCTGACTCCAGATGCACAAACGGTAAGAACTAGACCTGTACGGGGTGGAGTCCTGGCTCTGTTTCTCTATCTTCATTTCTCACCGTCTCCCCTTCCTCACTCAGCTCTCTAGCCAGGCTTAATTAGACGAGATCTCCCACTGCACCCTGCCACCTTCTGTCTCTACAGGTTTGCTTAACATGGCTGGCTGCTATGCCTTTACTGTACTGATAGGTACCCACTCTCTTTCGAGACTTAGTGATCACTTGCCCCAAGACCTTTTGGTTGTACCATCTCTGCCCTCTCTATGCCTTCTACCTACTCAGGCAGCTTGCCAAAGCTGTTCTCAACGTTTCCTGACTTTCCCTTTTGCTCCAAAATTACACATTCTTAGAAGATTGTAATAAAAGCTGAGTAAGAGTTTAAGAAAAGCTTCCAAGGCAGGCTGATTAAGGAGTGAAAGGTCAGAGGGGTCAGGAGGGGAAGCTGGGGAAAGGGGATTTAGGGAGGGGGGGGCCATTTGTTGGTATGAGTCACTTATACTTTAGCCCCTTAGAGATGTGGGCCTTTCTGCATCACTCTTTTAATTACTCCTAAATCAAATTTCTACTTGAAGCGTCATGTGCCTCAGAATTACTTGTGCTAGGAAAGAACAGTGTAGTTACAAAAAGCTTTATATAATGAAAGCAAGGTTGGTATGGATTTATTCAAAACATTTCTTTGTTGAAAAGTGACTGCTATTCTATCCTCTTCTACTTTGGCATATTCTATTTTTATTTGCTAAAGAAGCTTTCAAACTTGCTCCCCTAAAAATACATTTCTTCTCGTCCTTTGCCAGGTACTTAATTCAGATAACTGCGGGGTGAGAGGCAGTGCTTCCTCTATTATCATCTCTCTGACCAGCTACTTGCTGCTATTCTAGATCATCACATTGTCGCCGATACGGAATATCTCATGGGCCCCAGTGAGAGAGGGGCTTCTCTGTGTTTCAAATAAGGTCTAAAATTCTTCCTAGGTGGGGGCCAATTGTTAATATTTCAGAAGATGGCCCTGCTCGCCTCTGAATGAGACCAGGTATTTGGTATTCTTCGGCTATTCATTTCATTAAATCCTTTAAAAAAGAATGTGAACTAGATTCCGGAGACAAGATGGCAGAGGAGAAGAACTTGAGCTCACCTCCTCTCATGAAAACACCCAAATCAAAACTGCTGAACAACCACTGACAAAAAAGACTAGGACCTACCAAAGAAGATATTCTACATCCAGAGACAGAAGAAGCCACAACAAGACAGTAGGAGGGGTGCTTCTGCGATGTAATCAAATCCCATGCCCGCCAGATGGGTGACCCAGAAAATGGAAAATCATTATATTGCAGAGGTTCTCTTACAGAAGTAAGTGTTCTGAGCCCCACTTCAGGCTCCCCAGCCTGCGGGGTCTGGCATCAGGAGGAGGAGCCCCCAGAGCATTTGGCTTTGAAGACCAGTAGGGCTTGAGTGCAGGAGCCCCACAGGACAGGTGGAAACAGAGACTCCACTCTTGGAGGGCACACATGAGGTTTCCTGTGAACTGGGACCCAGGGCAAAGCAGTGACTCGACAGGAGCCTGGGGCAGACCTACCTGTGGGTCTTGGAGGGTCTCCTAGGGAGTTGGGGGTTGGCTGGGGCTCACTGTAGGGGCAAGGGCCAGAGGCCCCAGGAAATACTCATCGGCGTGAGCTCTCCCGGAGATCGCCATTTTGGCACCGAGACCTTGCTCCCCTGCCCCCCACCACCGCCTGGGTCCAGTGCTGGTACACCTCAGGCCAAACAATGAACAGGGTGGGAACACAGCCCCACCCATCAGCAGACAGTCTGCCTGAAGTCGTCCTGAGCACAAGGTCTCCCCTAAATGCACCTCTTGACATGGCCCTGCCCACCAGGGGGCAGGCAACAGTCCCTCCCACCAGGAAGCCTGCACAAGCCTCTGGACCAATCTCACCCACCAGGGTGCAGACACCAGAAGAAAGAGGGAACTACAAACGTGCAGCCTGAGAAACAGAGACCACAAACACAGACAGTTACACAAAATGAGACGGCAGAGAAATATATTCCAGACAAAGGAACAAGCTAAAACCCCAGAAGAACAACTAAGTGAAGTGGAGGTAGGTAATCTACCTGAAGAAGAATTCAGAGTAATGAATTAAAAAAGAAAAAGCAATGCAAACACAACACTAAAGACAGTCATCAAATCACAAGAGAAGCGAACAAAAGAGGAAGGGAAGAAAAAAGACTTACAAAAACAAATCCAAAACAATGAACAAGATGGCAGTAAGAACATACATATTGATAATTACCTGAAATGTAAAAGGATTAAATACTCCGACCAAAAGACATAAACTGGCTGAATGGATACAAAAATAAATCCCGTATATGTGCTGTCTATAAGAGACCCACTTCAGACCTAGGGACACATACAGACTGAAAGTGAGAAGATGGAAAAAGGTATTCTATGCAAACGGAAATCAAAAGAAAGCTGGAGTAGCAATACTCACGTCGGACAAAATAGGCTTTAAAATCAAGACTGTTACAAGAGACAAAGAAGGACACTATATATATGCAGTGATCAAAGGATCAAGCCATGAAGAGGATAAGACAATTGTAAATGTATATGCACCCAACATAGGAGCACCTCAATACGTAAGGCAAATGCTAACAGCCATAAAAGGAGAAATCGACAGTAACACAGTAATAGTGGGGGACTTTAACACCCCACTTGCATCAACGGACAGATCATCCAGACAGAAAATCAATAAGGAAACACAGGCCTTAAATGACACATGAGACCAGATGGACTTAATTGACATTTATAGAACATTCCCTCTGAAAGCAGCAGAATACACATTCTTCTCAAAGGCACATATAACATTCTCCAGGAGAGATCACAATGCTGAGTCACAAAGCGAGCCTCGGTAAGTTTAAGAAAATTGAACTCGTATCAAGCGTCTTCTCCAACTACAACGCTATGAGATTAGAAATCAACTACAAAAAAAACAACAACTGTAAAAAACACAAACACGTGGAGGTGAAACAATATGCTACTAACCAACCAATGGATCACTGAAGAAATCAAAGAAGAAATGAAAAAATACCTAGAGACAAACGAAAGCCTGATGACCCAAGACCTACGGGACACAGCAAAAGCGATTGTAAGAGGGAAGTTTATAGCAATACTATCTTACCTCAGGAAACAAGAAAAATCTCAAATAAACAACTTAACCTTATGCCTAAAGGAACTAGAGAAAGAAGAAGAGACAAAACCCAAAGTTAGTAGAAGGAAAGAAACCCTAAAGATCAGAGCAGAAAGAAATGAGATAGAGACAAAGAATACGTAAACAAAATTGATAAATCTTTAGCCAGACTCATCAAGAAAAAAAGGGAGAAGGCTCAAATCCATAAAATGAGAAATGAAAAAGTTGAAGTTACAACAGGCACCACAGAAATACAAAGGATCATGAGAGACTACTACAAGCAACTCTATGCCAATAAAATGGACAATCTAGAAGAAATGGACAAATTCGTAGAAAGGTACAATCTCCCAAGACTGAACCAAGCAGAAATAGAAACTGTGAACAGACCAATCACAAGTACTGAAATTGAAAATGTGATTTAAAAACTCCCAACAAACAAAAGTCCAAGAGCAGATGGCTTCACAGGGGAATTCTACCAAGCATTTAGAGAAGAGTTAACACCTATCATTCTGAAACTATTCCAAAAAAAAATCGCAGAGGAGGGAACACCCCCAAACTCATTCTACGAGGCCACCATCACCCTGATACCAAGACCAAACAAAGATAGCACAAAAAAAGAAAATTACAGGCCAATATCCCTGAAGAAGATAGATGCAAAATTCCTCAACATAATACTAGCAAACCGAACCCGACAATACAGTAAAAGGATCATACACCGTGATCAAGTGGGATTCATCCCAGGGATGCAAGGATTCTTCAGTATCCACAAATCAACCAATGTGATACACCACATTAACAAATTGAAGAATAAAAACCATATGATCATCTCAATAGATGCAGAAAAAGCTTCTGACAAAATTCAGCATTCATTTATGATAAAAAACCTCTCCAGAAAGTGGGCACAGAGCCTCAACATAATAGAGACCATATATGACAAACCCACAGTTAACATGATACTCAACAGTGAAAAGCCAAAAGCATTTCCTCTAAGATCAGGAACAAGACAAGGATGCCCACTCCCACCACTTTTCTTCAACATAGCTCTGGAAGTCCTAGCCTTGGCAATCAGAGAAGAAAAAGAAATAAAAGGAATCCCAATTGGAAAAGAAGTAAAACTGCCACTGTTTACAGAGGACACGATACTATACATAGAAAATCCTAAAGATGCTACCAGAAAACTACTTGAGCTCATCAATGAATTTGGTAAAGTTGCAGCTTATAGAATTAATACACAGAAATCTCTTGCATTTCTATATGTTAACGATGACAGGTCAGAAAGAGAAATTAAGGAAACGATCCCATTTACCATCACATCAAAAAGAATAAAATTCCTAAGAATAAACCTACCCAAGGAGCCAAAATACCTGTACTCGAAAACTATAAGATGCTGATGAAAGAAACTGAAGATGACACACACAGATGGAAAGGAATACACAGATGGAAAGGAATTGGAAAAATCAATATTGTTCTTGGATTGGAAGAATCAATATTGTCAAAATGAGTATACTACCTAAGGCAAGCTACAGATTCAATGCAATCCCTATTAAATTACCAACGGCATTTTTCACAGAACTAGAGCAAAAAAATTTTACATTTGTGTGGAAACACAAAAAACCCCGAATAGCCAAAGCAATCCTGAGAAAGGAAAACAGAGCTGGAGGAATCAGGCTCCTTGACTACAAAGCTACAGTCATCAAAACAGTATGGCATTGGCAGAGAAACAGAAATATAGATCAGTGGGACAGGATAGAAAGTCCAGAAATAAACCCATGCACCTATGGTCAACTAATCTATGTCAAAGGAGGCAAGGATATACAATGGAGAAGAGACAGCCTCTTCAATAAGTGTTGCAGGGAAAACTGGACAGCTACATGTTGAAGAATGAAACGAGAACATTCTCTAACACTATACACAAAAATGAACTCAAGATGGATTAAAGACCTAAATGTAAGACCAGATACTATAAAACTCTCGGAGGAAAATATAGGCAGAACAATCTTTGCATAAATTGCAACAATATCTTTTTGGATCCACCTCCTGGAGTAATGAAAATGAAAACAAAAATAAACAAATGGGACCTAATTAAACTTAAAAGCTTTTGCACAGCAAAGGAAACCATCAACAAAACAAAAGGACAACCCACAAAATGGGAGAAAATATTTGCAAACAAAGCAACTGACAAAGGATTAATCTCCACAATATACAAAAGCAGCTCATGCAGCTCAATATCAAAAAAACAACCCAGTGAACAAATGGGCAGAAGATCTAAAGAGACATTTCTCCAAAGAAGACATACAGATGGCCAAAAAGCACGTGAAAAGATGCTCAACATCACTAATTATTAGAGAAATGCAAATCAAAACGACCATGAGGTATCAGCTCACACGGCTCAGAATGGCCATCATTAAAAAATCTACAAACCATAAATGCTGGAGAGGGTGTGGAGAGAAGGGAACCCTCCTATGCTGTTGGTGGGAATGTAAATTGGTACAACCATTATGGAGAACAGTATGGCGGTTCCCAAAAAGGACTTAAAATAGAACTATACCATATGATCCAGCAATCCCACTCCTGGGCATATATCCAGAGAAAACCATAATTTGAAAAGATACATGCACCCCAGTGTTCACTGCAGCACCATTTACAATAGCCAAAGCGTGGAAGCAACCTAAATATGTCCATCGACAGAGGAGTGAATAATGAAGATTTGGTACATATACACAATGGAATAGTACTCAGACATAAAAAAGAATGAAATAATGCCACTTGCAGCAACATGGATGGACCTCGAGATGCTCATACTAAGCAAAGTAAGTCAGAAAGAGAAAAACAAATACCACGTGATATCACTTATATGTGGAATCTAAACTATGACACAAATGAACTTCTCTAAGAATCAGAAACAGACTGACACAGAGAACAGACTTGTGGTTGCCAAGTGGGGGTGGGGGCAGGGTAGGGATGGAGTGGGAGTTTGGGACTAGCAGATGCAAACTAGTACATACAGAATGGATAAACAACAAGGTCCTATTGTATAGCACAGGGAACTGTATTCACTATCCTGTAATAACTAGTCATAAAAAAGAACGAAATAATGCCATTTGCAGCAACATGGATGGACCTAGAGATTATCGTCCTAAGTGACGTAAGTCAGAAAGACAAGTACCCTGTGATATCACTTCTATGTGGAATCTAAAAAAAAGATACCAATGAACTTGTGTACAGAACAGAAACAGACTCACAGACTTCAAAAACAAACTTATGGTTACCAAAGGGGAGAGGTCGGGGGAGGGATAGATTAGGAGTTTGGGATTAACATCTACACACTACTATATATACAACAGATAACCAACAAGGGCCTACTGTACAGCACAGGGAACTCTAGTCACTATTCTCTAATAAACTATATGAGAAAAGAATCTATAAAGTAATGGATATACGTATCTGTATAACTGAATCACTTTGCTATACACCCGAAACTAACACAACACTGTAAGTCAACTATACTCTAATATGAAATAAAAACTAAAATAAAGTGACATAGACCCAAGGTTAATAACAACCAAAAAATTCTGAAGTAACACTCAGAAAAGAAAACTTAATGTATGATATAATGACTAAACCATATAACTCCCACCCAGAAAGTGCTGTTAACCCCATGATCTCCCCATGTTTTGCCAGTGGTGCTACTGCCCTCCCATAAGAGGCAACCATCATCCTGACTTTTATTTATAGTTTTTACACCTAGGTATACATCTCTAAACACAAGAGCTTTTTATCTTTAACTTATGTACAGACTCCTAGTGCATTCATGCTTTTGTTCCCCGATTCCTTTAACAATATTTTTTTAAGAGCCGTCCATGTGGTTTGCTAGAGATTAAGAATTTTCAACGCCATCTGGCCTGTTATTTTTCCTAGCACAGTAGGAGTGAGTGCTACCATCTTCTTGGTTAGGAAAGACAAGCCGATAAATATTGTGTACTCTTTCCGTCCTCGTCTTCCCTTGATATTTAAATTCAGAAATGCAATCGATCTGAGAACAGTCACCAAACAGAGAAGTCAAGAGGGCGTGCGATACTCACTCACGACATTGGCTTGTCCGGTGAATATGGTGTACTGGAGCTCGTAGGAAACCACACTGAATTCGTCATCGGAGGTCCAGTGAACGGTGATGGTGTCATAGGAAGCCGTGCAGAGCTCTTCTCTAATCGTGGGAGGGTTGGGAGCTGTGGGGAGCAAGACGGTCATCAGCAGAGAAGCAGACACCTCTGGGATACATTTCAAAGGAGATGTTTGACAGTCAAAGCAGGCCTTTTAAAACATATCCATCAGAACTATCCGAGAGATGACGATGCCAATCCAAAGAACATTTGCTTGGCTGGTTATATCACTGTGATTTTTCCCAGGTAGTGTGACTTCAGCCAGCCAGTATCTTCTCTCTATTTATCATGAAGGCATGTTCAGAAGGGTAAGCAAACAAACTCTCTTATTCGTGAAAGAAAACATGTCAAACAAAAAGTAAACAAAGATGAACTCTTGTCATTTCATCCCCATTGTGGGGATGGCAAACTTTTTCGGTAAAGAGCTAGATGGTAAATATTTTAGGCTTGGTGGGTCCTCTGGTCTCTGTTGCAACTACTCAACTCTGCCTCTGTACCGTGAAAGCAGCCAGAGACAATGTGTACTCAAGCAGACCTGGCCAGGTTCCAGTAGAACTTTATTTACAAAAACAAGTGAGGACCAGATTTGGCATGTGAGCCAGTTAGCCAACCTCGGAGCTACAAGATGCCACGTATTTTTATATTCAGGCGCCCAACTGCAAAAATACTGATGTTTGTTATCCCATAACATATCAGTCAGATAAGTGTCTGAAAATTTTCTTTCATTACATGTTGTGAGGCCTTATAAAAATGTATTAGTGTGATTCAGTTTTCTTCTCATTTTTCAGTTGATAGGTGGTATGTCAAATTAAGAACATGATTGCCAATCAATCATATCTAAGAAGTACATTTTCCTTCCTCAAGAAAAACAGGATGCCTTGGCATTTGATTAACTTATCGTTGGGGAAGGCTGCTGTTTTATGTCTTGAACACATTCTGGAGTGGAGAAGTCTAAATCCTACCCAAATGATGATTTTAAGTGGACTTCTACTGGACTGATTTCAATAACTGCTTTTATGAGACGAGTCTGTGAGCAAGAAAAAGCCTAGGCAGTGAGTGCTTTGCACCGGCAATAATATTTTACAGCAGGAGCTGGCAAGCCATGGCTATGGGCCAAATCTGGCCCACGGCCTGTTTTTGTAAATAAAGTTTTATTGGAACACAGCCAGGCTCATTCACTTATGGACTGTCTCTGGCTGCCTTTGTGCAATAGCAGAATTGAGTAGTTGCAACCATATGTCCTGCAAAGACTAAAATATTTACCATCTGGCCCTTTACAGTCAGCGTTTGCCGAGCCCTGGTTTAAAGCGTCGATCCAGGCCTTTTCTTCCATTCTTCTGTACACCAGGACCTAACTTCAAAACGAGAAAATATATCTGCGTCCGACAGATGAGCAACGTTTGCTTACACTATTAGAGAACGCTTTCCTGCGTGAAACTTTGATGAGGATGGATTAGTCCTAAAGAAACCCCAAGAGGGAGGAAAGTTGATGAACATGGTAAAATTTAAAACTTGAATTGTTTCAGTACTCCGCACTTTGCCACTTGACGATACATGCGGGACACGTATCGTACGAGGCAAGTCCCTTTTACATCTGTGGCATAAAGTCAGTTAGCCCAGCTCAGTCTATTGATACTGAATTCCACAGACATTATTGCAGCAGCCACTGCGTCACGGTGTGCATTAAGGGATACTACACAGCCATAAAATGAAATAATGCCATGTGCCGTGGACTTGGAGATGATCATATTAAGTGAAGTAAGTCAGGCAGACAAAGACAAATACCATATGATACCACTTACATGTGGAATCTAAAATATGACACAGATGAACTTATCTATGAAAGAGAAACAGACACAGAGAACAGACTTGTGCTGGCCAAGGGGGAGGGGAGGTGCGGGAGGGATGGATTGGGAGTTTGGGACTAGCAGATGCAAACTATTATATATAGAATGAATAAACAGCAAGGTGCTACTGTATAGCACAGGGAACCATATTCAATATCCTGTGATAAACCATAATGGAAAAGAATATGAAAAAGAATATATTGGGTTGGCTAAAAAGTTCATTTGGGTTTTGCCGGAAGCTTGTGTATACTATATATATATATATATATATATATATATATATATATATATATATATATATATATATGTATAACTGAATCACTCTGCTGTACACCTGAAACTAACACAACATTGTAAATCACCTATACTTCAACAAAGTAAATTTAAAAAAAGAGATAACTTGAAAAAGAAAGTTGTGCATCAAGATAGAAGGGCTCTACAGAGCCTTAAAGCGTTCCTTCTGGAATATGACTTCATACATCTGTCTCCTGAAATATCCACATGCAAGATTTAGTGTCAACAAAAACAGAAGTATAGATCAATGGAACAGGATAGAAAGCTCAGAGAGAAACCCATGCACCTACGATCACCTTATCTTTGCTAAAGGAGGCAGGAATATACAACGGAGAAAAGACAGCCTCTTCAATAAGTGGTGCTGGGAAAACTGGACAGCTACATGGAAAAGAATGAAATTAGAACACTCCCTAACACCATACACAAAAATAAACTCAAAATGGATTAAAGACCTAAATGTAAGGCCAGGCACTATCAAACTTAGAGGAAAACATAGGCAGAACACTCTGTGACATAAATCACAGCAAGATCCTTTTTGACCCACCTCCTCGAGAAATGGAAATAAAAACAAAAATAAACAAATGGGACCTAATGAAACTTCAAAGCTTTTGCACAGCAAAGGAAACCATAAACAAGACCAAAAGACAACCCTCAGAATGGGAGAAAATATTTGCACATGAAGCCAAGAATTAATCTCCAAAATATACAAGCAGCTCATGCAGCTCAAAATCAAAAGAACCACCCAATCCAAAAATACGCAGAAGCCCTAAACGGACATTTCTCCAAAGAAGATATACAGCTTGCCAACAAACACATGAAAGGATGCTCAGCATTGCCACTCATTAGAGAAGTGCAAATCAAAACTACAATGAGGTGGGCTTCCCTGGTGGCGCAGTGGTTGAGAGTCCGCCTGCCGATGCAGGGGACGCGGGTTCGTGCCCCGGTCCGGGAAGATCCCAACTGCCACGGAGCCGCTGGGCCCGTGAGCCATGGCCGCTGAGCCTGCGCGTCTGGAGCCTGTGCTCCGCAACGGGAGAGGCCACGACAGTGAGAGGCCCGCGTACCGCCAAAAAACAAAAATAAAAACAAACAAACAAAAAACTACAATGAGGTATCACCTCACACTAGTCAGAATGGCCATCATCAAAAAATCTACTAACAATAAATGCTGGAGAGGGTGTGGAGAAAAGGGAACCCTCTTGCATTGTTGGTGGGAATGTAAATTGATACAGCCACTGTGGAGAACAGTATGGAGGTTCCTTAAAGAACTAAAAAGAGAATTACCATACGACCCATTAATCCCACTACTGGGAGTATACCCTGAGAAAACCATAATTCAAAAAGAGTCATGCACCACAATGTTCACTGCAGCTCTATTTACAATAGCCCGCAGATGGAAGCAACCTAAGTGTCCATCGACAGATGAATGGATAAAGAAGATGTGGCACATATATACAATGGAATATTACTCAGCCCTAAAAAGAAACGAAATTGAAGTTATTTGTAGTGAGGTGGATGGACCTAGAGTCTGTCATAGAGTGAAGTAAGTCAGAAGGAAAAAAACAAATACCGTGTGCTAACACATATATATGGAATCTAAGGGGAAAAAAAAAGGTTCTGAAAAACCTAGGGGCAGGACAGGAATAAAGATGCAGATATAGAGAATGGGCTTGAGGACCAGGGGGTGGGGGAAGGGTAAGCTGGGACAAAGTGAGAGAGTGGCATGGACATATATACACTACCAAATGTAAAATAGGTAGCTAGTGGGAAGCAGCCGCATAGCACAGGGAGATCAGCTCGGTGCTTTGTGACCACCTAGAGGGGTGGGATAGGGAGGGTGGGAGACACAAGAGGGAGGGGATGTGGAGACATATGTATACGTATAGCTGATTCACTTTGTTATATAGCAGAAGCTAACACAACATTGTAAAGCAATTATACTCCAATAAAGATGTTTAAAAAAAAAAAAGAACAGATAGAAAGCTTGGAAATAGACCCATGATACGTAGAACTTGACGTACAAAAAAGGCAGCACCACAAAGGTGGCAAAGCCATCTCCATGAGGAAAGAACAGATGGCTTAGAAATTATGTTGATAAAACTGGTTCAAAATATGACGAAAAATTCAGTTAAATCCCTACCTTACACTAAATACAAAGGTAAACTTCAGATAGCTTAAAGATATAAATGGAAAAGTAAAACAGTGAGGCTAATGGAAGAAGCAGAATATCTTTGTGACTCAGGATGGGGAAAGGTTTCTTTAACAAGATCCGAAAACACAAAACTTAAATCACTAAGATGTATACTTTAAATATCCTACAATTTTATTTGTCGATTATACCTTAATAAAGCTGAAATTTTTTTAAAAATGAAAAAAATGGTAGAATTTATTAGTGAAAAACAAAGATTTAGTGCCATGTGCTGTGACTCGGATGAATAAGTGATACCGATCGAGAGATGCCTTCCACGGAGGAGGCCCAGCTGCATCATAAACATGCTTATTACTGTCCGTGTGGTCCCTGTTAGTGTGGGATCACCCTGCATGGGTCAGTGGAGAAATATTTACTCTCCCATCATCTAAACAGTTCATTGAATTATTTCTCCATCAACCAACGTAGAAAGATTTGGTTCTCTCTGCATTGCAATACATGATTAAATAAAAAGAACACTGTGTTTGAAATAGGCAGGTAGCTGGGAGACACGTGGCAGGGGCTGTAATCACGGAGGGAATCTCACCCCTCCGGGTTATTCACTTGACATACCATTTAGAGGCGTGTTAGAGGCGAAAAAAAAGTCTTGTTTTCACAGCCAGGCAGACTAACCCTGTTTTGATTATAAAGCCAATGGGTTTGTCCTGAAAAGTCAATATCCAGCTTACAGTAAACGAGAACAGCAGCACGCTGCCAGTTTCAATATTCATGCAGTTGGTATACCAGAGCTGTTATTTTCTTGCCTCTGTCATAAACAGGACACAAGAAATGGTGGGTTAATACTCCACAAACACTCCAGTTCCTGCTTACGAACGTCTGATAAACTATTTGGACTTGGCAGTATCAGCCGAGCATTGTATGTTATGGCCAGGATCGATGTTATGTCTAGAAGTGGTCCAAATTTGTATCGGAGGGTGACAGCTAAGAAGGCGTAATAGCAGGTACCCCATATGGTCTTTAGTTCGGCATAAACAGCCATCGGGATGATATATGGCGTACACTCTACAAGTCAGTGCAAACCACTTTCACAGTTTCCCCTGCAGTCAGTACTCTGGCATTCACATAGAGATTAGGACGGGCATACGTTATTGAAATGCTCTTAAACAACTTTGGGGAAATGGGAAGGACATTCTTGACAATAAGACACTGATTCTGTGCAGAATGGCCACGTGCCCAGCCACACGTTTTGGTCTTCTCTGCCCTTGGGCGCGACCTTATGACATGGATCTAGCCCACAAGACATGAGTGGAAGTTTGCTAGATAGATCTTCAGAGCAAGCTTTTGGTTTTCCTCATAAACAGACAATGACGGTGGCAGAGCACAAAAAGAGAAAGAGCCTGGGGTCCGACGTCATCACTGAACTGCTGCCCAGCCCTGGACGGCAACAGAAGCCTCTGTTCTCCTGTTTCTGTGATAGGAACACTGTCTGATGGGTTTAGTCACTGCTAACTGGATTTCCTGTTGCTGTGACCACACTCATTCCCAAATGATATAAGAAAACAGGAGATTTTTAATAGGATGCCATCATAGAAAGCATCTCAGCCCGAGAAAGGCTCACCTGCCTGGTCCAACACAGTAGCCACGAGCTCCGTGTGGCCCCTTACATTTCACCTTAATTAAAGTGAAACAAAAGTAAAAACTCACTAACCACATTTCAGGTTTTCAACACAGCCCCACGTGGCTAGCAGGTATCCTACTGGACAGTGCAGAGTGTTTCTATCATCCTAGAAAGTTCTGTGGCATGGTGTTAGTTGAGGTAAATCTCAGAGTGAAAAGCTACGTTCATAAATAGTTGAAATCAAGTTTGGTTTCTTACTGGACGTGCTTTTTGAGTCAACTTATTTCTTCCTTCATAGGCATCGTATGGTGTGAAAGAATCACCTAAGATAAGAAGATGTTTCTGGGGTGACTCGCCTCCCTTTGCAAATGCACAAAGGCTAAAACCGGCACCTCGGGTCCAGGCAAAGAAAAACCCTGATCTGGGTACAGTGCTCCTTGAACATAGAAATCCTTTGCTTTCTAGCCACAGACTGTAAAAATAAACATCACCCAATGCTCCGTCTCTCCTGCTTCCCCTTTCCCAACTGCTCTCCCACGAACACACATACACAATGAGGGTGGAGACACTGGTGCTGCGCTAAGTTAGGGATGTGGTCTCTTGAAAGTGGCACATTCTAAATTCAGTGCACAGCTGGCTTCACTGTAGACGCGGAGCTTCACTGAATTCCCCGCGGCACCCGCGGCTCTGGATAACACAAATAAAGTCATCTAAACAGTCCACATTCTATGAGCGAATGTGGTCAGTTCTTGCCTTAGCGGTCGACGGCTAAGAAAAATTTGGAAGCATGGTTAGGAAAAGGAGTAGCCAGAGGTTTCTTTTATTATGGCTGCTTTCGTTTTTTAAGCTTGACCTCACCCCCCCACCCCCACCCCCCAAAAAAATGCCTATCAAAAAGCACAGGAGTGAAACGTGGCACCAGGAACACAAGTGTGATTTTTGGGACATCTGCCATGGTGACCTTTGCCAAGACGAAATTGAGTCTTTTACTAGAAAGTAAGGAGGTCTTTGGAGTCTGTACAGACCTGAGCTAAATCCTAATTCTGCCTCTCCCTAGCTATCTGACCTCCAGCAAGATGGATGACCTCTGTCGTTTGCAAAATGAGGATTGTAATACTTCACCTCAATTCGATGTCGGGAAGATTAAACACACGCAAAGAGCCAGGGCAGAGTAGATACCCCATTAGAGTCAGCTGCTAAGTTTTTCTCTGCCAAGGCACTGTGAGAGTCATCTGCCTTGCTGACATGAAATGGAAAACAGCCACGCTGCCCCATGTACCTCTCTGATGGCCAACAGAGGTATCACGTATGGTACCCACACGCCGAGAGTGTGGGAAATGGTGGTCAATATGCTTTCAGTGACCGAGATTCTCTTTTTGCCTCTGTCCCCAGTTTAGTCTTGGACTGTATTATTTTGCTTGGAAAACAAACAAACAAACCAAAGGAATACCAAAAATACGAGGATATTAGACTTCATTCCTAATGAAGTATCACTGAACGTACCCAGTATTAAAGAAAACACAAAAGACAATACCTGTAAGGTAATCCAGACATTCTAGCAATTTCTTCTCTCGGGAAAAATCTAAGGCAAAGGTGTCAAAGGTGTCGTTGAGGTTGATTTCAGGAATTAGCACCTGGGATGATGCCGTTGCCATGGAGACTCTGTAATTGAAACAAAACAACTTTTTAGAAATGTCAAGCTGGCTTTTACCATCACTGCATAGGAGTGAAAAAATAAAAGGAAAAGAAATATCATTAAGAAATCGTGTTTTTTTTAAATTAATTTATTTTGGGCTGTGTTGGGTCTTCACTGCTGCGCGCGGGCTTTCTCTAGTTGCGGCGAGCGGGGGCTACTCTTCGTTGCGGTGCGTGGGCTTCTCATTGCGGTGGCTTCTCTTGCTGCGGAGCACAGGCTCCGGACGCGCAGGCTCAGCGGCCATGGCTCACGGGCCCAGCCGCTCCGCGGCATGTGGGATCCTCCCGAGCCGGGGCACGAACCCGTGTCCCCTGCACCGGCAGGCGGACTCTCAACCACTGCGCCACCAGGGAAGCCCACCATTGCTGTTTTTACACGTGAGCCTCAAGAAACATCTCGGAATGGCGTAACAGGCAACACAATGCAAATGAGTATAAGCTACGAGAGGAGGCAGAGGAACTGGGAAAACAGAAGAATGGCTTCCTCCCTTCCTTTTTACTATCGGGACAAAATTCCCCATGGAGGCGAAAGAATATTCATATTTCACATTGCTGTATATTTAACTCTCTGGCCCCCGCACATCTAACCCCAGCGAGAAGCACATAGCTCCAGGCATTTCTTCACACATCTGTCTGGGAAACTGTTTGTTCTTTTCAGACTCAACCCTGCTCCACTTCAAAGAAGAGTCTTCCGAATTTCAAGCTGCATAAAAGGCAAAGTGAAGATTAAAAAAGAATGTTTCCAGATATTGGATTAGTTTAATCAATGACTAGCCTCTCCCTAAAATAAACATTAAAAAAGGAGTTTTTGTCAGGCTCGTTTTCATTCTCCTTGTCTTCATGTTCTTGCACCATATTCCCAGCAGATGCCATGGAAAATATACATGAGCTTCCTAACAAATTCCCCTGATGGGTCCACCATTTCCCCTCTTCATTAAGGTTGCTAGGTAGACTTCTCGTTTGTAATCTATAAAGCAAGCTATTGGTAGGTATCGGTCTCCTGCAGTGGACTCTCACGTTGATTGGGAAAGTTATTATTAATAGCAGAACATTTTGACTAATTAACAATGCAAGTGATTCTTCTAAGAACAAGAAAATTATGGGATGAGGTAAACCACTTCTGAGCACATCAAACTAGGCTAGACTCATAATCTTGATTTTGGTATTTCAGGAAGTTCAATAAACACCACCGAGGACCTACTATGTGCAGGATACTGTGTAGGGTACTGGGAATTTTTGAGCAAAGAAACAACCTTTAAATGATTTAGCCATAAGCTAGTTACTTATTTTCTAATGAAGGGCATTGATGCTCATTTATACAAGACCACAGAGCTAGCTGGCAGCAGCCAGGAAGAGAATTCTAGGTCTGTACTCTTCCATTTAATTTAGAAAAACTTCAACCTGGTTACACTAAAAGACAGATCTCCTCTTGCATCTCCTAATGGCTCTTAAAGTTTTGGATTTTATAAAGAAATATATCTTGGCTGTAAAAATGACATCTGTGGGCACATCTATACAATGGAGTCTTTTTCAGCCGTAAAAAGGAATGAAAGACTGATATATGCTATGACATGGGTGAACCCTGAAAGTATTATGATAAGTGAAAGAAGCCAGACACAAAAGGCCACATATTGTATGACGCACTTGGATGAAATGCCCAGAACAGGCAAAAACCCATAGCGACAGAAGGTAGATCGGTGGTTGCCAGGGGCTGGGGGCAGGGGACAATGGGGAGTGATTACGTAATGGGTGTGGGGTTTTCTTTTGGGGTGATGAAAATAATTCGGAACTCGATAGAGGCAGGAATTGTACAACGCTGTGACTGTACTAAATGCCAATGAATTGGTCACTTTAAAATGGTTAATTTTATGTGATGCAAATTTCACTGCAATAAAAACGTTACACCTGTGCCTGACATCTTGCTGGTGGGAACTTTGTAGAGTGGGAACAGAGAGGCTGAAATTTCCTAAGCCTGGGAGGCAAAGACTGACAGCGAGACTGGAGCTTTTAACACCTACACATGTTTTCTGATAGAAGGAAAGATATTTATCTTCGGCTACAATTTCAAATTCTTAATTGGACTGACAGGCGAGCGGAGATCTGCCAAATTCAACATTTTAGGCTATGTTTTTCTTCCCCAAATCCTTGTTGCCCATCTCTTGGCCTTTCGGATAAATTGCCAAAATCCACCAGGGCCATCAGCACATGCCACTTTCTCAATTCTGTGCTTTTAGAGTCGTGTGTGTGTGTGTGTGTGTGTGTGTGTGTATGTGTGTACGGGAATATGTGTACACATGCTTGTGGCTGTGTGTCAAGCTCTTAACATACTGGAGCAAATAACGGCATCGTGTCCTACCCTGACACTTAATAGCGTGGGCTGCACGCTACTTCCCCTTTCTATTTTGCCTTTGATGCCCCTAATCTTCATGACACTCAGTTGCTACCAGCCACGTGGGGCCGGTTTTCTGGAAGGAGGACATGTCTAGAGCTAGAGTGCTTCCAAGATTTCTGCCGAACAGTCAACACCAGGGGAAGATGCTCTACCCTTCCCACTTAATATTCCCCCACGCCCGACCGCCCGACAATGGCGCCTCAATGGGTCTGTCTCGGGCAGGTGGGCTACGACGCACATCACCATGGTAAAACCCGGTGAGTTCACACAGTAACAAAGCGTGGTTTACTTTAGTCAGCTCAGGAATTCCCAAACGCGTCTGACCCTGGAACCTTGTTGTTTTAACACCAATTAACACCCTGTAGAACACATTTCAAAAATCACTCATCACATGCACTCTAATTCTTATAAGTGACATCTTTCCGGCTGATAACTGGAGTTCTCGGCTTTGTATTCTGGGGAACTCTGCGGGATCCTTGAATTGCCTATGGCAGTGAGGGACAGAGGAGTCATCCGGTGGAGTCTGAGTCCCTCCTAGGAACTCTGAAAAACGGGTACTGTTCAGAGGGAGTTTTCTTCTTATCATCCTCTTGATACAGATAATTTGCTGCTAAAAATGATTTTAATTTTAGATGTCTCCTAAGGAGTAGACCAACTTTCTTATACTTGGATTGAGTGAAGAGTTTTGCTTATTTAACATCATTTTAGAAAAGTGCACATAGAATCACACTAAGAAGTATATATTAGGTAGGCTTGAGAATATAGTATGTTATACAATGCATTTGCATCCATTTAGTGAGCGGGAAGGAAGGAAATTAGCATTTATTGTAAGTTCACCTTGAGACAGGAACTCAGCTAATATCTTTACTCCATTATTTCATTTTATCCCTACAGCGACCATAGTAGGTAGGAATAATCGGCCCTGTTTTATAGATTTGTTCACACATTCATTCAGATAAGGCAGTTTGCTATGTGCTGGGGCCATAATGGTGGAAACAAGATGGCTAGGGGTCCTGCCCGCTGGGAGCACATGAGCAAAAGGAGAGTCACAAGGATTACGGAGCAGCCCCAGTGCTACCCGTAATTACTCCTGAGCAAATTAGCACAGAGCCAAGCGCTCGATTCCAAAGCATATGCGTCTCCTACAATGTAAAACTTGAGGCTCTCGCTCCGCTAGGGGTTTTCTGATGTTTCTGAATTGAAAAACTTGTTGTGGTCTGACTCAGCTTGCAGGCGAACATATCCACTGTAAGTGGTTTAACGATGCAGAAAAATCACATCCAACTCTCACTTTAGGAAGGCCTGCAGGATTAAAAGTTTGTTCTGGGCATTCCACCCTCGAATAGAAGAATAAAGATGGTTTAGAAATACACAGCCACCAAAGCCCAAGGCAGACACAGTAGTAAACACGACTGTGAAGTCACGTTCTAGAGAAGAATGTTAAGTAATATGAAAACATAAATCCAACAAACATTATGGACTATCTACAACACTTAAGGCCTGTTTATAGGAGTCGCCAGCAAAGTTATCGCAACTACTGACAGAGGTAGCTAGTATGAGTCCAGTTTTCTAAGTCAAAAATAGCTCTTGGGCACTTCCCTGCTGGTCCAGTGGTTAAGAATCCGTCTTGCAATGCAGGGGACGCCGGTTCAATCCCTGGTAGGGGAACTAAGATCCCACATGCCGCGGGGCAACTAAGCCTGCACGCCACAACTACAGAGCCCGCACTCTGGAGCCCATGAGCCACAACTAGAGAGAAGCCTAGGCGCTGCAATGAAGAGCCCACGCATCACAACGAAAGATCCCGCGTGGGACTTCCCTGGTGGCGTGGTGGTTAAGAATCCGCCTCCAATGCAGGGGACACGGGTTCAAGCCCTGGTCAGGGGAGATCGCACATGCCGCAGAGCAACTAAGCCCGTGCACCACAACTACTGAGCCTGCTTGCCACAACTACTGAAGCCCACGTGCCTAGAGCCCATGCTCCACAACAAGAGAAGCTACCGCAATGAGAAGCCTGCGCACCGCAACGAAGAGTAGCCCCCGCTCGCAGCAACAAAAGACCCAATGCAGCCAAAGATAAATAATATATAAATATATTAAAAAAAAAAAAAGGGCTTCCCTGGTGGCGCAGTGGTTGAGAGTCTGCCTGCCGATGCAGGGGACACGGGTTTGTACCCCGGTCTGGGAGGATCCCACATGCCGTGGAGCGGCTGGGCCCGTGAGCCATGGCCGCTGGGCCTGCGTGTCTGGAGCCTGTGCTCCGCAACGGGAGAGGCCACAACGGTGAGAGGCCCACGTACCGCAAAAAAAAAAAAAAAAAAAAAGATCCCGCGTGCTGCAACTAAGACCCTGACGCAGCCAAAAAAAAATTTTAAAAGAAATGTTTTGTTTTGTTTTTTTTAAATAGCTCTTGAAGAAACCCAAAGAACAACAGTCAAAAAGTGACAGTTCTAGGATCTGAACCCAGGATTCCAAATCCCAAGTCCAAGCCCAGTGCCTTTTTACTATATTCTAATTGCTGGAAAGGGAAAAGGGCTCAGGAATTGACCAAGACGATTGACAAACAGAGACAGAAAGAGAGAGGGTGCAGAAACAGAGGGACAAGGGCTCCTAGCAAAATTTTACAGGCACTACGTATTCACATCTGATGGAAGTGTAGACTTCTCATAAGCAGTGGGCCAACTTTCTTATGCCTGGATTTAGTGAAGAGTGTTGCTAATTTAACATCATTTTAGAAAAGTGTACATACAATCACACGAAGAACTATATGTTAGGCTTGAGAATACAGTATACGATACAACTCATTTGTAGAAAGAGCAATCGGTCACGTTTCTGTTCTTGATGAGATGGGCTTGTGAGAGGTGGCGCTGAATGGATCCAGGTATGACCTGCTGGGTCTGAGCAAGATCACATGTGGGCATCCATGCGCTTGTGTTAGACTTCAAATGCAGGTCTTAACTTCCAGTTAAGTTCTCTCTTAACTGTTACGGGGCCACATTCTCCCCCCCGCTAGGTGAGAATTTATTCGTGTTAGACTGGATCGGATTTTTAGGGGTTGCTGAGACGTGCAGCCCACACTAGCCATTTCATCTGGACATCTCACAATTTACAGCTGGAGAAAAGTACTATTGGATCCCAGTTGGAAACCATGACGTAAGTGTAAACGCTGTCTGCTAGAGTGTCCTGGGTACACTGGAGTATTAGTGCCGTGTGCAGTTTTTAACTTTAGCATGAATATTTCAGGCAACTGGAGGCAGTTGAGAGCAGCGAAGACAATTAAGTACTTGCTAGGAGTCATGAGGAAAGAAGCTGGCCGCTCTTGGAGAAGGGAGGAGACCATTTTAAGGATATAAGAGGGATGGTAACCAGCTGTTATCCACGTGCTTTGGAAGAGATAAGTATCTAACCAGTCTCAGAGGAAATATTCTCAAATAGAAAACGTAACACAAAGAAGCCGGTTGGATTCTCGACCAGAGTTGTAAAGATACTCTACCCTCCTCCCATTGAAGGAACAGTGAAAACGGAAAAACCACCACCTGCCTCTATGTGGTATTTTGAGAATTAGCACAGTGGGCAACACAAGCAAGCCCTGCATAATCATTAGTTTTCTTTCGCCTTCCTCGAAGAAATTCAAGGCAGAAGATGGTATTTTTTGCCCTAGGCCAAAGGTTGGCAAAGTACCGCCTGAGGGCCAAATCTGGCCTGCCGCCTGCTTTTGTCAATGGTCTTATTGGAACACACCCTCGCCTGCCCATTCATTTCCATCTACGCTAGGCTGTTGGAGACCTACCCAGAGTTGAGTAGCTGTGATGGGGACCTGATAACCTGCAAAGCTGAAAATATTTACTCTCTGGTCCTTTACAGGCAAAGTTTGCAGACTCCTGGGCTTCCCTGGTGGCGCAGTGGTTGAGAGTCCGCCTGCCGATGCAGGGGACGCGGGTTCGTGCCCGGTCCGGGAGGATCCCACATGCCGCGGAGCGGCTGGGCCCGTGAGCCATGGCCGCTGAGCCTGCGCGTCCGGAGCCTGTGCTCCGCAACGGGAGAGGCCGCAACAATGAGAGGCCCGCGTGCCGCAAGAAGAAAACCACCAGCAGAGGGCTTCCCTGGTGGCGCAGTGGTTGGGAGTCCGCCTGCCGATGCAGGGGACGCGGGTTCGTGCCCCGGTCCGGGAAGATCCCACATGCCGCGGAGCAGCTGGGCCCGTGAGCCATGGCCGCTGAGCCTGTGCGTCCGGAGCCTGTGCTCCGCAACGGGAGAGGCCACAGCAGTGAGAGGCCCACGAAGCTTGCAGACTCCTGCTCTAGGATAACAGACCAGCATGAAGGAGCTGTCTGGGGGTCTTCTAGGGATAGTCTTCTATTACGGCTTTGGAAGAGGATCAGTTGACTCTGAAACTTTGAACGAATGAAGAGTCAAGGCCACTGGCATTGGTTGGAGGTGTCATTTAGGTGGCATTAGGTGCTTTTCCTGGGCTCCACAAGAATTGCTATAGGTGTTTGCATCAGCGAAGGTGAATAATTTTATGCCCGTCAAGTACGAGCACTGAAGGCACAGTGACCCCTGTCAGTTTCACCGCTGACCTGCCCATTCACATCATGTCATTTTTTTGTCCCCCTACCACAGAATAAATATTTCAAAAGAAGGAGGTATGAAGTTGACAGTTTTGTCCTTTCTTTGTCTCCCACATGAGTCGGCCTTGACCTTTCAGGAGAGGCAAAGCTTCTCAACCAAATAAAAACAGGCCTAACAGAGAATAACACCTGGGCAATTTTGAAAAACCAGATAAGCCCTGAAATGGAAGAAAAGATTCCCTTTTATGTTCTGGTCTTCATTTTGATGCTTTGTTATCAAGTACACGATAAGATCAGGTCTGAGAGTCACAGTAAATGCCGTTTCATTCTTTCTAACTGGCGGACTCTTGTTTCAAAGGCCTTGAACTCTAGGCTGATACTGAAAAGGCTTTGACATGTCAAAGGGAAGCATCTTTAGCTGGAACAAAGCACCTCAAAGCCTCTATTCTCTGTGGTACTCGGCCTTGAAAATGCAAACAAAGGCAAGGCAGGGCAAGGCCAACCAATCACACCCCAGACACAGGAGCCCAGGCGCCGAGAATTTCCCAGCAGCCCCCGCACTCACCTCTCAGTGATATTCTTCGCGGTCTGTAGGAAACGCGCGTGATCATTCTCCTTCAGAGAGTGTTCTGCTTGGGAGATGAGTGATGCCGACCGCTCGATGCACTGCTTGCAGTTTGCAATCTGCTGAGCCAGTTTGCGAAGCCTCATCACCTTGAACAAAAGAGGCACGAAGACGGTTACACGGGTGGGCTCGCTTAGTGAAAACGTGTCGGGCTGGACCCTCCCGGTGTGTGCGTTTTATTGTATGCGAGTCATCCTTCAGTAAATGTTCAAAAAGGAGGCAGAGAAAGACGGAAACCCCAGCTATGGCACTCTTGTCTTAGCTATTCTTTATCTCCTTGGAGAAGTGTTGCTAATTTGTTTTAAGAGGAAACCCTGAATTGCGAATTGCTTCCCTGTTGATGGGGGAAAAAGGTGTCGCCCAGTGTGAGTTACAGAGGGTCACCGGACCCCCTTCCCTCACACAATTACCGTAAGATCGTAGGGAACCCTGAAACTTTCTCTAGTTCAATTTTTCAGCTGGGCCATTGAGAAAATAAAACACCTCTGTAGGTGCAAATGTGTGCCTTCAGTCAAAACCATTTTCTAAAAAGTTCTTTGCTATCCATGTAATAAAATCGCGATGTAAAAACATTAGGTATCACTATTTCCCACACTATCTCAAACTCATGTGTTAAATTAACAGAAAGGGAGCATTTTTTTCCATTGATTAATATTTTTCCTGTTGAACAGATGAGAGAAAGCCAAAAAAAGCACAGCTGGGCCATTTCCCCTCACCGGGAACGTCATTTCCAGGCACTCTGTGCTTACTTGATAACTAAAACTATTTTGATAAGCATTTCCCAGTCGGGATAAAAACGCATGTTTGGTTCCAACCTCCATTCCAACTCCTGATTCCGTCTTGCTTGCAAACGACCCTCAAACGTAATTGACCATAACCTCTGGGGCAGGCCAAGATAAGTCCACGGTAACCCACTTGACCATTTGCTCTGGTGTTTGAAATGTGCTCAGAGATGAAGCCCTCTGGCCAGAAGCCAAGTTCAAATGAGACGGCTAATTGGAATTGCCGTGCGCCTGGTGCCCTGGTGCACACAGCCTGGGACAGGTCTTGGCCGGCTTTATGATCATTCCGGAACGGAAAACAGCCCTGGGTGAAAGGCTAGGGAGGCTCAGGCTCCCTCCAGAATTCCTGCTAACTCCAAGAAATTCCTCCTTTCTCCAAGTCATCATTATCGTCCCCGCGCAAGTCTAACAGAAGAAAAGGAAGGAAGGAGGTGTCAGGACTTGAGGCCTCTGAGGACTGTCCAATTTCAGCTCTGTCCTCCTACAGCAAACAAAGGAAATGAATGCTGAATCGTGAGGCATCGGCCACAAGACTGCAGGCAAGAGTGAGAGAGATTCTTGAAAGTAAAGGCTTTAGAGAAATGAACTGTCAAAACTCTGGGGCAAAGAGTATGTTATCTTAAGCCCGGTAAGAGATTTACCTCATTGTATATAATTATAGTGACCATCACCGCAGATTAACTGTGTTCATTAGTTGAATAAAATAACACTTATTTTATACCAAATAGAATTCAGCTGCTAACATCATTATACCCAGAGGTAAAGCTAAGAAAGGCACAGAGTCCAACTCAAGATATTAGAACGTATCCTTAAGAAACTGTCAGAGGAAGAAATATTTAATCACGTAACATAAAGAATGCTTTCAATTACACGGCAGAATTGAAGATATTTAATACAATTCTAACAACAACAACAAAATAAGGACCAAATATTCCTTCTGAATAACTTCATGTCCTTTCGGTATACCTAATAATAGTGACCCCACAGATGACACAATGGAAAAATGCTTGAACTCCATTTTCTTCTTTTTTAAAAAATTTCTATCATGATACTGGAAATTAAAAGCGACATAAGAGGAGAAGGAAGAAGAAGAAGAAAAAAGAGCCCTAAATCATGCATAAGTTGAAGCAAGCCCAAACGAGAGCCTCCTTTGAAAATACAGGAATTTTTTTACAGAAAACTGTTGGCGTAATTATAATTTTAGTTCAGTGTACAAATTCCATCTGATATACCAGATTGGAGCTTTTCAAACCTGGTGTGCGCAAGAATCAGCTGGGGACCTTTGTTAAAGAAAAATGGTAGATGTTTGGGCCGGCACTCGCATATCCTAGGTGAGGAGTTGTAATTGGCAGGGTGGCAGGAATCTGCATTTTAACAAGCACTGAACGTTTTTTGATCTGCAGGTGATGAATCGTCAGTATGGAAAGGATTAGCATTTAAAAGACTAAATGAAAGAGGAGAGGACAAAAGAAGGTAGCAGAAAGCATTCCTGGTAGAAAGGGCAAGATAAGTTTTGTAAAACTTATTTCTCTGTGTGTGTGTGTTGTTTATGTGTGTGTGTGTCAGTGCTGGGTTTGATGTTATATGTATTTTTTTTACCGTGGGTTTCAGTAAAAAGAAAAAGGAAAAGAAAAACTTTTCTAAGTTAGTTCACAAACTATGGTCTGTGGACCACATCCAGCACACAGCCCGTTTGTGCAAATAGTTTTAAGGACACACTGCCACGTGCATCTGTTTATGAACCACCTGTGGCTGCCTTCACACTACACCATTGGGCAGCGGTGAGCGGTTCCGACAGAGACGGAAGGCAAAACCGACGATATTCATTATCTGGCCCTTTACAGAAAAAAGTTTGCTGACTTAAATGATTCTGATCAGACGGCCCTGGATTTGAACACACTCTGTGAAACACTGTCCTATGTGGTACCACACTTCAGAATCAGACACTGAGTATTTAGCAATATACGAATTTCTTCATTAGAAAACACTTCTTTAATATATTACTTAAAACTTTTTCCACGTTGGCACTCTTCTCTTTTTCCTTTGGGAAGTGCGACTGCACGTTGTAACTTGTGGAATTCACTCCACACTCATCATGGAAGTACTCTGCCTCCTTTTGGGGACGTAGGCCTATTTAAATCAATTTATTTGCTGTTTATTTTACCTTACAGATGCTTTTTTAAAGTGGCCCTTTATTTTTCTTTAAATGTATTTGCAATGCTTTTATATATACGTAGGGTTCCCATCCCAAAATTGTTAGGTCCAAACCATTGATCCTCAGTTAAAACAAGTATCTCAATCAACAAGGACTGTCTTCAGTGCTTCTATCAGGCTATGCAAAAGCCCTGACACGTAGTCCAGGGGAATTAGCTTACATTTTGGAGATTCAGAGTACATAAAAGCAGTGACGAGAAGGGACCCTTTTTCTCTTCAGCTGCAGCCTTCTACCATAGGTATGTGTCTCAACATAAACACATCATTGGCTTAATCTGGAGTTTGCTGTCAGCTTTTCCTGTGTTGGCGCGAAATTTATCCCCAACTACTGAAGAAATAAGCCAGTTCTTTCCCGGGGAGTCTCAGCATAAAGGCTGCTGAGCTATTTATTTTAAAGAAGGTGCAATGGTCTGAGAGCAGGAGTTACCAGCATGTGCTAATGTGTAACATCGCCTGATTGGCAATCGCCCCAGTTGGAGGATTTGCGGTGCGTTTGTTTCCTCCAGATCGAATGGCATTGTGATCGGCGCCAGAGACAGATGAGGGCAAAGTCGCTAGCCCTTCTCTGGATTGAGTGTCTTCAGACTTCCCAACCACCAGCCTGGGCACCCTCACTGGGCAGCACCGAGTCCATACTTGCCCTCCCTGCCCAGCCTCTCTGATTTCCAGGGCGTTGGCACCCATGCTCTTCTTTTCTTTAAAACGTATCTCTGACACCCAATGCCCTGGCCAGGGACTCACTCACTGTGAATTCCCGGGTCTGGGATGAACCAGTCCTCGGTCGTGTACCAAAGTAGTAACTCAATGGAAAGCTGAACGGGGCCTTCCTCTCTCCATCTTTCCCAAGTAACACTGCCTTCTGAGATTATATCCCTGAGCAGACGAGCACTTTCAAAAAGTGACACATCTCAAACATACGGACCGTTTTTAAAGTCATATGATCAACTTTCCCATACGCAGTGCCGGCTTTAGCAAATCTCAGTGTTTTCATCATATTAGCGTCTGATTTTTCGAAAGGAAGTAAACTATTATCGATGGCATTGAAGCCTTTGTGTGTCCCTCCCTAATTTCATTCATGTCCCTCTCCAGAGGAGAGCACCCTCTTGATGACTCCCAAGCATGTTGATGTAGTTTATCAAATTTTATATAATATTCCTCATTCCCTAAGAATCATCATAAAACTTGCTCCCATTTTTGTGATCTGTCCATATGAATACGTATCACCCTAGTTCGTTACTTTTCATTTCTGAAGACTGTTCCATTGTACAAATGTACAATTTACTTGTCTTATAAACAGCTTTACCGAGATATAATTAATATATAAGAAACTGCACATATTTCAAGTACAAATCTGATTCGTTTTCAAATACGTGTAAACTCATGAAACAGTCCTCACGTTCAAGATAATGAACATATATATCACCCCCCCCATTCTCCTCCCGTCCCTTTGGAATTCATCCCGCCCACCCCTCTGTCACTCATCGCTAAGCGTTCACTGATTTGTTTTGTCACTGTAGATTATTAGAAAGTGTTATTTCTAGAATTTTGTATGAATATACTCATGCAGTATACACTATTTTCTGTCTGGCTTCTCTCACTCACCATAATTCTATTGAGATTCATGCTGTCGCGTGTGTCAAGAGTTCACTCCTTGCTGGATAGCACAAACCGTTCATCTATTCATCTGTTGATAGGCTTTGGGTCATTTCCAGTCAGGAAATTACCCTTAACATTACCCTTCATATTAACGTGAAAATTCACATACAAGTTTTATATAGACATCCGCTTTCATTTTTCTTGGTAAACACCTAGAATGGCTGGATCGAATGGTAAGTGTATGTTTAACTACTTAAGAACGGGCCAAACAGTTTTCTAAAATATACCGTCTCCATTCTTAGAAACGGTGTGTGAGCTATAGTTCCTTCACATGCCCACCAACACTTGGCATGGTCCATCTTTTTAAGTTAACTATCCTAGTAGATAAGTGGTGGTATCTCATTGAGGTTTTAATTTGCATTTCCTTAATTATTAAATGACTTTGACCATCTTTTCATGTGCTTACTTGCCATCCTTATACCTTCTTTGGTAAAGTATCTATATTCAAATCTTTTATCCATTTTGGTGACGGGGTCATCTATTTCATTATTAATGAGTTTTGAGAATTTGTAATATATTCTGGATACGATTACTTTATTAAATAAATAATTTATAAGTATTTTCTCCTAGTATGTGGCTTGTCTTTACGTTCTCTTAAGAGTGCCTTTTGGGGCTTCCCTGGTGGCGCAGTGGCTGAGAGTCCGCCTGCCGATGCAGGGGACCTGGGTTCGTGCCCCGGTCTGGGAGGATCCCACATGCCGCGGAGCGGCTGGGCCCGTGAGCCATGGCCGCTGAGCCTGCGCGTCCGGAGCCTGTGCTCCGCAACGGGAGAGGCCACGACAGTGAGAGGCCCGCGTACCGCAAAAAAAAAAACACAAAAACGAGTGCCTTTTGAGGAGAAGTTTTTACTTTTGGTGAAATACAGTATATAATTATCTCTGTAGTTTGTAAGTATTTCTTTTATGTTTCTGCCAGTGTATATAATCTTTGGTCAACCAAAGTTCACCAAGATTTCCTCCCATGTTTTCTTTCTTCTAGAATTTTCAGAGTTTTTACCTTTTACATTTAGGTATATGAGCCATTGACATCTAATTTTTGTATGTGGTGTGAAGTATGGATCAAGTTTCCTATTCTTATGTGTAGACAGCCTCCCCTATGTGGAGGCTAAAACTCAGCTTCCAAAATTCCCTTCCCGCTCAGTTTTCTTTGCCATTTCAGTGCACACGTTTTTCCCTCCGAAACTTCTAATTTGTTATTTCTATATCGTTTTTTTTTCTTATTTCACATCCTTCTTTTGTGGTTTCACAATTTTTTGCTCTTTTAAGATAGAAGTTATTCCTTCCTGTATCTCTTTGAACATCTTCTTAACATTTTCACATAAAATTAATTTCAACTGAGGTGAGAAGATGTCTTTGATTTTGTTGGCTGTATTTTTAGAAATTCAAGATCTCTTTATTTGCTTTGGAATTGTGGTCTGACTTTCTGTTTTCAAGGGCTGAAGTCATTCATAATGTTTTTCTCCCTCACCCACCTTGCTTAGCCTCTCCTGTCGGTTTACAGTCTCCTTCACCCCATCCTTGGGGGTCCTCATTCCAGAATCTTGTATTATCTCTGCATTTTGTGTAGGTATCAGAAACAGTGCAGAGCCAGGCTCCAACCCGGCTGACTTACTCTAGACTCCCAGGCCTGAAGTTTGCTAACAGCTATGACCCTAGGTGAAAACTGGCAATAATCTGTCTTCGGTCCCTTTGAATGAACTGCGAAGCCTTACACAGCCCATGGCATCAACCAATGAGCCTGATTTCACTTTCCCATACCATCTGGAGCACTTCTAGCCCTTTTACCCCAACGTTTCCAAAACTATTTAGCCACAGGAGTCGAAGGTGTAGCCGCTTTAGTCTCTTCCAGACCAAGTCCCAGGAGCCTGCGTCTTAAAAAGCCACCATCACGGCTTTGTAGTTTTCTTCTATTTCTGGCCCATGGAGATGTTTATCTGGCTTTGGGCCCAGCTCTGTGTCTCTTTGCTTTTCTGTTTTACTATGTTCCCTATCACGGACATGTGTCCAGGGTGGAGTGGGTGTACCAGAGCCTGAAGCCCATGCATCACCATGGCTGGAACTGGGGACACACACACCCCTTCGCTACTTTGCTCTAGCTCACGAGAGGAACCCTCATGCTGGGAAGCTATGTAAGGGAAAGGAAGACCTGCTGGCCGGGAAGTTGTGGCGGAGAGTCACTGCAGGCTGAGTAAGGGCCCCCAAAGATGCCCACATCCTAATCCCAGGAGTTTTAAAAATATGTTACCTTACACGACCAAAGGGACTTCGCAGATGTGATGAAGTGCAGGATCTGGAGATGGGGGATATCCTAGATTATCTGGTTGACCCCAATGTAATTATAAGGGTACTTATGAGAGAGAACAAGGAGAGTCTGTGCCAGAGAAAGAGATGTGAGGATGGGTGCAATGCTCAGAGTGATATGAAGAAATCACAAGCCAAGGAATGTGGGTGGCTTCTAAAAGCCAGAAGAGAAGTGGATTCTGCCCTAGAGCCTCCAGAAAGAAACAGCACTGCTGAAATCTTCACCTTAGCCCAGTTGTGACTGATTTTAGACCTCTGACCTCCAAAAGGTCAGGCATCAATAAATCTGTGTTGTTTTAAGCCACCAGGTTTGTGGTAATCTGTTCCAGCAGCAATAAGGAAGTAATATGCATATTGAGAGCTGATCCCTGCACACGACCACGTAAAGGCAACAAATTACCTTCCGCATGTACGTTAATAATTAATTACAGCTGTTTTCAGGCTCTCACGTGCCTGAGAACCCGGAAGACGGCAGGTATTAAGAGAAATACACATGGTGCACGATGACAGAAGAGGAAGTAGATTCTGTACAGATCCCAGGCTGACACTCAGGATAATTTGTATGTGGGGGAAAGTAGCTGTTCAATGCACCTGAGTCCGTCCCTGGCCAGGGAAGAATGGTGTATTAATTTGATAATCTACCGGAACAGCTTCCGGAACTATTAGATTAGACTTCAACTTTTCTGATCACCACCACAGTGTACATGTATAAATATTTTTCAATGTATACAGACAAAGCAGTCTAAAACATTCTACAATATTAGAAGCACCTTTAAAAGTCTGAAGAAAACAGAGAAGAGCACATACATTAGCTGTTGTAATCTGTGTACTAAATACTTGCCAAGTGGATTTAATTATACGTGTCATTATAGTTATGAGCAGTAATAATAGAGATTCATGAACTGACTGGATCTGGAATGAATGTTTCTAGTTTTAGATATTTACAAAATTGTCTTGTGAGGGTGGCAGAGAAATGGGGAAAATAAAGTAGATCATAAGTATTTCAATACAAACATGACTAATTTAAAAATAGAATAAAGTGATGGATTCTTAAGTTATCAACATTTCTGAATGAATTTTGAATAAAGAAGAAGATGGCCATAAAGAATATAACCTAAATTTGTGAATTGCTTTTTGAATATAGTTTACTATAAAACCATAGGAATTTTAAACATACAAACATTAGCAAAGAAGTACTATTAATATTGTATATCCACAAAGGGGTATAAGATATAGTGAAACTACAGGAGTTTTGCCACGATGAAACTGACACCTGTCTAAGTTCCCTCAAAAGCATGAGAAAGCACTTCATAATTTCTGTATATAAAGTCTGATTCATTTAAACATTTATTTAATACTGTTTTGATTGCTAGGATATAGCAATAAATATGAAATGAACTTTTCCTCTATGGAACCCACCTTCTCATAGAGAAGAGAGATGGAAAACAGTGGCTACAACAGACCGGAGCTCCATGCTGTGCCCTGGAGCTGGGTAATGGAGCAGTCTTTGTATTACAGGTATGCATAGGAGACCGAAACAAAAAGAAAGGGTGGAGGAAAAAATGGCCAACCAAGAGGCTTTGAACTAGTCTTCAAGACTTAGGATGAGATTACAGACAATACAGAAGAAGGGGTCATTCAATACTTCCTAAGCTATTGAAGTGCATGGGAGTATATTTTCTCTAGGTAGAAAATACAAAACCTTCGGCCCTAGAAATCGTACCTTCCCTTCTTTGATCTTGGTTCCAATAATCTGTCGTCTTTGCTGAATGATCTCAATAAGAAGATCGCACTCCTCCATCAATTTGGCTTCTTGACGTGATGCATTGACCTGTGGGATAGATAAAATGGTGAGCCTTAATTTGGCATTTATTTTAGTTAAATGCTCTTTTTTGGATGTAGACTAGTATATTTCTGGTAATTGCTGAAAACATATTTTATTTTATTTATTTATTTTTTTGCGGTACGCGGGCCTCTCACTGCTGTGGCCCCTCCCGGACGCGCAGGCTCAGTGGCCATGGCTCACGGGCCCAGCCGCTCCGCAGCACGTGGGATCTTCCCGGACCGGGGCACGAACCCGTGTCCCCTGCATCGGCAGGTGGACTCTCAACCACTGCACCACCAGGGAAGCCCGAAAACATATTTTATTAAAGAATATACTGAGGTATAGTTGCTATACAATATTATATAAGTTTCAGGCGTACAACATAGTGACTCACATTTTTTAAAGGTTATATTCCATTTATAGTTATTATTAAATATCGGCTATATTCCCTGTGTTGTATAATATATCCTTGTAGCTTATCTATTTTATACATAGTAGTTTGTACCTCTTATTCCCCTACCCCATCTTGCCCCTCCTCTCTTCCCTCTCCCCACTGGTAACCACTAGTTTGTTCTTTATATCTGTCATGAAAAGATATTTTATTTGTCTACTGTTTTCTTTTTTTAAATATCTTTATTGGAGTATAATTGCTTTACAATGTTCTGTTAGTTTCTGCTGTACAACAAAGTGAATCAGCTATACATATACATATATCCCCATATCCCCTCCCTCTTGCGTCTCCCTCTCACCCTCCCTATCCCACCCCTCTAGGTGGTCACAGAGCACCGAGCTGATCTCCCTGTGCTATGCAGCTGCTTCCCACTAGCTATCTATTTTACCTTTGGTAGTGTATACATGTCCATGCCACTCTCTCACTTTGTCCCAGCTTACCCTTCCCCCACCCCGTGTCCTCAATTCCATTCTCTACGTCTGCATCTTTATTCCTTTCCTGCCCCTAGGTTCTTCAGAACCTTTTTTTTTTTTTTAGATTCCATATATATGTGTTAGCATACGGTATTTGTTTTTCTCTTTCTGACTTACTTCACTCTGTATGACAGACTCTAGGTCCATCCACCTCACTACAAATAGCTCAGTTTCGTTTCTTTTTATGGCTGAGTAATACTCCATTGTGTATATGTGCCACATCTTCTTTATCCACTCATCTGTCGATGGACACTTAGGTTGCTTCCATGTCCTGGCTATTGTAAATAGTGCTGCAGTGAACACTGTGGTACATGTCTCTTTTTGAGTTATGGTTTTCTCAGGGTATATGCCCAGTAGTGGGATTGCTGGATCGTATGGTAATTCTATTTTTAGTTTTTTAAGGCACCTCCATACTGTTCTCCATAGTGGCTGTATCAATTTTCATTCCTACCAACAGTGCAAGAGTGTTCCCTATGAAAAGATACTTTAAATGTTAACTCTTCTTCCAATTATGCAGGGATGGCAAATATAGGACTTACATGTCCACTCCCTATCTTCTTGCACCCCCGGAAAACATTTATTATCCAATGACAGCAGTCTTTTTTGCTAAGCCATACTGAACCTCAGGGTCTTGCTTTTTTAAAAAAATATATTTATTTATTTGGCCACGCTGGGTCTTAGCTGCAGCATACGGGGTTTTGTTACCATGTGCGGGATCTTTAGCTGCAGCAAGCAGGATCTAGCTCCCTGACCCGGGGTCGAACCCAGGCCCCCTGCACTGGGAGCACGGAGTCTTAGCCACTGGACCACCTGGGAAGTCCCTCAGGATCCTTCTTAACACACCATGTACGTAGCTATTACCAACTGATTGAAAATTGACACTTGAAGTATAGTTGCAGTTCCTGCTTTTATATTTTGAAGCAAAGTGCAATTTTAGCCTGTTAAACATAAAAAGTTAGAAAAAACTAATATTATTCTTTTATGGAGGATAGATTATCATCAATATCTTTTGGACAAATTTTCCAAAAGCAAGATAGCAAGGTTACCTTACATTTATTGAACTTTTCTTTTATATACAGACATGAACTTTGTATTTCATCACTATAAAAACATCAAAAAGGAGAAGGATGGTTGAATATCTTATTAATCTTATGGCATACTTTTAAATCGTACTTCTGGTATACCTCAGGAAGGCCGGGGTTCTACAATGAAAGCCTGCCCTCCTCCTGGCAAGGTAGATCACTGTAGAATGGCTTGTATTTGAAGTTTTTAAGGCTCATTGTATGCAAGGGAGGGTTAAAATTAGCTCATTCTTGGCAACTGGCCTTGGGAAATACTCTGCACGTGCTATTTCCTCCATCTCATGACAATTCTGAAACGCTTATTCACAGACAGAGACCCAGAAATCACAGCTGTGGGAAATGGAGATAGCATGCATGAGTTTTATGATCTTAACACAGCGCAGGAGAAGCCTGCAATGTTACAAAGAACGACAATAGCACTGATTACTCCAGTATAACTCAGGGAGGAGACGTGGCCCAGTCATTAAGCCCTTTTGATTAGGGATACTTTCTTTAACTGGAGTAATTTCAATCTCTATGAATGACACAAACCGGAAGTGGGGTCAGGAGTTCAGAATAAAAATTCACTGATGGCTGTTCAGAGAAATCATGTCCTGTTTCCAGAGACCAGGATTCCTTGAGTTGTATTCCTGATCACTGTAAGACAGGGCAGAGAGGCAACTCAAGATACTGCCTTATTGAGGAGATGGTGGTCACTGGCCATTTGCAGCGAACTATGAGATCATGTCCTGTGTCAGATTAGCACACAGACATACTTGCTCAATGTTTCATAAACAAAAGAAAGAATTAAGAATGCATTGATGGACAAGCACAGAACGTGGAACTCAGGCTAATATTTCAAGGGAGTTAATCACTGGGCTCAATTTCTCTTACCATTACTTTTCTGTCATCATTTCTAGTTCCCCTTGAGGCTTCTCAAATAAGTTGAGCTATCTATGGAAATATTTACTTGAAACCCCACTACTCTCGAGAAATTTCTTGTCATTTCTTTTGACTTCAAACTGAATTTAATAACTGACTACAACCGAGCTGTGAAAAGGATGGGATCGTATTGAAACCATGGGCCCATTATAATGGAGAAAGTGAAATTTCTGGAAGATAGCACCTTACACTTGAAAAGTATCTCCTAGAATGAGCCCTCAGAGCTAAGCTGTACTTGAACATACAATCAGGGTAAATCCAACTGGATGCAACCTCCACGAAGGGAGGGATCTTTGGCTGTTGTATGAAATGAGGCATCTCTCCCACGCACCTGGCACCATATGTGGCACAGAATAGGCATTCAAAAACTTTGCTGAATGAACAGACGGTGAAGATGATCTTCCAACAAGAGACAAGGTAACATGTAGTGAAGCAAGCAGCTATCATGATACAAGCACTCAACACGCAGGTATTGGATTTGTTGGTTTTCTAGGACTGTATAGACACAAAAACATGTCTTAAGTTATTTTTTTAGGGGGAAGGGTGTTGATTTTCTTTTTTTTACAGCCTTATTGAAATATACTTCACATATCATAAAATTCACCCATTTAAAGTGTACGGTTTGTGGGTTTGAGTGTATTCAGAGTTCTATAATCATCATCACAATCTAATTTTAGAAAACCTTCGATATCCCCTAAAGAATTCCCAATACCCATTTGCAGGAACTCCACATTCTTGCTACCCACCCCATTTCAAGGCTTAGGTAACCACTAATCTGTGTTCTGTCTCTTCATGGACTTGCCTGTCCTGGACATTTCATAAAAATGGAATCAAACAACATGCGATCCTTTTTGTCTGGCTTATTTCACTTAGCATAACGTTTTCAAGATTCCTCCAAGTCACAGCATGTGTCAGTACTTCATCCCTTTTTATGCCGAATATTATTCCATTTAAGCAATATACCACATTTTGTTTATCCATTCTCTAGTAGATGGACATGGGGGTCGCTTCTACCTTTTAGTTACTATAAACAATATTGCTATGAACATTCATGTATAAATTTTTGTGTGTGCATATGTATTCATTCTTCTTCAGTATAGGAGTAGAATTGCTGGGTCACATGTGAATTCTGTGTTTAACTTTTTGAGGGACTGCCAAACGGTTTTCCGAAGGGGCCGCATCATTTTATATTCCAACAAGAAGTATGTGAGGCTTCCAATTTCTCCACATCCTTGTCAACACTTGATACTGTCTGTCTTTTTTGTTTTATTCATCCTAGTGAGTGTGGAGTGGCATCTCACTGTGGTTTTGATTTGCATTTCCCTGATGGCTAATGACGTTGAGCGTCTTTTCGTGTGCTTCTTGGCCATATGTGTACCTAATTTAGAGATAAGACTATTCAGATCCTTTGCTCACTGTGTAATTGGGCCATTTGTCTTATATAGTTGAATTGTATGATTTCTTTATATATTCTGGATACAAGTCCCTTGTTAGCTATGTGATCTGCAAATCTTTTCTCCCATTCTGTGCGTTGTCTTTTCATTTTCTTGATGGTGACTTTTGAAGCACAGAAGTTTTAAATCTTGACGGAGTCTAATTTATCTCTTCTTCTACTGTCACTTGTGCTTTTGGTGTTGTAGCTAAGAAACCTAATCCAAGGTCATGAAGATTTATACCTCAGGTTTCCTCTAGAAGTTTTATCTCCTACACTTACGTCTACAAACCATTTTAAATTAAGTTTTGTGTATTATTATGAGAAGTAGGGGTCCAACTTCATCCTTATATTTATGGATATCCAGTTGCCTAAGCACCGTTTATTGAAAAGACTATTCTTTCCTCCATTGAAGTGTCTTAGCACTTGGTCAAAACTCAACTGACCACATTGTGAGGTCCTTAGGTTTTGATGTGGCTGCTAACGTATTCTCTGGTTAAAGATATTCTGGGTTTCATAACTCAAAAAGACACATGCACCCCAATGTTCATCGCAGCACTATTTACAATAGCCAGGTCATGGAAGCAACCTAAATGCCCATCGACAGACGAATGGATAAAGAAGATGTGGTACATATATACAATGGAATACTACTCAGCCATAAAAAGGAACAAAATTGGGTCATTTGTAGAGACCTGGTGGGACCTAGAGACTGTCATACAGAGTGAAGTAAGTCAGAAAGAGAAAAATAAATACTGTGTGCTAACACGTATATATGGAATCTAAGGAAAAACAAAATGTATTGCCGGGATTGGCCTCCTGTCAGGCTCCCTACTGTACTGTACGCAATTCCATATATACAATGGAATATTACTCGGCCATAAAAAGGAATGAAATTGGGTCATTTGCAGAGACGTGGATGGACCTAGAGACTGTCATACAGAGTGAAGCAAGTCAGAAAGAGAAAAACAAATATCATATATTAACGCATATATGTGGAATCTGGAAAAATGGTGCAGATGAACCTGTTTGCAAGGCAGAAATAGAGACAAAGACGTAGAGAACAAACGTATGGACACCAAAGGGGGGAAAGGGGAGGTGGGATAAATTGGGAGATTGGGATTGACATATATATACTAACTAATATGTATAAAATAGATAACTAACAAGAACCTGCTGTATAGCACAGAGAACTCCACTTCACTGCATGGTAGAAACTAACACAACATTGTAAAACAACTATACCCCCCCCAAAAGAAAAAGAAGATATTCTGGTTTTGACTGAACCTAGTAAGACCCTGCTAGTAACTCTGAAGTAGGTGCCCTGAAATGTGGTATGGAGTACGAGCTCTGCTCGTAGGATGATACCGAGAAAGTCGAGGAGTATGTCCGTTTCTAAGCTGTCCTATTTTGTAAAATGAGGCGAATATTATCCGCTCTCTCAGTCAAGTGGGATTTTTGTGGTAAATACAATACCACAAGATATGAGGAATAATATATGGGGAAATGACTTACATTAGGAAGCCACAGACAGGTCTGAGGTAGTATTGTCTGCATTGGGAAGTAGTTTTGTTAAGAGACTGTGATTTAGTTTGGGATCTATTTCACTCTCAAAATCATTGCAATTTGGGTTACTCTATGGTAGGAAAAGTGTCTCAGTCGCCATCATAACGTGGGGTTCAATTTAATCCAAATTCTGACTAATCGATATTTACGATGAATAGGTTTGTTTTACTGACAAAGTGGACTGAAATCTACTTTGTTGAGCCAAATATGTTTTGAGAAAGCTGACACTGCGACCACCGGCATCCCAAAATATAAATTCCCAGAGATTGGGGAATATCATCTGATCTTTTTTTTTTTTTTTTTTGCGGTACGCGGGCCTCTCACTGTCGTGGCCTCTCCCGTTGGGGAGCCCAGGCTCCGGACGCGCAGGCTCAGCGGCCATGGCTCACGGGCCCAGCCGCTCCGCGGCATGTGGGATCTTCCCGGACCGGGGCACGAACCCGCGTCCCCTGCATCGGCAGGCGGACTCTCAACCACTGCGCCACCAGGGAAGCCCTCATCTGATCATTTTAGGTCAAGCATTATCCTTAGATCTTTCAAAGAATACAGATGTGACCTTCCTTTGAAACTGGGAAAGTTGAATCTCTTTTCCCACTTTGATGAAGCTTCCAAATATTTGTAACCCTACCGTTCTTATATTCCGAAAGGTACAATAAAATGAGTTGAATGCTATCCTATATTTCTAAAATCCTTCCAGTACAAAGAAGTTTTCCACAGTTGTGCTGTTTCATGTGTCACTTAAAAAAAAAAAAAGTTAATGATTTCATTGGACTTCATTTCCTATACGGGCTATTAATTAAAATATGGCAGGGTTTATTGGTTACTTGCAGTGTGTTCAGGTGTTTCCAGTTCCCAGCTTTGGTTTGGAAGCTGGCAGCTCCTGGTTATGATTTTAGCTTGTATTTCTGATTCACATCTTTCGATTCAGAAACCACGAAGGCTGATGGAAGTGCTTTGAGTAGGGCCAATCTAAGGATTCAAGAAACCACCGCCAAACCTTCTTTTACAGACCTACACTTCTATCTTTGTGTCATAAGTCTCCTTCTTGGTCCTTAACCTAAAGACAAGGGGGGTGGAGAGAATTAGGAATGCTGGCCAGTGGTAGCAACTGCTGTATACCACCTCTGGACCACATGGAAATAGGGTGCTTATCCTATAGAGCCCTTCACATCGCAGGACAAAATATAGCTTAAAACTGAGCCCTCTTCCCATTCCAGCCTCCTCCCTGCTACATTTTTTCTCACCTTCTTTGCACTCATGAGTAAATATCACATCAGCCCCTCATGAGGAGAAATTCGGTCACTCTCACCTCATCTCTGTGATGGCCTCAACCATGTGCTCACCATGTATCTTCTCTACATCTAGAGTTACAGCTTCCTTTGTTTTCTTTTTTGGCCGTGCCATGCGGCTTGTGGGATCTTAGTTCCCCGACCAGGGATCGAACCCGGGCCCTCGGCAGTGACAGCACCGAGTCCTAACCACTGGACCACCAGGGAAATCCCTACAGCTTCCTTTCTTGCCGCGAAATGCGTCATCCTACCCACCGTTGTCTCCTAGTCTTTAGTACTAACTTTCTCTCTTTGCAAAATACTCTAAATTAAATTCTTCTAAAGTGAGATCTAATCCCAATTCTTTCAGAACTTACTTCTTCTTTCCGGAGTTATCACCCTATCTTTTTTAAGGCCCTAACGAACACCTTTTCGGAGACTGGAAGTACCACAGCCGATGTCACACAAGCTCAAGGCATGACTGCTCTCAGAATACACTTGCAGCCTTCACTGTGAAAGAGCTACATACCACTGTTGACCCATTCACTTATTCATTCAAATAACAGCAACTGGGTTCCCACAGTGTATGAGCCAGCATTCCAAGTGCTGGGCATACACTGTGACCCAAGAGAGACAAAGTTCCCATTATCACCGAGTTTACATGTAAGCGAAGGGCAACAGGCTGAACAAGCCGAGAAATAAATAAATTTCAGATCGTGACGTGTGTAAAGGAAATCACAGAGGGTAATGTGATCGAACACGGCTGAGAGGAGGGTCTTTTTTTTTTTTTTTTTTTGCTGTACGCGGGCCTCTCGCTGCTGTGGCCTCTCCCGTTGCAGAGCACAGGCTCTGGACGCGCAGGCTCAGCGGCCATGGCTCACGGGCCCAGCCGCTCCGCGGCATGTGGGCTCTTCCCGGACCGGGGCACGAACCCGTGTCCCCTGCATCGGCAGGCGGACTCCCAACCACTGCGCCACCAGGGAGGCCCGAGGGTCTTTTTTAATAGTGGTCATGATCAGACAAGAATTCTCTGACAAGTCTCTCGAGGGATGAAAAGGAACCAGTCAAAAGATGTGGAAAGGCTGTCTGCAGGCACTCCTGATGCTGCTTTTTTTGTTTTTGTATTTAGCAATGTCTTTTTATTTTATTTTTTTAAACATCTTTATTGGAGTATGATGGATTTAACAGACCTCCTTGCAAACATTTAAAAATTCGTTTCTGACCTCCACGTCAATACTTGGGGCCTTTTCACATCCATTTGCAGACAGGCTCAGAGCGTGAAAAAAATGAGCCAGCACCCAGCTGCGGCTGAACAAGGCACGTTCAGCCTTCGTGTTGCAGCTCTCGTAGAACCATAGGATGGGGACAACAGAAGTGCCGCAGCACTAAGCAGGAAGCGCCGGCTCTGCAGCCTGTTAGACTGGGTCTGAGTCCCCGCTCTAGCATCTGTTAGTGGGGCGACCTCAGCCAAATCTCTTCACACTTCGAAACCCCCCTTACTTGTTTATAAAATAAAGAAAATACAATCAACCAGGATGACTTATTTTTAGGATTTAAGATTATAATCTATGTGTGGGGTGTGTGTGTGTGTGTATTTCCCTGACGAGCAATGGTTCATGATTAGCCAGTGTTCCTGGTGTCTTCATGGAGTGTAACTAGTGTGCATTTCGAGAATGGACTGTATTTATTTATCTTCTATCTAGGGTGTCCACAGTTGTCCTAAACTAACTTTTTTGGGGGCAGGAAGGGTAAAATGGGAAAGGAAATTTGTAAGCTACAGAAGAAGAGAGTCTTGCTTGTAGGGGGTTGCTAACCCACTGTCTCCTATTCCTAGGGTAATTCTGCAGCTTCTCTTTGAGAGACTCTGACTTTCTGATCCATTATAGCCCAGCGAAAGAGAAACTGGCAAGTTGAATAATGAAGTGAGGCCATTGCTCCTGTCTCACCCTAGTAGTAGCCCTGAGAGCTAATTCAGCACAGGGCGACCGGCCACATTCACGCTCATATCAGCTACCGAGAATCAGCCACAGTCCCGTGTAAGTTGCCACTGGGCGCACAGTTTATCTGCCTTTTTTAGAAATGCACTTACATGTACACATTCCCCAGATTAGTTAATGATCGCGTAAATGGGGTGGCTATTTTCTCCAGAGCACTTGGTTAGCCAGGTCCAGTAAAAAGTGCCCCCCGCTAAATTTTATGGTGTAATAGTGTTAACAGTATTTCACAGAAAGGGTGGCGTGAAATGGACAATTTATTATTTTGGTCTTGTCATATGTATATAAACATTAAAGGGATTTAATTACATCCACACACTCAAAATTGGACTACGTGTCTGTGAAATGTTCCTGAGAAGTCTGTAAAGTTTCTAAGTATTTCTAAAAACTTGCTCTTTTAATTTTTAAAACAAATATATTTATTTATTTTGGGCTGCGTTGGGTCTTTGTTGCTGTGGGTGGGCTTCCTCTCATTGCAGTGTGCGGGCTTCTCATTGCGGTGGCTTCTCTGGTTGCGGAGCACGGACTCTAGGCACGTGGGCTTCAGTAGTTGTGCCACACGGGCTTAGTAGCTGTGGCTCGCGGGCTCTAGAGCGCAGGCTCAGTAGTTGTGGCGCACGGGCGTAGTTGCTCCACGGCATGTGGGATCTTCCTGGACCAGGGCTCGAACCCGTGTCCCCTGCATTGGCAGGCAGATTCTTAACCACTGTGACACCAGGGAAGTCCCTGCTCTTTTAATTTGACTTGTATTCCACTGAGATGTTCAGTGCAGGGTATAATGCCATCAGATTTCAGATATGTGTGGCCTTCACATCTTTAGAAATATTTTATGGAACTCTTATAAGGAAATTATCAATGGAGAAAAATATCTGGCCACTTCGCACAGGTGGAACTGGACTAATATGCGTGTTAAAAACCTCTAGATTTTCCGAGTAAAACCTTTAAATTCCTCTTGTGAAAAGGATATGCTGACTTGTTAGATCACTTCCTATTCATACCCAATGCAAACAATGAAGTAAGCTTAGGAGAGGATGACCCCGATGTGCTAGGGAAAGGAAACTTTATTTCAGGGTGTTGAGCAAAGAAGGGTGCTGGCACTGCACAATTCCACAGACCACCATTCACTTTGGTTTTTTTTTAAGATTTTTGTTTTTTGACGTGGACCATTTTTAAAGTCTTTATTGAACTTGTTACAATATTGCTTCTGTTTTATGTTTTGGTTTTTCGGCCACGAAGCACGTGGGATCTTAGCTCCCCGACCAGATATCGAACCCGCACCCCCTGCATTGGAGGGCAAAGTCTTGACCACTGAACCGCCACGGAAGTCCCCACCATTCACTTTGAAAGCACGAGACTGGTGCCCTCCGCCAACCTGTGCAGCCCAGGAGAGCCCCCTACCACGCTGGCCCACCGTTAGTGTACTCTTGATATTGTACCCCTTTGGTTTAAGACTCTAACCCTTGATCCCCTGAAGTCACTACCAACGAGATTGGGGGTTTAAAAGACAAACGTCTACTTTACAAATGTGCCTAGAATTGGTCCTCCTGGCAAAAGCAAAGCCGTACCATGATTCAAATGACGGTGACCTTGAGAAAGGTCAAAACTCTTTTTTGGAAGCTCAACATTGCTAATTATTAGAGAAATGCAAATCGAAACTACAATGAGATACCACCTCACACCAGTCAGAGTGGCCATCATCAAAAAATCAACAAATAAGAAATGCTGGAGAGGGTGTGGAGAAAAGGGAACCCTCCTACACTGTTGGTGGGAATGTAACTTGGTGCAGCCGCTGTGGAGAACAGTATGGAGGTTCCTTAAAAAACTAAAAATAGAGTTGCCATATTATCCAGCAATCCCACTCCTGGGGATATATCCAGACAGAGCTATAATTCAAAAAGGTACATGCACCCCTATGTTCACAGCAGCACTATTCACAATAGCCAAGACATGGACACAACCTAAATGTCCATCAACAGATGAATGGATAAAGATGTGGTATAGGGACTTCCCTGGTGGTCCAGTGGTAAAGAATCCACTTTGCAGTGCAGGGGACGCGGGTTCGATCCCTGGTCGGGGAACTAAGATCCCACATGCCGCAGGGCAACTAAGCCCGCGTGCCACAACCACTGAGCCTGTGCACCTCAACTAGAGTCTGCGTGCCACAACTACAGAGCCCACGTGCCCTGGAGCCTGCGCGCCACAACTACAGAAGAGAAAACCACACGCCACGATGAAGATCCTGCATGCCTCTACAAAGATCCTGCGTGCCACGACTAAGACCCGAGGCAGCCAAAAATAAAATAAATCTTCTAAAAACAGAAGATGTGGTATATACATATAATGGAATATTACTCAGCCATAAAAAAGAATGAAATGATGCCGTTTGCAGCAACATGGATGGACCTAGAGATGATCATATTAAGTTAAATAAGAAAGAGAAAGACAAATACCATATGATGTCACTTATATGTGGAATCTAAAATGTGACACAAACGAACTTATCTACAAAACAGAAACAGACTCACAGACCTAGAGAACAGGTTTGCGGTCACCAAGGGGGAGGGAAGGATTGGGAGTTTGCGGTTAGCAGATGCAAACTAGTACACATAGAATGGATGAACAACAAGGTCCTACTGTAGAGCACAGGGGACTACATTCAATATCCTGTGATAAACCATAATGGAAAAGAATATGAACAAGAAAGTATAGATATGTATAACTGAATTACTTTGCTGTGTAGCAGAAATTAACACAACATTGTAAGTCAACTATACTTCAATAAAATAAATTTTTAAAAAGCCCTTTATGGTTTGCTATTGCTGCTATGGTTTAAACTCAATAGTACTTTTCTCTTTTACTAAGAATATGGAATTTTGAGTCTGCATCCAAACTTAAAGGGATTAGTGTTATTGTATCCTAATAACACTATTATTTCACACTGTTATATGTCACAGTGTCCCTAACAATCCTGTCTCGTTCAAAAAGAAAAACACCGGAGGAGTGAATTCCCATATGCCCAGGGCTGGAGCAACTTAAAGCACCACTGAGCAGCAGATGAGCTGATGATGTGGCCGGGAAGACGAGGGTACCGGGAAAGCTGTGCGCAAGCAGGCTCTACGTCCCACTGCAGACTGCTGAGCAGGTGCAAAGAAAAACGTGAGGATCTGAGGGTGCTTTGGGTTTTATTGTCCAAGGCAGCTGTGATGAACATTCCAGATCCTGGGGCAGAAGTTAGAGCCGCCAGAAGGAACAATGAAAGGGATTCTAATATTTGAGTTTGTATATAGAACTGAGCCAAGGAGAGCTGAGGAAAAAGCAGACTGTATTACTGTAATTCATCTATCAATAATATGTTTATATGTAATCTTCATCCTAAAATTCTCTCACACCAAAGTCAAATATTTGTGGACCGAGCTGAAGGAGATGAGAGAGGAAAAATTGGCCACGTTCCCAGGGTCCCTGTCTTTGGAGGAGAAACTAGAGTACAGGATGACCTTTCAAAATATAACATTTAGCATGTTAACTTAATATTGAACACTTTGCACTAAGACTTTTAAAAGTCCAAGAAAGAAAAAAGTCCAAGAAGGGCTTTTCAAAAAAAAAACAATGGAATTCCTTCATCAAGTGCTTTTGGTGAGAAGTAGTGATGGCATGGATAGAAGCCACACGTAATCCAACCTTTACTGTAGAGTGACGTGGTGGAAAACGATTTGGCCCAGAGGAGACCAACTATACATATTGATTAACCATCCAGATGGGATTTTGTTTTATTTCCACTATGGGATCAAAACAAAAGCTCCCAGGAACCTCATGATAAATCCTCTTTTCTTGAGGTTTCTAAAATTATGAAGCTTGAACGCTGGATAACGAATCGAGATGCCATTAAAAACAGCAACAGGGCTCCCCTGGTGGCGCAGTGGTTGAGAGTCCACCTGCCTATGCAGGGGACACGGGTTCGTGCCCGGGTCCGGGAAGATCCCACATGCCGCGGAGCGGCTGGGCCCGTGAGCCATGGCCGCTGAGCCTGCGCGTCCGGAGCCTGTGCTCCCCAACGGGAGAGGCCACGACAGTGAGAGGCCCGTGTACCACAAAAAAAAACAAAACAAAAACAGCAACACACTGTGGTGAGCTAAGCAATAAAAGCCTTCCTATAAATGAAACATAATGGTAACGATACATTAAAACTGTCCGGCAAGAACGCCCGCCACCGCTAATGCGTAAAACTTGGAAACGTCACCACAAAAGAATTTTTCTCCCAAGGGTAGCACACGCATCATGACCATCCAAGATGTTGTTGATGTTGGTCATTCTGCAGTAAAGCAAAATCGTCTAACGAGGTGAAATTAGTTGTTTAAATTTATTTATTTTATTTATCTATTTTTGGCTGTGTTGGGTCTTCGATGCGCTCAGACTTTCTCTAGTTGTGGCGAGAGGGTGCTCCTCTTCGTCCCGGTGCGCAGACTTCTCATTGCGGTGGCTTCTCTTGTTGCAGAGCATGGGCTCTAGGCGCGCGGGCTTCAGTAGTTGGGGCTCGTGCGCTTCAGCAGTTGTGGCACGAGGGCTCAGTAGTTGTGGCGCACGGGCTTAGTTGCTCTGCCACACGTGGGATCTTCCCGGACCAGGGCTCCAACCCGTGTCCCCCTCGTTGGCAGCAGATTCTTAACCACTGCGCCACCAGGGAAGTCCCGAGGTGAAATGATTTAGAGCGAACAAGGGCTAGAGGAGGCAGGAGTTCAGAACTCAGGGTCCTGAGGAAGTCTTCCCGGGATCGAACACCAGGTCTTGCTTCCTTACTAGTTGTATGTTCTCGGCCACTTGCTTCAACTATCCATTTCTCAAGTTCCTCAGCTGCATAATGTAGAAAATACCAACTTCTACCTGGCTGACCAGATGTTCCCCCAGGGGACAATGGCAATGTCTGGAGACATTTTCCGTTGTCACAGCTGGGGGCAGGGGAGAGGGTGTGTGAGTGCTACTGGCATCTAGAGGGTACAGGTCAGAGTTGCTGCTAATTACACATCCTACGATGCTCAGGACAGCCCCCACTAGAAAAGAGAATTATCCAAGCCTCAAATGTCACCAGTGTCGTGGTAGAAACCCCGGGGGTGGACTGTGGTGAAAACGAAATGAATGAGTACATGGAAAGCCACTGAGAAATGCTCGGCACGTTATAATTACTCAATAAATGTTAACTACCACTGTGGTTAAGAAGCTCTGTGTATCTGGAATGTCCATATACAATCAACACTTTATGTTCTAGGACCATGTGGCCTGTGCCAACTACCTGGGGACTTTCTAGCATGAATCAAAACTTGTATCCTTCATCATCTTTCACCAGAACAATAGCTTTGGAAGCTATAACATGAGGACCGATTCCGGAATTTTCGAGGCACTTTCAAATCCCGAATGTATTTCTTATTCTTCTTGATGCAACGGGAGGTGAGGGTTGGAGATGAGTCTTCCATGATCTGGAGCACGCGTTGGGAAACTTTGCTGTAGAGGGCTAGACCGTAAATATTGTAGCTCTGTGGACCAGAAGGTGTCTGCTGTAACTACTCGATGCCCCCGTTGTCATATGCAAGCAGCCACTGATGATACGTAACCAAATGGGTGTGGCCGTGTCCCAACAAGTTTACTTACAAACACAGGTGACAAATCAGATTTGGCCCTAGGGGCATAGTTTGCCAACCTCTAGCCCAGAGGAAAAGAGTCTATGGAGTCTGCAGCCTTCGGGCTTTGGCGTGAAAGAGCTGCAGGTGTGAAAAATGTGTTGAATTTCTGTGAGAATGTTTTCTCATTTGCATACTTTCAATGAAAATATCTGTAAACTCTGGGGCACTTAATAGGTGCTTGATAAATAATAGTTTTCTTCCTTCAGGGCATGAACAGATCCAAAGACTGAACTCAGAGGATTTCAATTTGAAAGTGAAAACATACTTGCAGTATGGTTTTTACTTTGCCCGCCATGTCCTGCCGACTTCTGTCCCAGTTATACTAAATGCTGCTCTTCCCCTGAGGCGTTTCTCGGACTACACTCAAGTAACTTCAGTCTTACATTCTTGGCATGAATGCCACTGACTTCCCTTTTTGTGTTTAATGGTAACTCTGTTCAAAGCCGTTCCAAAATGAAGAAGCAGAATGGAAGGTGTTGCTCATAATTCATTCAAAAACAATAAACTCCTCCCTTCCTTTCTCTTATTAATTACACACTTTAGAACACAAGCGCTCTACGCCCTTCCGTTTGGGTTGGGCATACAGAACGGAAAAAAAAAAACAAACCTGTTAATCTGTCATGGGCAGTTGTCTCTATCGAGTCTTTTCATAAAGTTTCTGGAGAGTGCTACTTTCCATGAAGTGATTCCGAACCAATGTATTTGGCAAAAATCTCCTTTTAGACGTTGTGGTCAGAGCTGAAAAGTAACTTCTGGAAGAGGATGCTTGAATGCCGGGGAGGATGGAGGTGGTATGTTTCAGGGAAGGGAAGTCATTTCCGATGGAAAGAGGAAGCTTTTATCCCATGACCTTCCATTACTCATTTTCAATCTTACATGTCATTTCTCATTAAGTGGCATTCTTTTTAGCTGCTGTGCCACGATTCCTGAATAGCAACGGACTGGAAAAATACAAAGTTGGACTCCTATTCAGGCTCGAGTTACTCAAGGGTGGATGCCACCTGCTCTCCTGCAGAGTTACGGAGAACAGGGGTTGGAGGCCGGCTCTTTGGTCTTCCCGACAGTGAGTGAGGTAGACTTGATTATGTCACTGATTAGACTTGCACTTGGAAGTATAACTGGAAAATGCCAAGCTCTGTTCTGGCTTTCTGATATATCCACAAGCACTAACTACGACCCATCTTGCCTGGCTGTTGTCACTCTAGAATACCAGCAGAAGCTGGGAGGTTGATTTCTAAATATTTTTGATGCCCAGTGTTTAATATTCATATTTATTCAAATACAGTGAAAGGGACAGTTTAGAGAAAACGAACAACTGAGCTACGGTCACAACGGGGAACGCGGATTGGGTGCTATCATTCCGTTTGAGAGGAGGTCTGTGGCTCTGTTCCCCTTGGAGCGGAGCATGCGACTAGGATGAAGTACTAGTTGTCACCAGGAAATACCAGTAGGGGTGTGGGGAAGCGAGATAGGAGGAAACGTATGCAGCCAGTTAAGTGTGATTTCACCAAGGCCACTGTGGTCAAACGGAGATGAATCCCAATGGGTAACTCTGGGAAACAGTGCAGAATGCTGTTTCCAGCTGATGGGGAAGGAGAAGGGTATTTATCTACTATCTCCCATCAGTGGCTGGTTGAAGCCTGTTGGGGGGTGGGTGGGCATGAACTCCTCTCTGGAATTAACTGGGGTGGGGGTGGGAAAAGCCCCCAGGCAGAGTCTCAGCCTCTTGCAGCTGGAAGCTCTCAGGCCCGTGGACACGGGACCGGTGAGTACATTACGGGCCTGGCACTGACAGTTAGAAAGGAGTGACTGCTAGCTGGATGTTCCTTAAAGAAGAGCTGTCACAGAGGTCAGAGGACACTGGTGTCACAGTCGTCCAGTCTGTCCTATATGTAGCTCCAGTGGCTTACTTAGGACTACTTGCAGAGCTAAACAGAGTTTGCATCCGACAGCACTTTCTATCCTAACCTTGGTCAGTCCTAACCTGGGGGCCACGATCCACCTACAAACTTCCATTTGCAACGGACCGTGAACGGGTCTAAATCCGAGCAATGGGTCTAAATTCCAGCAACAAAGTTGCCTGGAAAAGAAAACGCATGAAATCTAATGAGTCAGACTAAAATACATCTATTTCTTTATCTAGAGACCCGTCACTTTTCCATCATTTCAACTCACTGTGAAATTATTCCTGGCTTTACAGCTTTAAGGCTCAATATGTAAACTTCTGCAGCAAAACTGAATTGTAAACACTTGAGTTAGGGATCACATGAAGAACTGCTTCTCTCTCCCTCTCCCCCCCAACCCATTAACTGAAAGGTCAGCTGTATTTCTATACACAAACCTGACAGCTGTTGCCTTCTCACCTTCCTACCTGGGCAACAGAAGGCTCTGTTTATGTTTGTCAGGATCAGGGGGTGGCAAGGAGGTGGCATCCTGCCAGGTAATGGGACCGCTGCTTTCTTTAATTTTATTACCAAGAACAAAGCCCTCTTATTGTTTAACAGAACACTTAAAGGCAGGCCTCATAAGCATAGCTCTCATTTTTTTGAGACCACAAATATGAGGAATTCTTTAAGGCCATGTCATGAAAAACAGAAGGAAAAAAGTACTTTATTCTGCAAAAATTAAAGCAACCCTTTGTTGAAGTAGTCAGGGCCCGACTCCAGGTTAGCACGTGTGTGCACTCACTGTCTACGGGCATTCGTTTCCATTGTTCACTGAGGCAGCCATTGTTTCGTTAAGGTTAGACAGAGGCTATGTCAGAGATACAAAAGAAATCACCTTCCTCTAGGAGATCACCTCTTTGCCATCATCATTTCCAGATGACACGCTAAAAGAAGGAACATTGTGCACCAAAAATAAACAAGCCGACACTCTCCCCTTGCAAACTCTATTTATAAAACTGGGAACCACACAGATCTTAATGCAGTGATTCTTCTGATCCTGCCAGCAAATTCAACTTTTGATGCAGTCCCTGCTTCTTAGCTCTGAGTTTTAGAGTACATGTGGCGAAAGCTACTGGTCTCCAGAGATCTTTGCAATAATCTTAGTAGCTAAGGAACCAAAGTAAGAGGAAATGCGCATGCCCTTATCCCTCCCTGAATAAGGATGTTACCGTTGTACAAGTGATAATACACGAAGCAATCCTATGGACTTGTTGAGCGCCTACCACCCTAGAAAGGGAACTTTGCCTTTTCGAGAAAATGACTGCACTAGAAAACAATTAGCAAACATGCCAGGTGCACACATAATGAACGGCTAAACCATGGGCTGCAGGAGTTCTAGCGCCGTGGGGTCCAGTATGACAGCCACTAGCCACTTGCAGTTTCTGAGCACTTGACACGTGGCTAGTGTGAACCGAGATGCGCCGTGAGGATGAAACACGTACATCAGTCACTCTTGTGCTGACCACGTGTTGAAATGATGTTTTGAATATATCGGGTCCAATACATTGTCTAGTATAATTTTCACTATTTGGTTTTACTTATTAAAAACTGTGTTTACTCGGAAATTTAAAATGATATGAGGCTCCCATTATATCTCGACTGAACAGTGAATTGCGAGGCTTCACTCTGGCGGGGTTGGGGGTGTGGCCTTTCCTAGGCCTCACGTTCTTCTAACTGACTCCCTTTGCATCTTTCACCCAGTGGGTCTGCACCATCTCTCTTTGAAGCTGGCCAGGCTTACTTACTTTCCTAGGGTTCTCTTCTGAACCTGTGGTGGCACTCAAAGTTATGGAGTGAGGAGAAGGGGAGATGGGAGGGAAACTGGAGAGCACTGCTGCTGTTCAAGATGGGCTTTGCCAAAAGGACATGACAAGTGAATCTAATCTGGTTTGAAAGAGAAGAGGAAAGACCACAGAATTCAGATGTCTGTCAGTTGCTGATTTTGAGGCTGCAGTGTGAGTGTGAGTGTGTGTGTGTGTGTATGTGTGTGTGTGTGTATCATGAGAGTCTGATATCGAAAACGTCACCATCTTCAGACCTAGGTTGACTGTCCATACTACATCTGTGGAGGTGTTTAAAAGTGTTTCCCTCCACTTAATTCCAAGTGGCCTTCTGGTCATTTTCTAAGGAAAAGAAACATACTGTCCTGCTTCCCAAGGAGTCCAACCAACTAGGAGAGGGAATACACGTGCACTTCAAGGTCATGAGGATTCTTGCCCAAGGACTGTACCTGTATCAACAAATCACTATGCAGTTCTCCTTAAGCTTTTAAGTTGAAATTATGGATCTCATTATTCTATTCATAAATTCAAGAGATTTTATGAAACCAAGAATAATCACTCTCAGGGGTCCCTGAATCAATGTTTGATTAACTCAAGGTGAACAGACTCAACTCCATTAAACAGTCACTTCCATCTATATATTAGTTGATTCAGTTCCAGTACACATTTTAAGAACTGAGCTAAAACTTACATACAGGGAAATGCATAAATAAATCTTAAGGGACAATTCAAGGGGTTTTGATAACCAACCTTACCAACAGCTTAATCAAGGTATGTTTTCATTGCCCCAGAAAGTATCCTCAAGCCCCTCTTCCGGTCAGTTTTCACCCCCTCAGGTAATCACTGTTCAGATTTTTATCACCAAATTCCTGTAACATTTTAAATTGTGTTTATAAATGTAACATATGCAATTTACTTTATAACCACTTTAAATGCTTAACGGGACAAAATTAAAACCCTAACAAGGTAAACCTTCCCACGTCCTTAGGTAGCTCTCAGAAATCTAATAAAAACTTACAAATGTAGTGAAACTCAAGTTCTAGTGAACATTCTAACATTGGCTTGAAACAAACGACTTTATGCTTTCGCCTTAAAATCAGAGGTCTAAAATAAATGACATGTTTCAGATTAGAATCTCAAAGCTAACCTGTCACATTTCTGTAGTATGTCATATTCTCGTTAACGCTACAAACCCTTAAAATACAAACGTGTGTTTTAGTCCTAAACTGTAACCCAAAATGTTGCTTCTACGGCTATTATTTAGGTTTTCATTTTTTTTTTTTTGGTTGTAACATCATTCTCAAACTTCCAGGGGAGGAGAGAAAAAAGAACTTTATTTACTAAAGGAAGTAAACTGGTCATCTCAAAGAAGTTGAGGTTACCAGGTCAAGGATTAACAGTCAAAGACTTGAGAATAATTCACAAGACCCGAAGGCTCACTGGTTCTGCTGGTACCACTCATGTATACCCATTGGGCACTCGCTATCATGGGTGGAACAGGGTTTCCAATTCCCCGCCAGATGGGAATGTTTCTGGTCATGAGAGTTCCCCCTAGGAATTTTTAATCATGTCTTTCAACTCTATCACCTGGTTTGGGTAGCTGAGGTCGGGGAACCACTCCAGTTGCTTTACTACTTGATTGGATTCAACCCATTTCTTTACTGGCTGATTCTTGTTCTGTCTGGCTTCAAGTCATATTTCTGTGGTGACATTTGCCTCAAAGGGCCATTAGGATATTGAAGTCAGGAAGTTACAGTAGGAGTTTGTCAAGTGGTCACGATCGTTTCTCATATACATTTGCATAAAGCCTACCATTTTTGCTTTCCCTACACCACAGTCTACACCTTGCTGTGGAGCTATACCCACTCGATACAGTAACCATCTCTTTCTAACACCTGCAAGAACGGACAAGGCACCATCTTCCTAACCTGGGTAAATAGATGGAAGGTATCCTTGAACTTAGCACAGCCTAATGCCAAGTTTGCCAAGTCAGAGAATCAGGCTACTATGATAGTTTTCATCACCTCATATATATGAACCTGCTGTTATATCTAGTGAAAATACTTTTAAAAGCATAGTAAAAGCTCTATCATAAACTCCGAAGCCAGGAAGTTACCTCACTTGGTTGTAAAAATCTTTGTGCTGGTCCTCACTGAAAGCCTTGTACATTCAGGGGTAGCCTCAGGCTTTTTAAATAGCTGAATTTAAATTTTCATATTTCTGTTCCAAACAAAAAAAGCCAGTGCTACAATTGCGCTCTTGTTAACAAACATTTGATATGCATGACTCATCTATTTTGCTGGGGAGTTTCAAAATTAGGACAAAGCTTTTCAGTTTTCCCTACAACGTGTAGCGATTAAAAACAGAAGTCAGTTGAATAAAGGTAAAAAGATGATGTGTCCTGTTTTTCTCATAATCTTATATACAGAGATCATTTCAGCTTATCACAAAAGGCAATTTTATATCGAGAAAAATAATTTCAACTAGATATTTTTTTAAAACTTTTATTGATGTATAGTTGATTTACAATGTTGTGTTAGTTTCTAGTGTACAGCAAAGTAATTCAGTTTTATCTGTCTATCTATATTCTTTTTCATATTCTTTTCCATTATGGTTTATTACAAGACATTGAATATAGTTCCCTGTGCTATACAGTAGGACCTTGCTGGGTTTTTTTCTTCTTTTTAAAAAAAATGTATTGCAGTATAGCTGGTTTATAAACTAGATATTAAGACCCAGAAACAAAAGAGGCTGGTTCAGTAACCATATGATGGATTGATGGGTGGGATCACACTTGTCTCTGGATGGCAGGCACAGGAGCAATAATGGGACTCAGTTTTCTACCTGACAGTCACCTTCTCACCTGGGATCATTCCTTTCACACCTCTGACTGTCTCACCTGGATTCATCCAACTACCACCATCTCAAGTGAAAGCTGAGTTAGAACTACGATGGCGATTAAAAAAATCTGTCATGACCCATTCTTATTATTCTTTATATCACACCAGAAACAACTCTGCTGCTCTAGTCAAGCATCTAAATATTTCAAGGCAAGAAGGTTGTGTGTGGAATAGGGTAAGGGGAGACATGATGAAGAATTCCTGTGTTATGGGGAGAAACTACATTAAGATATGTCAGTAAAACCATGTCTTCGCTCTCCATTCCTAACGCTCAACCATTTGGCCTCCCCAATGAAGGCAGATTATTTCATATCTAAGTATTAGCCTTGGAAATCTGCATTGCTAAATTCAAATATGTAAGAGGGATTGTCTTCAGAGGCAGGTACACGTGATCACGCTCCAATACAAACCACCTGGTAGGATTCTGAATCTGACACAATAGTTCATTCCAACCAAATTGGAAAGGCTATAGATGACAAAAGGTTTGGATCATGTTTTAAAAAAAGTTTCAAAGCTGAAATTTGGGAACGTTATTCTGAAAGTAATACCAAAGTAACTAAGCCTTATATTCATTCATTCATAAGATTCATCTCTTATTCCAAAATACTGGAAGACGTTCTACTGATGTCTTCTCATTATTCTTCATGAATATAACTAAGAAGGAAACAGGATCCAATGCCCTTTATGAATCAATTTTTTTACGGCAAGAGCACAGACATTCAAGTATGTGTTACATCCTACCTTAATAAACAAGTTAAATTTAATCTCCACTGAGAAAAGCTAAATTTGCTTCTTGAGTTGTCAATTTTAGCAACCTTGGTTGAGTAAACTGGATACAAAGCCATTAAACACATGCAGTAGCCAAAAATGAATCTTCTCATGATTCAAAGACATGGAAAGATATCCCGTGCTCTTGGATTGGAGGAATATTGTTAAAATGGCCACACTACCCAAAGCAATCTACTGATTTAATATGATCCCTATCAAAATACCCATGACATTTTTTCACAGGACTAGAAAAAATAATCCTACAATTCATATGGAACTATAAAAGACCCAGAATCGCCAAAGCAATGCTGAAGAAAGAGAACAAAGTAGGAGGCATAACCCTCCCAGACTTCAGACAATAATACTACAAAGCTACAGTAATCAAAACAGCATGGTACTGGCACAAAAACAGACATATGGATCAATGGAACAGAACAGAGAACCCAGAAATAAACCCACACACCTACAGTCAATTCATCTTCAACAAAGGAGGCAAGAATATACAATGGGAAAAAGGCAGTCTCTTCAGCAAGTGGTGTTGAGAAAGTTGGACAGCCACATGTGAATCAATGAAGTTAGAACTCACCCTCTTACCATACAGAAAAATAAACTCAAAATGCCTTAAAGACTTAAACATAAGACATAACACCATAAAACTCCTAGAAAACATAGGCGAAACATTCTCTGACATAAATTATACCAATGTTTTCTTAGGTCAGTTTCCCAAGGCAATAGAAATAAAAACACAAATAAACAAATGGAACCAAATCAAACTTACAAGCTTTTGCACAGCAAAGGAAACCACAAACAAAACGAAAAGACAACCTACAGAATGGGAGAAAATATTTGCAAATGATGTGACCAACAAGGACTTAATTTCCAAAATATACAACAGTTCATATAACTCAACAACAACAAAAAAACAAACAACACTATCCAAAAGTTGGCAGAAGACTTAAATAGACATTTCTCCAAAGAAGATGTACAGATGGCCAACAGGCACATGAAAAGATGTTCAACATTGCTAATTATTAGAGAAACACAAATCAAAACTATAATGAGGGGCTTCCCTGGTGGCGCAGTGGTTAAGAGTCCGCCTGCCGATGCAGGGGACACGGGTTCGTGCCCCGGTCCGGGAAGATCCCACAGGCCGCAGAGCGGCTGGGCCCGTGAGCCATGGCCGCTGAGCCTGCGCGTCCGGAGCCTGTGCTCCGCAACGGGAGAGGCCACAACAGTGAGAGGCCCGCGTACTGCAAAAAAAACAAAAAACAAAAAAAAAACTACAATGAGGTACCACCTCACACCAGTCAGAACGGCCATCATTAAAAAGTCTACAAATAACAAATGCTGGAGAGGATGTGGAGAAAAGGGAGCCCTCCTACACTGTTGGTGGGAATGTAAGTTGTTGCAAGTATGGAGGTTCCTCAGAAAACTGAAAATAGAATTACCAGATGATCCAGCAATCCCACTCCTGGGCATATATTCGGACAAAACTGTAATTCAGGGCTTCCCTGGTGGCGCAGTGGTTGAGAGTCCGCCTGCCGATGCAGGGGACACGGGTTCGTGCCCCGGTCCGGGAAGATCCCACATGCCGCGGAGCGGCTGGGCCCGTGAGCCATGGCCGCTGAGCCTGCGCATCCGGAGCCTGTGCTCCGCAACGGGAGAGGCCACAGCAGTGAGAGGCCCGCGTACAGCAAAAAAAAAAAAAAAAAACTGTAATTCAAAAAGATACGTGCACCCCTATGTCCATAGCGGCACTATTCACAACAGCCAAGACATGAAACAACCTAAATGTCCATCAAAAGATGAATGGATAAAGAAGATGTGGTAGATATATACAAGGGAATACTACTCAGCCATAAAAAAGAATGAGATAATGCCATTTGCAGCAACAGGGATGCAACTAGAGATAATCCTACTAAGTGAAGTAAGTCAGAAAGAGAAAGACAAATACCATACGATATCACTTACATGTGGAATCTAAAATACGACACAAATGAACCTATCTATGAAACAGACTCACGGACATAAAGAACAGACTGGTGGTTGCCAAGGGGGAGGGGGTTGGGGGAGGGGTGGAGTGGGAGGTTGGGGTTAGCAGATGTGAGCTTTTATATATAGGACGGATAAACAACAAGGTCCTACTGTAGAGCACAGAGAACTCTATTCAGTATCCTGTGATAAACCATAATGGCAAAGAAAAGAATGTATCTATCTGCATAACCGAATCACTTTGCTGTACAGCAGACATGAACACAACATTGTAAATCAGCAATACTTGAATTTAAAAAAAAAAAAGAATCCTCTCCAGAGAAGATGAAGTTCTGTGTAGTCCAAGAGTTCCTTTTCTCCTTTGTCCTGAGAATCCTAAGACTTAAACTTAAGAGACCAATCTTTACCACAGTGGCTTCTCATAATCCAGTTTCTGAATGCCACATTTGCAGTATCACCTTATCCTTATTCCAGAGCTGTTTAACGAAGAGCCGTGAATGACTGTGGGTTGTCTGCTGTGGTTCCAGAATCTGACTCTAAATAAGCCTTGAGAACGTTCTCACAAGGGCTCGTGTGGGGTAGGAATCTAACCCTTATCTGCAAGTGACAGTGGATCACGACTTTGGACGTTCAAGTTGGCCCCTAGCAGGATACACGTCATCCAAGATCAGACACCTGTCCACAAGATACAAACAGCACCTCTGGTGTTCGGATGGTGGTCTTAATCCAGTGGCTCCAGACGGAGCAACTGTCAAGGTTTCCATAGACAGAGAATGCTCTGACATAAAACTACACAACAAAATGAACTGAAACGTAAAGGTTCATCTTTCTTTTAACCCAGCAATTTTTTCCTTATTTCAGAGTTTGAATGCTTTTTAGAGCTTGGTGAATGGCTGAAAAATTCTTTTACAGACCCACATCTGTTTTCCCTAATCAGTTTTTACCATTTCTTAAGCTGTTTTATTAAAATAAAAGAAAAAAAATAATTTAAAGACTTGGTGTGAAAATCAACGGCAAAAGGACACAAAAAAAGTGAGTATAAACAAGGCAAGATACGCCAAAGGACTAAAAAGCTAAAAAGCCAGGACTCTGACGGGATGCTAGCTTAGAGAATGGCCTGCTAGGATGAGCTTGGGCAGGGACGGTGAAGTCAGCTGAGCCTTTATCTTCTCCAAAATGCTATGGCAATTAGACATCCTTTCATAGTTTTTCTCTACCATCTCAATGTGGGTTTAGTCACTGGTTACCTGTAATTCCCAAAATGGGTATCTATTGCATAACCGGGTATTGTATTCCCCGTGAAAGAACTCGATTCTCAGAATGTGTGGAGAATATGATATCCGTCACTGATTCTAAGTATTTGCTTAGCTAATAAACTAGGTCCTCTGATTTTTAAAAGAAAATGGGGAGGGGGCTTCCCTGGTGGCGCAGTGGTTGAGAGTCCGCCTGCCGATGCAGGGGGACGCGGGTTCGTGCCCCGGTCCGGGAGGATCCCGCATGCCGCGCAGCGGCTAGGCCCGTGAGCCATGGCCGCTGAGCCTGCGCGTCCGGAGCCTGTGCTCCGCAACGGGAGAGGCCACGGCAGTGAGAGGCCCGCGTACCGCAAAAAAACAAACAAAAAAAAAGAAAATGGGGAGGAAGACGAGATGATGAAGAGAAATAGTCCATATATGATCTAAAAATGTGAAGTGCTACAGCTGATCCAAATACTGACCACTTTTCATGGACTCGTTCTACACCCCATAACTAACTCCAAACTCAACCCAGGGCAATTGTCTATTGCATTCTTCCCTTGCAGAAAACAAAACTGGCTAAAACCCACTGATTTTTAGAATCCCACCAAATTACACAAACATTTCGTGGGAGTTGACCTGATGTTGCCTTTTCAATGCCTCTATCTCTGAGTCCTAGACTGCCTTGGCCTCATACCCTCTGTCCTCTAGTTTTAAAAAAATTTGGTACTTACTATCTGAAAGCTATTTCACTTGCTTGTTTAAAAACAAGCTATGAAAACAATGGGGATGGGGGTGGGAGACCTTCAAACTCTTTTCATTCTAAAGAAAAGCAGAAGTGAATCCCAGGAAGGAGGTGTGGATTTATAAGGATGTGGCATTTCCTCAGGATTTGGTGGGAATTCATTGATTTCATTTACAACAATTGAGAGTTGCCTCTGGGCTTTGAGTGTTTTTAGCTCCAGCTGGCACAGGGATTATTTTCCCCTGGAAGGCTCATACCCGAACACAAGGACACCTTCAGGCAGAGGAAAAGGAAGAAATAAGGTCTAGGAACCTAGGATGTGAACCAGGAAATTCTTTTCCACTGCACTGATTTAAAAGACTGTCATGCTGGGGCCTAACAAATCCCACCACCTTTTTTGGAGCTTACTAGTGCTGGGGCATTTTCCCTTGGATGTGTGATCGTTTTGCATCAAGATACCCATACTATTTTCCCAATAACCGAAAATATCATTTCCTGAAAAGAGTGAGGGATGCTAATTGTAACTGTGAAATTTACACAGCGTTCCTCAAGCCCTCACTAAACCTTCAAAACCAAATAAAGTTCAAACTCAGATGCAATGTTAAAGTCCACTGAACCCTCATCTCTCCAAAGCCAGTTCCTACTTATCCACCCTCAAACACTTTCTATTCCTATAGAATGAACTCCTGGCTTTGTGTACATACAACTCTTCATTTTTCCATCCCCATGCCTTGGTTTGCCCTGCAAGCAGTGCCTCTCCCGTGTCTCCACAGGCCCGAATGTTACGTACCCTTGAAGGCAGCCTCACACCGTGTATGACCTCTCCCAGCTGAAAGAAATTTCTTACTTCTCTGAAATTCCAAAGTATATAATCCCAACCTCTCTCGTGGCAATTCATTTTTCTATTTGGTATTGCTCTTTCATCTTAGTTGAGATAGTAAGCTCCGTGTGGGCAGGGTCCTTTCCACCTAGCACAGGGCAACACACACAAGGAGGACACTCCCCATGCACTAATGGAATGAACTAGTGCGACCACTTACCAAACCAAAGTAACTGACCTCAGACAAAAGTTGACACCCTCACCCAGAAATATGTGTTTAGTGAACACAGCTCGGAGATCAACAGTGTCCAGAACAGGAAGAGGAGAAAGTCAGGTTAAGCTAAATTATCCACATCTTGGAAATAAGGCAAAAAAGAAGACTGAGTCGTTCTGGTGTCATACTAGAGCGGACTCCATGAAACCAGCCTAAGGAAGGGGTCATCTGACTCTCCAGGCTGGGATGTAACGGAGTTTGACTTTCTATTTAGTATCGATGAGGGCTTAGTCTCTGCAAAGTTAAATGTTAACTTAGAGAAAACTGATGGTATGCAACTTAGTTTGCTCAAATGTAATGATTTTATTGCCCCTTAGGTCACCAACCAGTTTTGCACTGAATTTAGCTGTCTTACTCTAGCATTCGTTTACCTCCCGACCCCCATGTTTGTACGTATCAGTCTCTGATACGAATCCTCCTTTAAGCCAGCTTTATCATCTTGCTTATTCCTTCATCAAAGATTAAATAAATTTCGAGGCAGACTCATTTGATTATTATATGAGATTTAGATGCTCAATTTTTAAAAATTATACTTTGAGAATATGAATAACTATGAATAAGGGCACACGTAAAAATAGGTACTGCTGGTATCATTATTTTTCTACTTATAATTTTCTTTGATTTTTATCTAGAATCAACCTCCTAAGTACCAAATTTATTCACCCACACACATTTCTTTCCATTCCAAAGGATTTATACAGGAATAATAAGAGTGAATGGAATGAATATTCTTTACTCTTTGTCTAGAATAGCTTCTAATGGCATGTACGTGTCTATTTGAAAGTCTGCTGCAATCAGTTCAGTAATACCTTTATTTTAAAAGCCTGTATGTCAACGAAATACCTAATCTTTTGAAAGAAAAATAGAATCTGCTTGTAAATTTTGTGAATGACACATCTATCTATCATCTGAAATTACTGAACATTACAGAATGTAATTTTACATGTTAGGATGAACAGCATTTTTGTAAGTTCAAGCCATACTAATATTGCATTAGGAGCGAGACAGTTGTTCTGAAATCACTAAAGGCCATAATAGAAACCAGACACTAATGCTTTAAGAAGTAACTAGCTGAAACCGAATGAAATAATCACCTAATCCATAATGCATTTGTAAGATTTTGCCATGCAACACAGATAATTTTTTCTTTTCTTTCTTTTTTTTTTTAACTGAAGAGAAATAATTCTTTCTTATGGTCCTAAACATCAAATGCTATCACGTCATAAAAGTGAAATATAGCACATGGATCATTTTTTTGTTCATCCATTTAATTCTATAATACCTATTCACTTCACCCTATAATGAAAACATTATGCTTGTTCGCTATTATTTACAGTGTTGTTAAATCAGCAAGGCTCCAAATGCTCCCTCGAAAGATCACTGCCAAAATCGAATCTGTTCTAGACGGAGGGGTAGAAAGATCTGGGTTCCGCAACTCGCCCTTGCTGTCAGTGCTGCCTGCATGCTCTTGACTTAATCCCAACATGCCCCAGTTGTGGTCAATTTCATGGAAACATAGCTGACAGCCAAGGTGTATTTAATACACACCTGTAGTGGGATGAATTGTATCCCCCCCAAGAAAAGGCATGTCCAAGTCCTAACCCCTGGTATCTGTAAATATGACCTTATTTGGAAATGGGGTCTTTGCAGATGGAATCAAGTTAAAGTGAGTTCATACGAGAGTAGGGTGGAGCCTAATCCAATGACAGGCCTCCTTGTAAGAAGGAGATTTGGACACAGACACAGAGACACACAGGGAGGAGGCCACGTGACGACAGAGGCTGAGATGAGAGTGATGCAGCCACAAGCCAAGGAACGCCAAGGATTGCCTGCATCCACTAGGAGGTGGGAAGAGGCATGAAAGGACGCTCCCCAAGAGCCTTCAGAACGAGCAAGGCCTTGCCAACACCTTGATTTTGGACTTCCGGCCTTCAGAATGGCAAGAGAATCAACGTCTGTGTTTGATGCCATCCAAGTTTGTGGTGACTGGTTACAGCAGCCCTCAGAAACTAATACAACACCTTTTAAATAGTGCATTTTTGGGCTCTTCTTTGTAAGAGTGATTCAAATCTACAAGATTAGGAATGCTAAGGAAAGCTGGATCAGGGAGAGCTGTGATAGGGGCGGGGGCAGAGCAAAGCAGTGGATGGGGAGAGAGTCTCGAAGGTTCTAGTTCCTTCTAATTTCATCCATGTTGGATATCTAGCTTCCGCAAAAACTCTGACTTTAAGAAGATTCCCGTTGGAGAAATATAAAGGGTGAGGGTATAAAAACTGTGATCAAGCAGTTTTCATATGAAAAACAGCACACAGAGATACTCACCTCCACATGTTGACATGTTTGGATGAGTTTAGCCAAGAGCGTCTCCAGTTCCGTGTTCCTCTTAATAAGGTTGGTGAGGTTACTCTCTAAGTTTTGCTGTTCAAAAAAAAGAGAGGAAAATATTATTCTGCATACTTTTAATACTTTAGTATATACAAAATTACTCATACTCAGGAAAATGGATACATTTTTAAAGAAATCTCAATGAAATCTACACAGTTTCAAGTACTTATAGATTTAAACTGGATTTTGAAAAGTCACAGTGTAAAAGATTATTTTCAAAATGTTCAGATCTCACTCTTTTTGTTCCTGCTTCCTGTACGAACTCAGGCATATTTCACTGAATAATCAGTCATAGGTTATTTCCAGGTTGTGAACGAGGGAGAAAAGAGGTAATTGGATTTCTAATTCCTTTACCTGAATCAGAAATGGCAATGATAGAAGGAATATATTCCCACATCAAATCAACTACTGTTGGATTTTTAGAATTTACCATCTTCTGGGCAGGCTGAGGTCAATCCGTGGGAAGAAGGTCTGAACTGTCCAGCTATTGATGACACTATGGTCATTTATAGGCATTGATAAGAAGTCCTCATCATACACGTTTACTCATAATACGTTTCATTGTACACGCTTCTGTTCTTTGCCTATCAACGCCAGATCAAATTTCCTTCAATGCTACATTTTCCACATCACTGTTCTCCTTAAGAATCTAGAACTATTCCCTGTTCCTTTAGAACATCAACATTTTTTGAAATTTAGTTTATTGAAGTATAGTTGATTACAATGTTGTGTTAATTTCTGCTGCCACATACTCCACCATGTTTCCCCTCAGGTCCCCACTGCCCCCTCGCTCTTCCCCCCTTCTCATGTCTGCATTTCCTTTCATTTCTGATCCTCGGAGACTTTCCACTTATGTTTAAGCTTGGTTATTATTCTTTAAAATCCATTTTAAAATATTTTATCTGTAATTCTCATGTGTTCAGAATTCAGGGGGAGGTTTGGGGCATTATTTCATCTGGACTGGAAGAGCAACAGGAAATCTTCCATTTCGACTTTGAGACCCTCAAAGTGTCTCAAATATAAATATTTTACGGGAGAAAAAGAATCGTTTCTCCCCTGAAGGGTGGGATACCACAAAAAGTCAGAGAATGAACCAGACAGAGTGATTTAGGTGCAACTTAATGACCTCATGTTTGCATCAACGAAAAACTTGCTTTCAAAGCTCTTTACCACCAGCACAAAAGCCAAATGTTTTTCTACTGCTTGAATTAAACAAAGTGCAACCACTTTATGGTCCGAGACTAGAGAATAATTTCGACGCCTTCCATTATTCAGTGTCTTTGACTTAGATGTGACCACTTGATGGTATATTTGTCAACTTCTTTTTGTATGTTCGTCTTAGGGAATCCTTTTACTTTTCTTTTTGGCTGACCCTTCAGAGCAGGAAATTACCAGGGAAATACATCATGAAACTGTTTAAAGTTCAATTGTCCTAGGTATGACTTCTTAAGCTAGTCAGCAAGAGATTCAAATAAATATAATCTAACACATTTAGACTTTACAAACATCTGCTTGCTTTTCCCTCCCTTTATTAAGGATACATCATGTATAAAATCTGTTTTTAATCAACTAATATGCAGACTAAAGCCTGTGGTTTAAACACATTGACCTATCTAGATCCTTTGGGGTTATTCAAATTTAAATAGTACAAGTGTTACTGAAGCCCGCAAAGAATTACCAAGTCACTTAGAAGTATAATAAAGGGAAATGAAGCTGAGAGAGAGACTTGTTTCCAAGAGGTACCAAAGGGACTGACAACACTTTTCAAGACAGCCTGGGTAATGGGCAGGTAAACAAATCCAGTCCTCAATGAACCATGCATCCACAAGCTTCCACTACGGGGACTTCTGTGGAGTTTTCTCGAATTTAACTGTATCACTAACCTCGTGTGTGGTGATCGGCAGGTCCTATAACCCCTTGATTTTGACTGTGCCTTGTGCAAACGAGAGATAACATTTTTTGGCATCAGAGTCTTGGGACTAAAGTGGATATAAGTATCTACTTCCCTATGGATATCTAAGGAATTCTACAGAGTACCGCCCCCAAAAGTTCTAGTTTCCTGTTCTCACCTCGAAAACATCAATACATTTCCATCTCCTTATGGAGCTGAACTTTGTAGAAGTCCAAGGAGTCAGGCATGAGTGGCCACACATGTAGAGCGAGGGGCCTGGGGCTACGACCCTAGCTGAATTCTCCTGGACAAATGACGCTTGGGCTCAGTTTTCCCATCCATGATGTGTAGAAACAATAAATGCACCCATTTATGCTACTGTTCAGTTCAGAGGAGAAAATGAAAACACACCAGGAACTATACAAATGCTTGTTGAAGAAATCATAAATTGTAGGGTGAAACATTGTTTGGTGTCCGTACCAGACACTACGGGGGGCCAACCCCATGCCTGCGGCAGGCACCGTTCTCAAGCTTGCTGGTGGCTTTTTGCTGCAAGTACCTGTTCCTTTAGGCTCCAGGGCTTTTCCTGGCCCCAGGCAGGGCGGGCGGGTGGTGCTGGGGAGGAGGAGGGAGGTTGATGCCCCTAGGAGCAGCCCTCATCCAGCAACTATTGGCAGTCGGTGGATGAACTGCCCAGCTTCCCCACCTCCAGGTGAGATCACTCTGAGTCGTGTCTCAGAAAATCTCCCGAGCGCCCGCACGGGCAGGAGCCCGATGCCCACAGCAATCACCTGCTCCTGACCATGCCCTCTTTCCGCTTCCTCTCCTTCTCTGTTCCGCCTCCCCTCTCCCTTCCAGATGCTTCCGGGATCACCTCCCAATTCGAATTCTGAGTTAGGGTCTTCTGGGAGAATTCAACTAAAACTTTTCCCATAGACGTCCTAATCTGTTAGTTTTGAGTATTCCTTCTTACGAGGAATAGCCAAATTAACAGAAGATTGTATTGCTTTTGAAAGATATTTGCTAATACAAGGGTTTGTTTTCTCTTCCCTCTTTCTAACCTTTTGTACAGATCACATAGCCTCCAAATTCCAGGCTCTAAGCCAGCAGTGTCATTAGAAATACAATGTGAGCCACAAATGGGAGTCACATCTAAAATTTTCTAATAGTCATATTTTTAAAAAAAAAATTAAAAAGAAACAGGTAAAATTAATTTTAACAATATATTTGACTTAATTTCCAAAATATTATTATTTCAACACATAATCAATATTTTAAAACTGATGAGCTCTTGTACATTCTTTTTCTTTCTTTTTTTTTTTTTTTTTTTTTTTGCGGTTCACGGGCCTCTCACTGTTGTGGCCTCTCCCGTTGTGGAGCCCAGGCTCCGGACGCGCAGGCCCAGTGGCCATGGCTCACGGGCCTAGCCGCTCTGCGGCATGTGGGATCTTCCCGGATCGGGGCATGAACCTGTGTCTCCTGCATCAGCAGGCGGACTCTTAACCACTGCGCCACCAGGGAAGCCCCTTTTTCTTTCTTTTTATTAAGTCTTTGGCATCTGGTGTGTGTTTTATACACTTACCATATCTTGATTCACAACGGCCACATTTCAAACACTCAGCTGCCACATGTGGCTTGTGGCTACATTACTGGACAGCAGAGCATCAGTCTAGAACAGGGGTCAACAAAGCTTTTCTGCAAAGGGCCAGGTGGTAAATAGTTTAGGCTATGTTGGCCATATGCTCTCTGTCGCAGCTACTCGATTCTCCTGTTTTGGTAAGAAAGTGGCCATAGACAATATGTAAACAAGTGGGCAGGGCTGTGTGCCAATAAAACTTTATTTACAAAAACAGGTGGTGAGGGCTTCCCCGGTGGCGCAGTGGTTGAGAGTCCGCCTGCCGATGCAGGGGACGCGGGTTCGTGCCCCGGTCCGGGAACATCCCACATGCCGCGGAGCGGCTGGGCCCGTGAGCCATGGCCGCTGAGCCTGCGCGTCTGGAGCCTGTTGCTCCGCAACGGGAGAGGCCACAACGGTGAGAGGCCCGCGTACCGCAAAAAAAAAAAAAAAAAAAAAACAGGTGGTGAGGGAGATTTGGCCCATAGGCCAAGCTCCTTCCTGGGCCCGGGCACATGCTCTTCCCTCTGGAATGCATCTGCATGGCAGGAAATAATTCTACTACCAAGGAGAGAGCATAACAAAACCACAGTATGTATTGAGTACCTGCTGTATACCCATCATGGCTTAGTCCGTTCCCATTATAAATCCTCAAACATTCACTGTGGGACCAATTAGCATGGAAAACTGAATATTCACTGGAGAACACTTCTGAAATTGAATGTAGTAAATCAACTAACTAGTAAGTTCATTTAGCAACTACTATAGATTGTTAAAACAACGACTTCTACCCTTTAAGGCTTTTCTCACTGGTAGTGTTGAGTGTGAGCCCAAGAAGAGGGACTTGACAGTTTAGAAGCATTCTGAAGGGATGCTATACCACTCCATTAGATCACAAGATCTCAGGGAAGGCCAATACTACATCGAATACTACATTGTTGAATAAACAAGCGTTTACGTGACTAGACAGTCTAGCAATTATCACTGACACATCTATTTCAATTTCTACCTAAAATCAAGTTGTTCCTAGCCTTAATTCATTGTCTCTCTCCCGGGTATTTTTTTTATAGTACTCCTTTTACTTTATGAAGGGAAAGGAAGCCTTTGTTGAGAAAGATGAGGCTTTTGTAAGTGTGCGACTATTCATTGTAATTCAACACGCCCCCTCCTGCCAAGCCATCACCACCGAAGAGGAATATAAATAATTCAAGATGGTCCTTCTAAAGGTAAAGATGCAATGAGTCAGATTTCGTTTCTCCATATTAAGGAAAAGATTGGGTACCAGTCAAATCTGTGAAAGACAACATTGTAAAACATGTGTTGCTTCAAGAGTGAGGCTCCCCTGCTTACTTTCTCCGGAAAGGATGACTAATTTTTCCTGTAATTTTTGTTTTAACACATACACTTCTAATGCATTTTCATGGAGCCAGACTCAGCCTCCTGAGTTGATCGCTGAACAATCATGGCAGAATAGCTGATTTTGCAACCCATCTCAATACAAGCCTTGAGGCATGGTTATGGACACCAGCTGAGAGGAGCAAATCCAACTTAACAGATGACCTTTGTACTTCTACATACACCGAGACCCAATCAAATAGCAAGGTAAGCAGACAAAAATACCCCTCATTTTAGCCTTTGGAGACCTGTACCTAAGGGTCAGATTACAGGAATGAATGACTTGTCATTGAGGACTACTATGAAAATGTATGCCTGAAACAGGAGATTTCAGTAATTCCTTTCGGGTTTGTCCAGGCCTAAAGAATGTTTGCCCTTATTCTGAAGTCAACGCTTCAGAATGTCTTTAAAGTATAATATTAAGTCTGGATACCTTTCAAGGCAAACACAGATCTGGCTTGTTCCATTCCATAATATTCAGAGTGACACTCAGGAACTGTGTTCATGGCCCCGACACCCGACACCGCCCCTCCAGCACAACCAGGATATGAACACGTCGAGTGCCACCATCCGTATATGTTTTTCTAACCAACTTTAATCACAATCCTTAATATAAAAACACACCCGTATTAACACATGCCACCTGCATAAAAGCATAAATTCTTAACATGTAACTAAACTCTGAAGATGTTTTAATTACGTTGCGGGAATTTAAGGCTATCTTCAGGTTCAACTCATGACAGACCGCAAATCTGTGTGATTTATGCTGGTTTGATTTTTTAATGCCTTTTTTCATTGGTTATGATAGTTAACATTTCCAAATGCCCTGGCAAGACAGGTCGCCCAGGGAGCTTCAAAAACATAATAAAACCCAATCTGCATACAAATTTAAGTCTAGTGTTCCACGGACGACAATTTAAGCCATTTTGATATGCAATACTGTATTTACCTTGTCAGGTTTTATTTGATATTTCTATATTAACACCACAGAATCTGCACCATATATTTATAAATTCCATCGTCAGGAGTTCAGTGTTTATTACTGTAATCTGGTAGTCAATAATATACAGAGAACAATTTTTAAATACCGTTTACGGCCTAGAAGAACTTTCAGATGTTAACGGAGATAAATAAATCTCTTAGTATAATTATATTCATTTAGTTGTAATTTTAGCAGATCCGACGATGACTACTTATTTCCAGGCATTAGAGATGTGAGTGGCCTTTCTTGTTCATTCGTCATCCCTCGGCCCTATTTCTGCCTGTAGTAAGAGAGCTGAGCAACCGACCAATAACACGTTTGTCAGTTTTGAGAATCAATATTGAGTGAAGGGAGCTGGACTCCTAGGAAGCTTTGGCAGTCTCTGAACTTAAAAATAATGATCTCCCACAAACTAGTGGTTACCAGAGGGGAGAGGGAAGGGGAGAGGGACAATATAGGGGTGGGAGGGGAAAGGGTTATTATGGGATTATATGAAATCATGTGTGTGAAACTTTTGAAAACTGTAAAGCACTATGCAATTTAAAGAATCTTTCATTCAATAAAAAAGGAAAATCTCGATTATTAAAAAAATAAATTGATCTCCTAAGAGAAATGTTCTAGAGAAAATGACTATGACTTTTATCATTGGAACATACGGGGAGCATTTTGTAAGATGACAGCATAGGGGTAAGAGCCATGAAGGTCCAATATGGCAGCCGCCCTGCAGTCTTCTTTGGTCACTGGCCCCAGTCAGGTTCTCGAATTTTCCTCAACCCAGCACTCTGGGCTGCCATGGCAGGTCCATGGGGTCGTCTCAAGAGAGGTGACCAATTTGTCAGTCAAGAATTAGATGGTGAAAAGATTATGGGACTATTGGAAAACACACTAACAGTAGTTAGTTATTTTGATCAAGTGAGAGCTTTCAAGTTGGGGAAATATTTAATCTCCTAAACCAGGGGTCAGCGAACTACAGTCCACAGGCCAAATCCTGCCTGCTGTCTATTTTTCTATGGCTTGCCAGGTAGAAATGGTTTTTACGTTTTTAAATGATTTTTTTTAAATCAGAAGAAGGATAAAATTTTGTGACACGTGAGAAATATATGAAATTCAAATTTCTTTGTCCATAAAGTTTCATGGGAACACAGATACTCCCATTCGTTGATGGTTTCTCTCTGCTTTTGTGCTACAATGACAAAAACTGAGTACTGGCCCTTTACAGAAAATTGCTGTCTCCTTGGGAAAAAAAAATCTTAAAAAAATAATCCACGGCCTTCTTATTTATTAATACAGAGTATTTTCTCTATTGCTCCAAACCACTTAAAAATTTCAATGTAACTCAATTTGCTTAACATGAGAGTGTAGGAGTATGGCTAAAATTTGAATCATTCAGGTACTCAAAATTCTAAAGGAGAAGATCTTTCTGTTGGATACCCAAATAATTTTTAACTCACAAAAGAAAAAAAATAGCATTAAATCACCGGTAAACTGCAACGTCTGAATAAATTCCTCTGCAACCTTTGTTCAGAGGAGCAGAAGATTCAGACCAGGAAAGAGTAGGAAAGAATCTTAAGTTGGATCAAGGCTGCTATAGCAAGAACATGGTCAAAAGTGAGTAAAGAAGACAATGGGCATATATCTGGAGAAAACTCTAATTTGAAAAGATACATGCACCCCAATGTTCATGGCAGCGCTACTCACAATAGCCAAGAAGTGGAAACAACTTAGATGTCCATCGACAGATGAATGGATAAAGAAGATGCGGTACATATATACAATGGAATACTACTCGGTCATAAAAAAGAACAGAATAATGCCATTTGCAGCAACATGGAGAGACCTAGAGGTTAGCATACTAAGTGAAGTAAGCCCGACAGAGAAGGAAAAATATCATATGATATCACTTATATGTGGAATCTAAAATGATACAAATGAACTTATTTACAAAACAGAAACAGATTCACAGACACAGAAAACAAACTTATGATTACCAAAGGGGAACATGGTGGGGGGGATTAATTAGGAGCCTGGGATTGGCAGGTGCAAGCTACTGTGTATACAACAGATAAACAACAAGGACCTACTCTATAGCACAGGGAACTATATTCAATATCTTGTAATTAACTATAATGGAAAAGAATATGAAAAAGAATACAGACACACACACACACACACACACACACACACACATAACAATCACTGTGCTGTACACCAGAAACTAACACAACATTGTAAACTGACTATACTTCAATTAAAAAAAAAGGCACAGCACAAGGATTAGTCAGTTCTTTCCATTCTGCAAATAAGTGTAAAGTGTTGGGTTGTGAGTACACCTCCAATGTGAAATTACTCATCAATTGCTGCTTCCATCAGTTTTCTTTTCCTCAGTATCTTTTTTCTTAATCATAAAATACACCTCAAAGGAGACCTTAGAGCACTGGATAATGAATGTCTTTAAAATCTGATACTGATGGATGTCATACTCGTTGTTTGTATATGGTACTTCAAGCTTTACTTCCTCCATCACTCAGAGATTGAATAATTTTGATTTTATCCCCTTTTCTCTGTCTTAAGTAGATGATGACATTGCCAGATACTCATTAACAAACATGTTCTGGCCTTTCTACTTAAATAGGGTTTGAACTGATACCATCAAACATTTTTACCAGACCTGAATGTCTCATGGGGATGCTTAGCCTTCGATGAATGGAAACATTTCTTTTTACATCTTTATTCTTAAGATACTGTGGGAAGACCAAATCTTTTTCTCAGCCAGTACCTATACTTCATGTTGAATGAAGTGAATATATCGAATGTATTTCAAGCTAAAACAGTTGAGTCTTTGATCTAATAACTTTGCACAGGTAACTACGATTTGCTTTGTTTCTACAGCAATTTTTATTTCCTCACATTTTTAGGTTTTTCTATAATTCAAAAAGACACAGGTACCGCAGTGTTCATTGCAGCACTACTTACAATAGCCAGGACATGGAAGCAACCTAAATGTCCATCGACAGATGAATGTATAAAGAAGATGTGGTCCATATATACAATGGAATATTACACAGCCATAAAAAGGAACGAAATTGAATTATCTGTAGTGAGGTGGATGGACCTAGTGTCTGTCAGACAGAGTGAAGTCAGAAAGAGAAAAACAAATATCGTGTGCTAACGCACATATATGGAATCTAAAAACGTGGTACTGATGAACCTAGTGGCAGGGCAGGAATAAAGATGCAGATGTAGAGAACGGACTTGAGGACCGGGGAGGGGGGGGAAGCTGGGATGAAGTGAGAGAGTAGCACTGACATATATACACTACCAAATGTAAAACGGATAGCTAGTGGGAAGCAGCCGCATAGCACAGGGAGATCAGCTCGGTGCTTTGTGACCACCTAGAGGGGTGGGATAGGGAGGGTGGGAGGGAGGCTCAAGACGGAGGGCATATGGGGATATAGGTACACGTATAGCTGATTCACTTTGTTATACAGCAGAAACTAACACAACATTGTAAAGCAATTATACTCCAATAAAGATATAAAAAATAATTTTAAGTTTTAGAGGAATATGCCTTTTCTGGACCCGCTGCTGAAAACGAATTAAAATTCAATTCATGGTCAGCTTTGCGCTTGAATTTGTGGCATTCCCAAAAAGGGTTCATGATGTTCACAGAAGTCATATCCCCATCTGGGTAGTGGAAAAAGTATTAAAGTCAAGGGAGGTTACAATCTTCGACTAAAAAAATATATGGATTAAAATTCCCTTCCATCCAAAGTGGGTCTGGTCTGTTAAGAATTTACAAAATCAATGTTGTGTAAGAGAATTCCCCATTTGGGACAGCCTCGAGAATCAAAGAAGAATATGAAAGCATGACATTGTTTCTCAGCCCTGTGTAACCTTCAAAGACAGAACCTTCCTTGGGTTTCAGGCGTCTGAATCTCAGATTCCTTGAATTCACTGCATCCTTCATCCCTCACTTCACCACCTTTACTTAGCCACTTCCTCTGCTTTTAGTAGGACTGAGGCTGTCTTTGTCCAATCAAAGTGAGTTGACTGAGTCCAAATTAAAGCAACATGAAAGTTATGGAAGGAAGGAAGCAAGGTGACAGCCATCCACTGGGTGAGTGCTTCCCACCCTGGACTGCACTCTGCCCTCGCTTGGGGGGCTATACAAATACCATGCTTGGTCTACACCCCCTTCCCGACCAGAGACTATGAATTACTTAGATTGGGGTGAGGTCCAGGTTTTGGGATCTTTAAAACTCCTGAGGAGGGGCTTCCCTGGTGGCGCAGTGGTTGGGAGTCCGCCTGCCGATGCAGGGGACACGGGTTCGTGCCCCGGTCCGGGAAGATCCCACATGCCGCGGAGCGACTGGGCCCGTGAGCCATGGCCGCTGAGCCTGCGCGTCCGGAGCCTGTGCTCCGCAACGGGAGAGGCCGCAACAGTGAGAGGCCCGCGTACCAAAAAAACAAAAAACAAAAAACAAAAACCAAAAAAAAACTCCTCAGGAGATTCTAACGTGCAACCAAGTGTGAAAACTCTTCCTCAAAACCAGGTTGCCAAGTAGCTGGATTGTGATACCGTGTACAAAACTTAATCATGTACTCAATTTACTAGTCTTACACTTTAAGAGTTATTCAGAATAAAAGGAATATTTTTGTAATGCAGCATATGTACATAATAAGTGCAGGAATAAAATTATATATAGCTACACTAGAACTGTGAATTTATGTGAATGTATCATAGGAAATTCCAGGAACTTTACTGAAACAGTGCTCTGCAGGGAACACAGACTATTACTGTTAAGAAATTTAGAGGGGGACTTCCCTGGTGGTTCAGTGGTTAAGAATCCGCCTGCCAATGCAGGGGACACGGGTTCGAGCCCTGGTCTGGGAAGATCCCACGTGCCGCGGAGGAACTAAGCCCGTGTGCCACAACTACTGAGCCTGCGCGCTAGAGCCCGCGAGCCACAACTACTGAGCCCGTGCGCCACAACTACTGGAGCTGCACGCCTAGAGCCCGTGCTCCGCAACAAGAGAAGCCTCCACAATGAGAAGCCCGTGCACCGCAATGAAGAGTAGTCCCCGCTCTCCGCAACTAGAGAGAAGCCCGCACACAGCAACGAAGACCCAACACAGCCAAAAATAAAATAAATAAATAAACGTTAAAAACGAAACTTAGAGGCCTTTTTTGACTTGAAAATATAGGGGAATGCTTTCTTGAATCATTCACGTATTCCTAATGTCTAAAAATCATTCCTGAGTGGTTACCTCAGTTTATACTTTGAACAGTATTAGTAGCATACAAATTTGGTTTGTTGATTTTAACAGTCATTACTTCCCCAGAAATATAAGAGAAGCAGACTGTAGATGTTTATAATTAAACAAGATTTTTTATATGGTAAATTAAAGATTATGGGAAAAAAATTTAAGGACTCTGATGACAAAAGAATAGATTCATTCCCCTACCCAGATTCTTTTTTTTTTTTTAACATCTTTATTGGAGTATAATTGCTTTACAGTGGTGTGCTAGTTTCTGCTTCATAACGAAGTGAATCAGTCACACCCACACACATATGTTCCCATACCCCTTCCCCCTCGCGTCTCCCTCCCTCCCACCCTCCCTATCCCACCCCCCCATCCCACCCCTCTAGGTGGTCACAAAGCACCGAGCTGATCTCCCCGTGCTATGCGGCTGCTTCCCACTAGCTATCTAATATGTCCATGCCTCTCTCTCGCTTTGTCACAGCTCACCCTTCCCCCTCCCCATATCCTCAAGTCCATTCTCTAGTAGGTCTGTGCCTTTATTCCTGTCTTACCCCTGGGTTCTTCATGACATTTTTTTTCTTAGATTCCATATATATGTGTTAGCATACGGTATTTGTCTTTCTCTTTCTGACTTACTTCACTCTGTATGACAGACTCTAGGTCCATCCACCTCACTACAAATAACTCAATTTCGTTTCTTTTTATGGCTGAGGAATATTCCATTGTATATATGTGCCACATCTTCTTTATCCATTCATCCGATGATGGACACTTAGGTTGTTTCCATCTCCGGGCTATTGTAAATAGAGCTGCAATGAACATTTTGGTACATGACTCTTTTTGAATTATGGTTTTCTCAGGGTATATACCCAGTAGTGGGATTGCTGGGTCATATGGTAGTTCTGTTTGTAGTTTTTTAGGGAACCTCCAATTCACATTCCCACCAGCAGTACAAGAGTGTTCCCTTTTCTCCACACCCTCTCCAGCATTTATTGTTTCTAGATTTTTTGATGATGGCCAGAGGCAATACAACTGCCTTGAGGATCAGAAACTCCTCTGTGGTTTAAAAGGTAAAATGCAAATGTCTGAAACGATGGAAACCACAGGGATAACATTTAATTCCTTCCATCTTTGCTTTACTATTGTTTCTTTGACGGATGGCCACCTGTCTGCTAGTTAAAACAACAACAACAAAAACAATCTGGAGAGTTAATTATTTAATTTGCAGTGCTTTGCAACAAATTATTAAGCCATTTTCCCAGAGTTGGTTTGTAGACACATGACTAAAGACAATTTAAGGGTCATTGTATTTAAAAAATGAACTAACTCTCATTTCCCTGGAATATATTTTAATTTACATATACGGTGTTTTGCTAAAAGGAAAGACAAAGAACGAATGTCACTTAAAAAATGTTTTTAAAGTCAGTTGCTTTTAACCCAGTGGGAGAAAACGGTCCAATATTCAGAGAACTTGGAGGAGACTTGCCCGTTATAAGAATCATGAATTACGAAGTCTCCTCTTGTCCCATCTGTAGAGTCTAGAACAGAGACCAGGAATTCCTGGATCCACAGCAACAGCTTCCCCAGGGAGCTGGTTGGAAAGGCAAATTCTTAGACCTGCTGAATCAGAAACTCTAGAGGTGGGGGGTCCAGCAACCCGTGGTTTAATAAACCCTTCAGGGGATCCTGTGAGTGCTAATGTTTGAGAACCGCTTACACGAATGTTGTAACATCCTTCAGTGTGTGTGTCATGTGCCTTTCTCATGGACACCTTTGGATCTTATCACTCAAGTCTCTGTCATCAGGCCCTATACTTGGGCTTTCCCCTGGTTCCTTGGTCTCCACTGGGGAACAGGAAGCATAATGGAAGAGTGTGCCAGCCAAGACGCAGGGACAAAGGAGGGCTGGAGAATTCTGGAGGTGGGGGAGGATGACACAACGTCATGGCAGGGGGAAGCTTTGGGAATGGATGTGCACCTCAGTCCTCCATGCTTTTTACCCCTTTACCATTCGCCATTCCAAATTGCTTTTTCTAATAAAAACATACACAGAACTCAGATGTTCAGAATGTGCCAGAGGGGAAAACAACAACAGTCCTGGTGAAGTTGCCCTAGTGTATTCTCGATTACTTATAAATGCTGTTTAAAAAAATTTTTCTTGAGTGCTGTTGAAAGGGGGAGAGAACCCAAACTCATTTGTTTTTGACGAAAATACAATGCCCCCCTCCCCCGCACTGGCTGGAGTAAGTGCACCTCTTGAAGATTTCGTTCGACACGAAATGTATAAAGCTGAAAGCCAACATGTTAAACTTTGCCCTCAGGATTTTTTAGTGTGACCTTTGTCATTTGATTTTCAAATGTCTGTGACTTGGTCAACCACTGTGACAGGACATACGACATCAGAGACTGCTCGATAATTAAGTGGCGGTAGTAGATCACACGTAGTGTCCTTCCCCTAACCACTGTCTTCCTCCAACGTCTTTCTTTTATTTGAATGAAGTGTCACTTAACATGGCTAACGAATACATTTTCGAAGCAAAGGCATTTACTCTAAAGGCAGACTTTCACACCGTGTATTTTTGACTGCAAGTTTTTCACCACAACGTGTTCTTTCCATCTCCAAACAATTATGACACGGCAGTGACTTCAAATATACACTTTCCCTCAGTAAATGCATTCTTTTACAGCTTCGATTCTCTCCTCTGTCCTGATAATATTCAAATTTTGATCTCAGATCTCAAATCTGACCGACTCTTAGCTATGATGATCCCTTGTTATTTTAAACTCACCATTCGTAACTGCATCACGTGCCCCTTTGAAATTTCTTCCTACTTTCTAGTCTTCACAGAGGATATAAAGGATATTACCATTCCCCAGGTGAGCACCGGAACATCACCCGAGACTCGGACTTCTCGTTCGTGCCTTCTCTTAATCACTCTCTAAGGCTGTTCGGTTGTTCATTAAAAGACCCTTTGGCTTCAGCCTTCCCTTTTCTTCCAAGGTTACCACTCTAACCACCTCCTTCCATAAATTGCTGGTTTTCATTCCTCTAACGTTTGCCCAGCCAGTCGGGTGCGTGCATGGCCACCAAAGTCATCATCCCAGTAAGCCTGTATTTTACTACACCATCACATCCTCAGAAGTTCAAAAAGCTGTCCATCCTTAAAGGATGAAGCTCAAACTCCCGAGTTGGGATGCGAAGTCCTCAAAACTATACTGGGTTTAATAATTCTAAAAGACACATGCACCCCAACGTTCACTGCAGCACTATTCACAATAGCCAAGACATGGAAGCAACCTAAATGTCCATCGACAGATGAATGGATAAAGAAGATGCGGTATATTTACACAGTGGAATATTACTCAGCCATCAAAAGGAATGAAATAATGCCATTTGCAGCAACATGAAAGGACCTAGAGATGATCATACTAAAGAGAAGTCAGACTGAGAAAGACAGATACCATATGATACCACTTACATGTGGAATCTAAAAAAAAAACCCCAAAAACAAAGATACAAATGAACTTATCTACAAAACAGAAACAGACTCACCGACTTCGAAAGCAAACTTATGGTTACTAAAGGGGAAACGTGATGGGGAGGGATAAATTAGGAGTTTCGGATTAACAGATACACACTACTATATATAACATAGATAATCAACAAGGACCTACTGTATAGCACAGGGAACTCTACTCAGTATTCTGTAATAAGCTACATGGGGAAAGAATCTGAAAAAGAATGGATATATGTATAACAATCATTTTGCTGTACACCTAAAACGAACACAACATTGTCAATCAACTATACTCCAATATAAAATAAAAAATTAAAAGAAAAACTGTGTAGGTTTAGAATTTCCCCAGTAGAAGCCAGCTATAACTACCACCGCCCTGCACAATGAACATTCAACTTCAGTTACAATGGATTCCTTATTGGTCAAGAACTGCCACATCCGTTGCTCCTTCTGAGCCCTTGGGCTGCATCTTTCCACCAACCTAGAATTTTTTCATTCCCCCCATGGCATCTCAGAATCTAGCAGAGGGCTAGAGGCACCAATAAATGCTTATTCAATAAAGGAGGACGTGAGTAATATTCATGCAACTAAAGATTTTCTATCAGTAACAGAAATTACATCAAGCCAAATCTTAATTCTATTTCAAAACTGGATAGGATTAAATCATACCTTTCTGAAGACATCAATACATATTTGAGACATCAAGCCAGAGTTCACTAAATCATAAAAACGCTTTGATTAAATTAGTTTCAGAAATTGCTCTCCGGCCAAGGAACTATCTACTACGCAATGGATCAGGCAATAAATCTTAGACTCTATGTGCTGACAGGTGTAAGATGATTTATTGAATTGTAAGACAAGGAATTGTGAAGCATTACTAAGAAAATACACACTCTCTTCCAACGCAACATGATTTTACTTAACAAAAAGCAATTTAGGAGGAAACTGTACTATTAAAATAATAGTAAATGCTTCCCATACAGCTCTAATTCTATGCATTAAAAATAATCCAGGAATGAAATCATTAGATCGTGCTGCTGGCTGGAGATCAGACGGATGACTTAATAATGACCCATCCCCGTCAAATAAAGCTCATCTCTGTCTGGTAATAATCAGAGAATTTACACTACCAGTAACCTCCGGTACTTCTTCAACCACATGTTAGCACTGTGATTTTTATTCTTCTATCCAATTTTTCTTTGCAATATTATTCTATTTTATATAATGACAACTAAAGAAACGTAGCTGCATATTTAACTTTCTCTTCCTGATTAAAGTTGATTACAGGGGTTTCCTGAATTTTAACATTTAATCAGTTTTCTTGAAAATTAATACTATTTACAGCTATAGTTTCCCCAACAACCAAACAATCAGACATTTTAAATTTTTTTAAAAATGAAGGGCGGGGGAAGGATAAATTAGGAGTTTGGGATTAATAGATACAGACTATTATATATAAAATAGATAAACAACAAGGTCCTACTGTATAGCACAGGGAACTATACTCAATATTTTGTAATAATCTGTAAGGTTACAGAATGTGAAAAAAATAGATATTCATGTATGTATAATGGAATCACTTTGCTGTACACCTGAAACTAACACAACACTGTAGATCAACTATACTTCAATAAAAATAAATTTAAAAAAAAAAGTAAACTGGTACAAGACTAGAAAAAAAATTTTTTTAACGTATCTAAGGGGAACTTCGTGTAGGTTTAATGAAACGTGGCATCTTTGGTGCTCAGGATACAGAGGTAAACCGGAGCATCATGGGAGGGATTGATATGATTATGCCACAGCATATATGCAGAAGAGCTTGGAGGTGGACCAATCAGAAAGGCGTGTTTTGTGTTGTCAGGATGGAATGATATTGCTAGAGAATCTGACAGTCCTGCTATTGGTCGCTAGCTCCCCAAGTGTATTCCAGTCCTACACAAAAATCTTAGATCTAGAAAACAGGGCCCCTTAGGAGCCCACTCTAGGATGGTATGCCAAAGAGATCTGATTCTGGCTACAGCCAGCCCTTGGGATCAGAGGAAGCCTAAAAGACAGCAGGTAAGTGGGTTCCTGGCTCCTTGTGGAATCTAGGCTTGTTGGCATGAATCTTGATGACCATTTAGTTCCTGGGACTTTACAGAGGAAATCAGGGCCAGTGGTTGGTTATTGGACATGCAACACCAGAAGTGGGTCTATTACGCTCCTGATATATGGACAACAGAGTGATTGAGCCTATGTTCACCACCACTGTACAAGTGCTTTATGAGATGGGAATGGAAGCTCGGATAGAGGCAGAGCCCTGCATGCTGCCTGCAGAACTTCAGAAAGTAGACCCCTTTCGAGGGCCTTTGCAAGGTTCCAAGATTTGGGAAATTCCCAGATCCTTCAGCGCACCAGGTACTCACGAAATCAGTCCAGAGTTCTGCCTGTGATCTTAGTCTGTTGCCTGCGCTGTTCGTATTCCACACCAACGGTTCTAGCTGTTGTTTGCAGAATGCTCAGTGGGTCATAGAAAGAGGTTCAGAAAGAAACTAGCTCAATGATAGAATCTGATGCTTTGCTTCAAGGTACGAGAGTCAGTTTGTCCTTGACCATCTGAGACAAGAGTATCTTATCCTTGGAGTCATAGGCCATGAAGTTGAATATAGGGTGCGGGTAATGAGAATTCCACCCAAATAGTCGATCTGGTGAACATTAAATCTACCAGTGCCAACGTCCTCTAGTAACACATACTGAGACTCTCCCTGCCTCTTCTTATAGTTAGAGGACTTCAGGGGGAAAAGATGTAAACTCCCTTGAAGGAAAGCATCATTAGGACAGGACTCCCGTCTCTCTTTTTCCCCACTGGCTTCAAAGTACCTGACGCATAGTAGATTAGGTACTTTGTTGCACAGTAGATTCTCAACAAATATTTGCTTAACAAAATGGGTGGATGGGTGGGTGAGTGGGCAGATAGATGGCAGGGTAGGTGGAGGAGGGTTCCTACAGAGTTGGGGAAAATAATTCAACACATTAGTCCCAAATCCTGAGAATGAATTTAGGGGGTACAGAAAGTTCTCCGATTACAGAGCTACGCTGGTGCTGCCTGGAAGTTGGAAGTTTTTCCAGTTCCCTCAAATGGGCACTTGTGATTCTATTGAGAGCTTTCTGGAAGGATCCATTCTGACATTCTATGGAAGATACCAAAGGCAGTAGGCCTGTCTCCTTCTCTGTCAAAAACCTTAATTCTTTCCTGTACTTGTTCTGGAAAGAAAGGCCTCACTCCCAGGGCTCCATATCTCCTCTTGTTTGCCTAGAAAGTTGCTATTGCAACTTAGCAGATGAAAACCAGCAGACACTAGTTTGGGGATTACAGACAAACAGAAAACATGGAGTTCAGGTGCTAGTAACAGGTTTTCCCTCCGGTCATTCAGAGCTGGTTGTTCCAACTTCTCAATATCTAAAATCACTAACTTTAAAACTTGAATCTGAAGAAAATATTCTTCAAGGTACTCCGAAGCGGGCTACGTGCAGGCCATCCCTTTTGATAACCAATTACATGCATCGAGATGGAAAAACAGGAAGAAGTTGTCACTTGACAAGCATTTTCCTTCCTTTAGTCCTAAAGTACAACGAGGGTTTAAAAACGAGGACACGAAAGTCGTTTTACATGATTTGCATTTTGTAGTATAGCCAAGGATCTCCTCAACACATCAGCCTGAAATTGTAGTTTAGTGTCTGTTACAAGACGTTTCCAAGAAGCGTAAGAGGAAATTGCAGAAATGAGTTCAAATCATAAAATAAAAACCACAAGGGTGAATTTTCTGAGCACAGGTAGGCAAATTAAGGGGTGGATAGAGGAATGTGGGAGGGTAGGGGCTGTAAGGGAGAAAACCATACTTCAAAGACTTCTGGGGCTTCCCTGGTGGCGCAGTGGTTGAGAGTCCGCCTGCCGATGCAGGACAGCCATTTTACCATTTGACTTAAGAGTCAAATCTATCTGGGGAGTTTTTTCACCACTAATGGAACCTAGAGTGGATTACACTCTTATGGCATAAGATGGAATTTGGCAAAATCAGTGGCCATTTGACATGGTTAACACACTTCTGGATCATATCAATGAAAGGCTTCATAGAATTTTCACCTAAATTAAACATTACAAATGTACAGCTGGAAGGCAGGTTCAAAAAAGTCTCAACTGTATACATTACAACCATTAATGTGTTTTGCAGATTTTTTTTAAGTTGGGATGAATCCAAATTGACCATGTGCATGCTGTCTTTGGCAATCATATGGTTTTTCCAAAACAATTATAAAAATAAAAGGAACATTTGCTCCTTGCTACTAGTGTATACAGTGTCTCCATAGGGTACTTTGTGCTCTTAGAATAAGTGCTCAAGACCTTAAAAAAAATGTTGCAGCCCATTATTGACCAATGTCTGCCAGTTTTAAGAAATGAAAGGGCTACGATGAGGGCTTCTGGGGTGGGAAATTTAAGACTTAATGTGGTGATTAACATCAGAAATAGTATCTAGGATTTCCCTGGTGGCACAGCGGTTGAGAGTCTGCCTGCCGATGCAGGGGACGCGGGTTCGTGCCCCGGTCCGGGAGGATCCCACATGCCGCGGAGCGGCTGGGCCCGTGAGCCATGGCCGCTGAGCCTGCGCGTCCGGAGCCTGTGTTCCGCAACGGGAGAGGCCACAACGGTGAGAGGCCCGCGTACCGCAAAAAAAAAAAAAAAAAAAAATCTGCCTGCCAATGCAAGGGACACGGGTTTGAGCCCTGGTCCGGGAAGACCCCACATGCTGTGGAGCAACTAAGCCCATGCGCCACAACTACTGAGCCTGCGCTCTAGAGCCCACGAGCTACAACTACTGAGCCCACGTGCTGCAACTACTGAGCCCATGGTCCGCAACAAGAGAAGCCACCGCAATGAGAAGCCTGTGCACCGCAACAAAAAGTAGCCCCCGTTCGCCGCAACTAGAGGAAGCCCGCACGCAACAACGAAGACCCAACCCAGCCAAAAATAAATAAATATTTTTTTTAAAAAAGAAATAGTGTCTAAACCAAACACTGAAGAATAAAAGGGTTGAATTGAACCCTTGCTGCTCTAAATACATTCTTTCCTTCAACTAATATGACCTTATAATGAAAACTAAAAACTTTTAAATGATCGCAGATTAAACACAGCAGCCAGGTTTACTAGACAGTAACATCCTTAATGACAAAAGTACCTTTGTGCTAATCTTAGTGTCTTCCCCTCTGAACACTGAGTAGGATCAATAAATATCTAAGTTGCAATGGAACATAAATGGACCTTGGTGCTGGGAGTAACTGAAGTACTCCATTCCATTCTATTTCAAATGCAAAAGATTTCAAAGATACTCCAACCATGTCACATTGGTAGGAGCCACCATAATTACATTTGAGTTTACTTTTCTGAAGCAGTTTTTAGGGCAACTCAATTCCAGTTCATTAAGTCGAAGTCTTAGTTCAACTAACATGTACCCAACATATAATAATCCTCCCTATATGACACACTCACTGGTCTATAAATGCTCATGATAAAACCCACACAACAAAGTCTACAAACTTCTAATCCAGTTCGAAGTATGTTATGTATTGATGAGCTTTGAAAGATCAAATATTGGCCATGAGATAAATCTCAACACCTCTGACAATATTTGATTTCAGAAAAACAACGTTCACAGCCACACAAACAGCATTAGGAACGTACTCAAGTTCTCATAGCCTCTATGGTCCTATCATTCTTCATAAGTTACTCTTGAGTTTATCTGATTCCAAAGCACTTGGTCATTCTCCCATCACAGTAGAAAGGTGGGCTAGGACGAGGTAATGACTGATTTGTTTAGAACTAGAGGAGGTAATTCCTCTTTCCACACAGCTCTCCTCATGCAATAGGAGTCGGAATAGTAACAATAATAATAGTAGTAGATTAGTAGTAGCAGCAGCAATAGGAAGAGGAGAACTAGTAGTAGCAATGATAATAGCAGCTACCATTTATTGAGCATACACTATGTGCCGAGTATTTCGCATATTTTATCCCTAGTCCCCTTAATAATGCTATAAGGAATGTATTATTACCCTGATCTTTACTGATGGAGAAACATACTCAGATAGACTTACTTTCCCAAGTTCACACAGCTACTGAACGCTGGAGCTGGACCTCTGAGCCCAGTTCCATTTGATTGCAAAGCCTGTTCTCCTCCTACACCATCCAACTTCTGGAGTAGATTTATGTCTTGATCCTTATGGCATCATTCTCTAAAACGTCAACTTATTTCATTCTTTTTTGCTGTTGTTTTTGCTCCCCTGTAACCTCTTGTAACGTTGGCCTCCTTGTAACAGGAAAATGCCTGTTATGAGCACGTGCTGCACTGGCTTTACAAATTGAGATGCCAAAGGGAGAGTCAGTACTTCAAAGGGAAGGTAGGGCTTTCCAAGGTTACACTTAAGGGGGAAGAGCCAATAAGCAAGGTTCCTCATCTGAGTGCCACTGGTTAGAACCAAGAGGATTTGAAATCTCATCAACATTAGCTGCACCATGTGGAAAGACCTCTTCTGGGAAAAGGCGTGCTTAGAACTGCTTACCAGGACTCAATGAAAAGACCTTAGTTTGGGAACAGCTTTTCTACCATGAACTGAAATCTTTATCAGAAGACTTTTCAGAAGAAGGGAAATATTGTTTCATTTCCATATCCAACTCACTCTAAATAAAACAAACTCTGGGTCATTGACCCAATTTAGCATTTCATAAACAATAACAGGACTGAATCTAACTTAAGAGTAGAAATATATATAGTATTCCATGTCATCATTCCTTCTTTAACACCACAGGTTTCTCCCAAACTTTTTTTTTTAGTTTATTTAGTTACTATTTATTTACTTTTGGCTGCGTTGGGTCTTTGCTGCCGCACGCGGGCTTTCTCTAGTTGTGGCGAGCGGGGGCTACTCTTGGTTGCGGTGCACGGGCTTCTCATTGTGGCGGCTTCTCTTATTGCGGAGCGTGAGCTTCAGTAGTGGTGGCGTGTGGGCTCAGCAGTGGCGGCGCACGGGCTTAGTTCCTCCGCTGCATGTGGGATCTTCCCAGACCAGGGATCGAACCCGTGTCCCCTGCATTGGCAGGTGGATTCTTAACTACTGCGTCACCCGGGAAGTCCCTCTCCCAAACTTTTACTAGGACTTCATTCTTATTTAGATCTGTATCAATTATAGGGAGATCTATCAATATTCAGCCTGATGAAAGTTTGGGTTCAAATTTGTAAGGAAAGGCTAATAGATGAACTCAGACTAGGTAAAAAGTGGTGCTGTCCCATAGAGTAAAAATGCAACATAATTATAAACTCTAATTTGTGAAAATATAAGCTATCTCCTTTCAAAGGTAAATTTTAGATCATTACGTATGTACACCTTGACTTACTTCAGGATTTTCACAAGAAAAAATATCTGGGTGTAAGCGTGTTTGTGAAACCTAAGGTAGAGAACATTACGGAAAGTTTCAGTCCTTCTTTCTTGAAAAATGTGGAATTTCGAGCCCAGATGAATGAAATTTTCAACACCTAGTAGGCTATCGTGATACCATTTGACAAACTCAGAAGGTAATTTTGGGAGCCTGGGTCTGTTGTGAAATAAGAAAAAAAATATTGTTCTCCACCCTTTGCTCAGTCTCCAATCATGGAAAGGCTCTTATCTTCCTTCAGTACATCTAGTAATCCCTTTGCTTGCCAAAAGGCTGAAAGTCACACCAATATTCAGGTCACAAAATTAAAAGAGAAGAAAAGGCCTCAGGTAAATGTCTTCAAAATGGGACGTATCCCTGTAGTGATAAGATGATTATTTCTGAATGACGGAGGAAGCAGGGCGGGGATTGGGAGAAAGGAACCCAACCCAAATAATTTTACTTTAAAGCCCCCAAACAAGACTATGCTCGATCTGTTGCTCTTTAAAAACTTTTGTTTATCACTTTATACTAGTCATGCTTTTCACATTTATATTATCTTTATTTTTTCCTTCTTTAGTTCTTTTTGGCAGTGCTGGCTGCTGGAAGAAACAAATAATACATCTGAATAAGCTTACAGTGTAGATTTCCAGAACTTTAGAAAAATACTGAATATCGCTAATGTATTTTAAGTGGAACTCCCAAACAACAGCATGTCCTCTAGGGGCTTCCCATGGTAGTTTGAGACTTTACAAGCTAAATGGCCAGGCTCCATGAGGCTGCTTCCTGGATCCATCCTGCCAATGTTTCAGGCACGCCTGGAATGTTCTGGCATGACGCTCTCTGCTTATTGTCTTATTGCATGGAATTTATGACTTAGGAAAAAAATTTTTAAGTATTTTAAGGTAATAATTATTCTTTAAGCAGTAACAGCAAAACCCCCAAACAAACCAATATTTAGAAAGAGTGAAAGGAAGAACAATTTTGTCTCAATTTGGGGAAAAAAAAAGTTCTGAAATGTTTTGGTGCTTTTTCATGAAAATTATTTGTCAAGGGTTCAGTGGCATTTAATGACCACGCTCTGTCTCCTTTAGAGCTGTTTTCACGATGATAGTGTGAAACAAACAGAGCTTATTTTTTCGAACATTTTCCATGCCTCTTGTCCATCCTACAAAGACAACCTCAAGTGCAGAGCTTACCTGGGAAGGATCAGGGAACCATCAGTAGGTATCTTAGCACCTGACACTTGCTTGTCCGAAGACATGCTTGGTATTAACTCCTATCACTGATCTTCTAGAACACTCCTTTGCAACACTTTATTTCATAAAATCACCTAGGGCTATACAACTCTCAACTGCGGGCGGAAAATGCCTCTCCTTCAGCCTCCAGAACCAAAGATTAAGGCAGCAGTGAAGCTCACTATGATGGAGTGAGCACAGTGACGAAAGCAAACTTAGAGCCATTCTCACATCTGTGGGGCGTCAAAGAGGGGGACACGGGGGGGAGGGCATCCAAAACGGGGCGATCAGAGAGATGGATGAGGGACACTTCCTGTGGGAAACAAATTTGATTTTGTTTCACCATCTCTAGTGTTTATCCATTCAGAGAAATCTTTGCCAGAAAGTCACTTTCTCATTGTAAATATGATGTTGATTTTTTTCAGGACAGGAGCACCTTTACTGAGCATATTGTTTAGACAGAAAATGGAAGAGATCGAGTCACTTTTGCTGAAAAATACAGGTACGTAGGTAACTACCAAATAGAGGTAAATCAATTTCGAAGGAAAATGACCAGATTCAATGGCTTTTGAACCTTCCAAGAAACCTGTTTTATGAGTGCATTTTGGAGGAAGGGCTACACAAACAGTGAAGAAGACCAAAATTGTCATTAAGAACCAAACACATAACTCTCCAGATTAATTGTGATGGCTTCATTCCCACCCCCGTGGCCTTACTCCACGGTCACTGCTGAGGACTCCTGGGAGGCATCTCTAGCTCTCAGATATAATATTCAAGTTTGCTCAGATTTATTCAAAAGAAATCTGAATAAAATATCCCCTCGGGGCTTCCCTGGTGGCACAGTGGTTAAGAATCCTCCTGCCAATGCAGGGGACACGGGTTCGAGCCCTGGTCCCGGAAGATCCCACATGCTGCGGAGCAACTAAGCCCATGCACCGCAACTACTGAGCCTGCGCTCTAGAACCCACGTGCCGCGACTACTGAAGCCCACGCGCCTGGAGCCCGTGCTCCGCAACGAGAGAGGCCACCGCAGTGAGAAGCCCGCGCACCGCAGCAAGGAGTTGCCCCTGCTCGCCGCAACTAGAGAAAAGCCCGCGCACAGCAACGAAGTCCCAACTCAGCACCCCTGCCAAAAAAAACCCCTCACAGATCATCAGAGCAATGATAAAGAATTTACAACTGATTTCTTCACTGGTTGAAAAGAAAAATCACAACCCGTTTTCCTTAGCAGAATTTTTTTTTCTTCTTGCATTGATGGTCTGATCATATTGTCTTATTTTCTGCCTTTCCAGTTGAAGAAAATCCCTTGGACAGAAATACTACTGACGGGCTTATTACTTCAGTAGAACAGAGACATTGTGATTATTATTATCATCATCTTAAATTTGATAGGTATCTTCAAAATGAAGACCTCTCATAAGAACACAGATAATGAAAATTTCTGTGCTCTAGACTAAAAGCATCTACATTAAGATACCTGTTTTAACTTACATAAAGGTATTTATTCAACTTCTACAGAAATTGGGTATGGGGCTTCCCTGGTGGCGCAGTGGTTGAGAGTCCGCCTGCCGATGCAGGGGACACGGGTTCGTGCCCCGGTCCGGGAAGATCCCACATGCCGCGGAGCGGCTGGGCCCGTGAGCCATGGCCGCTGAGCCTGCGCGTCCGGAGCCTGTGCTCCGCAACGGGAGAGGCCGCAACAGTGAGAGGCCCGCGTAACGCAAAAAAAAAAGAAAAGAAAAAGAAATTGGGTATGTTGTAGACACTGCCTCAAACAGAAAGACTACATCAAGTGGAACAACATTTATTGAAGGTTGGCATATTTGTGGTCTGGTATATGGGTTTCCACTAACCAGCTGTGAGGCCTAAACCAGGGGTTGGCAAACTATAGCCCTCGGGTCAGATTGGCCAGCCACCTGTTTTTATACAGTTTCACTGGCACACAGCCACGCCCATTTGTTTACATCCTGTCTACTACTGTCTAGGGCTGCGTTCAGAGCGGTCCCGACTGAAATCATATGACAATATTCAGTAGCTGGCTCTACAATGTTTGCTGACTCCTGCCTTTAGAAACTCACCTGCGCCTCAGTCTCCCCATTTGTGATTGAGAGGTTGGGCAAGACTGACGTTTTTCAACCAAGTTTGCACCTTAGAATAACTGAATCACTTTGCTGTACACCTGAAACACAACACTGTACATCAACTATACTTCAATATAAATGAATGAATGAATGAATGAATGATTCACTTGGGGGAGTTTGGGGAAAATCTCAGGGCCTGAGCTGCACCCCAGAGGATCTTGTTCCATCCGGCTGGGCCCCCGTTCAAGGTGATCTCTGTGCAGCCAGGGCGAGATCCACCGGACTAGACAACAACAAAGGCCCTTCCAGCTTGGGGCTTCCAAGACGTGTACTTCTTGTGAAACAAACAGTATCTGCTGGCAGGAACAAACACTTGGAAACGAGGCCTAAATAACTTCAGCCTCAGCACTGAAGACTCACATTTGATTTATGCCATTCCAAGTCTCTGACTTGAGGGGCTGAGAATCTACAGCTTTGCACAGATACACATGCAGAGCTATATACACATAAACAGTTCCTTTGGAAGACAGCTACCCCTGGAAGGTAGTCCTGATCGTGAACTGCCCCAAGTAGGAAATCTGGGGCATAGGAGATAATATCAAGTGCACCTAACTCACATTTGGGGAAGGGATTAAAGAATATTTAATAAGCCTTTGGAGGTTGAAATACTGCTGAAACCGCCTGGAGGACGGCATGGGCGGGCCCAGACTGCTCAAGACAGGGCGGGGGCCTGGGGTGGAGGAAGCCTGCTGTGCGCAGCCTTGAGGCGGCTGCCAGCCTGCCACTCAGGGCGTCCACAGATGGTGGGAGGGGACTCTGCCAGGGCTGAGCCTTCTAGTCTCAAAACAGATTTGGTTTTGGAGGTCACACAAACAAGTCAACGCCTCTGAGAGTGAAGCTGAGCTTTTCCCCTTTGCGCTGCCGGCAAAGATGCTTTGGTTAATTACAGGTATCCCGGCCTTAGCACCACTGACACGTGGAGCCGCACGATTCTCTGCCACGGGGGCTTGTCTTGTGTATTCAGGATGTTGCGCGGCATCCCCGGCCTTGATCCACTAGATAGATACCCCTCGCCCTTCAAGTTGTCATAATAAGGCAATTGTGCGCTGCTAAGTTTACCCGCTGAGGTCTTCATGATTTCTTATCATCCTGCCTCAAAGGGGAATTAAAGACAACTGTTCTGAGGCAGCAGGGAACGAACAAATATCTATATGTATATAGTATTATTTTATCCTGCCCCTTGTGAATGACAAATATTTCATCACCTCTGTCTGAACTAAAGTCTTTAAAAATCGAATGGTCTCTCTATAATACTTTCTCAAAAGAAATCACTGGGGAGCAATTTGTCGATTCAGAAATGAATGCAGAGACCTAAAAGGCAATATTTTGCTTGCTTATGTATTCAAAATTCAAAAGAATGGCTGGTGGGCTACGATTTTCCTTTTTTACCTGATGGGCAAATTGTACTGTATCGTCTGATTAAATTAGTACGGGCTGTTCCATTTGTTTCTACAAGTATTTACTACTGATAAAACACCTTGTAGGGCTTCCCTGGTGGCGCAGTGGTTGAGAGTCCGCCTGCCGATGCAGGGGACGCGGGTTTGTGCCCCGGTCCGGGAAGATCCCGCATGCCGCGGAGCGGCTGGGCCCGTGAGCCATGGCCGCTGAGCCTGCGCGTCCGGAGCCTGTGCTCCGCAACGGGAGAGGCCACAGCGGTGAGAGGCCCGCGTACACCCCACCCAAAAAAAAAAAAAAAATTGGAAAACACCTTGTAGCTTTTAGAAATGCTCTAGTCACTGAAAAATGAATAATCAGATACCAAAGAACTATGGGATACAGGCGCTGAGCTTGAGAAATGAACAAATGGTTGGGGCAGGAAGGCTTGAACCCAGAAATGTTTACAAAATAATACGGAATGCAGTGTAATTCTGAAGGGGTAGTAAAGACAACATGGCATGTCTGAGATTAGAGAATTTTATGAAAAGCTAACCTAGAGTAGTCCTCGGTGAGCCTAGAGTTAGTCCTTTAAGAATCAACCGGGGAGGGGGAAGGGTAAGCTGTGACAAAGCGAGAGAGTGGCATGGACATATATACACTACCAAAGGTAAAATAGACAGCTAGTGGGAAGCAGCTGCATAGCACAGGGAGATCAGCTTGGTGCTTTGTGACCACCTAGAGGGCTGGGATAGGGAGGGTGGGAGGGAGGGAGACGCAAGAGGGAAGAGATATGGGAACATATGTATACGTATAACTGATTCACTTTGTTATACAGCAGAAACTAACACACCACTGTAAACCAATTATACTCCAATAAAGATGTTAAAAACAAAAAAAGAATCAACTGGAGTTAGTAGAGGAAGAGGTAGAAAGCTTGAGGAGGAAGATTATCCACTTCTATTTATATCGACTTTACATTGTCTAACTTCTTAGAAGAATCTAGAATGTTTTTATAACTACAGAGAAGGCTTAAAATTTGCAAATAAGTTGTGGGTTGGGGTAGAAGCCTTCAGGGGAGAATAGCAATGGAGAGAGGAACCTTGGACTTCCCAAGGGTCAATCATTACCGGGTTTAATCCTCAATTATACCTCTGTTGCACCGATGAACACCTAAGTCTTGGAGAAGTTAGTTGTGTTTTTTTTCCTTAACCTAAGTTCACACAAATTTAAAATGGCAAGGCCAGGGCACAAGGTGAAATCAGACTCCAAGCCTGTCTCAGACCTGCTGAATCAGAACCTGCATTTTAATAAGACCCCCAAGTATACCTCCTGTGTACATTTATATTTCAGACGTTCTGGTCTAAGAAACTAATTTAAACCTACAATTCTGACTGATAAGCAATCCTAGAGAGAGGAACGGATAACAGACCCCAAACCCTTTCATTGACTAACACGTGGTGACCATTTTCACTTGTGTACATGCTTTGCCAAAAATAACTAAATAGGAATAAGAATTCATTTAGGTCTCTTAAGAGATTTGAAATGTCAAACTCATAGACCAAGATGCTAAATTTACATTTTTAACCACGGCAAATAAATCATCACATTTCGAGTGATGGAATGAATTTAGGGATCATCAGATACTCATTCATTCCTTCATTTAAAACTAACGTATAGAGTAGCCAGTGAGTATTGAATAATTCAACATTACTGTAAGTAAATAAAAATTATTCCACATGGATTTCCATATTTCATTTTTGTATTTTTACTCCATTATTTGTATTAGAATGGAAAATAGATCAGCTTCAATCTAGTTACCACTTTAAAGGAAATTTCTTTGCTTAGTCCAGGGAGCCCTTGTGTCAGAAGTTAAGGCAAAAGCACTTTGTCTCTCCATCACCCAAGCTCTTTTTCCTTCTCATTACTTTTTTGAAGTGTGGCATGTTTGGGCCATAGTTCTCTCTGCCTTAATCATAGGTGATGATTAGTTCGGGGCAGGATGGGGTCCCTGGGTCTGAGCCCCCAAACTCAGATTTCTCTAACCATAGTTAATGCTATTTAATTTCCATGACCTCACGTTCCAAGCGATTAAGGAGCTTCCCCCACCCACTAGACACTGAGCTAGACACTTGGACCTATATTATCTCATTTAATCCTCCCACGATCCCTAATGAGCAGGTATTATCATTCCCATATTTTTGCAGGGGACACGTGGCTGTTCCAAGGATCAAATAATACTGATCAAACTGTCCATGTGGAGATTTACAAATGCTAGTTATTCCTCTTGGTAATAGCTGGTTCTCAGTGTTGAATAAGCAAATACCCTTGAACCACATCTGAAAACAACTTCAAGCAGCATCTTGAAAGAGAATCTCCCTCCCTTACCACTCCACAGCCCTGACCTACACGACTGTTTTCTAGAGGTACAAAGGCAGCGTGATGGCCTTGCCTAATACGTTTCCAGATGAATTTCTAGAATAAAAGAGAAACTGGAACCACTTTATTTGACGAGCTGAACACTATAAATGGGTGAGATCCTCGTCGGCCGGGACCCTCCGGTGCTTTATTCAGCAATCCAGGGGCAAGAAAAGCACTTCCCTCCTGGGTGGAGTTTGTATGGGGACCTTGGGTCTCCTCGATATTCCAGAAGCGATAGGCCATACTGAGCATGAGTCGGAAAGCCTGCCCGTTTCACTCCTCTCAGCCTTAAATCTGACGCCACCAACGAAGAGCAGCTGAGCTCTGGACAGCCACATAAAGGGTCAAAGGACCGAGAAATAAACCTCTCTACCAGGCCAGCATGTTCATCCTAACACCTAAGTTTGTAAAAATTCCCTAACAGATAAAGCCAGCTCCCCAGCTGGCTTGGCCACACAACAGCCTTTCCTCCAGTGGCCTCTCACAGCGTCTTCCTAGAGATGGGTCCTTCCACAGTGGAAATGACATAAACTGCTCCCTTGCCTGGATATGCACCCGACCTATGAGCCCCGGTCAGGAAGGAAACGGAGACCTCTGAGGAAAGCACGTGAGAACGGCTAGCAGTTCAGCCCGTGATCAGCGGACCTTTAATAAGAAAGGGTCTGGCCCAGATTTTTTCACGGACTGGAGTCCTCCTATGTTGCCCTGACTGCCACTGCAAAGGGATGCATGGTGCGAATGTCACTGTTGTCCTCTCTGAACACTGCTTTTCCTTGACATGTGTTTTCCCTTCGGCTTTTGGAATTACGCAATTTCCAGAGAGCAACACGTAAGTCAGCAATTTTGGACAATAAGTCATATTAAAAACTATCTCATGGATTGAGTTTCATGGACTCTTTTCATAACCCTTTTCTATACTCTTATCACAGTTATAATTATGTCTAGACCATGAAAGCAATGACGTGTCTTTGTGACTCATTTCTGAATTCCCAGAGTTTATCCAGGGCTTATCTCATTAGCTAAACACAAATATCCTTTAGGTGAATAAATATGGGTCCTTTTCTTTTTATAAATTTATTTATTTATTTATATTTATTTTTGTGTGTTGGGTCTTCGTTGCTGTGCGCAGGTTTTCTATAGTTGCGGCGAGCGGGGGTTGCTCTTCATTGCCGTGCGCGGGCTTCTCATTGTGGTGGCTTCTCTTGTTGCGGAGCACGGGCTCTAGGCACGTGGGCTTCAGTAGTTGTAGCACGCGGGCTCAGTAGCTGTGGCTCGCGGGCTCTAGAGCGCAGGCTCAGTAGTTGTGGCGCACAGGCTTAGTTCCTCCGCGGCATGTGGGATCTTCCCAGACCAGGGCTCGAACTCATGTCCCCTGCATTGGCAGACGGATTCTTAACCACTGTGCCTTCAGGGAAGCCCCTCTTTTCTTTTCTTTTCTTTTTTTCTTCTCTCCTCTCCTCTCTCTCTCTCTTTCTTTCTTTCAAAGCAGAATTTGACAAAGCAGATGGGGAAGATCATTTATAAAGACACAAAGCGGGTAGAAGATTTTCAGGCTTTCCATATCGTTTCAGTAATAAGAACCCAATCTATCCCCATGGATAAAAGCTGTTATTTGCCTGACTGTTCTCCCCAGCAAGCAGTAAAGGAGATACAAGGGAGGAGGGAGACGATGACCACGTTGCTCTATCCATTCTGCCGCAATGGCACAGAACACCCAGGGCCGCTACAGTGGAGCGGCCGAAGGCCTTCCCCTCTGTCTACAAGATCCTTCGCTTCAGAGCTTTCCTCCTCCCCCAGCCCCATCCAACAGTGAAACCCCTCCTTCTTCCCATTCTAAGGGAGACAGCTGCCAACGCAGAGCCCAGGGCCGCCCTGCTCCATCCTTCGTTCACACACCCAAGGCAATCTACAACAAAAAGCAAAGCTGGCCAACTGAGCTTGTGATTGGCCCAGGCTGCCCGCCTGTCATGTCACCTATATTTGTCTCATCTGTCTTATCTGTGTCGAAATGTGACAGTCATGGCATAAACCCGAATGCCAGCTTCTCTTTCCTCGGAAACAGCTGGAGTCCTCTGTCAACACCTGGGGTGCTGATTCCATCCAATAAAGCAGGAACATGAAAGACCAGCTCGTCCCCCTGGACTTCAAAACGCTGCTTGTTTTTAAAGCCATTTCTTTCAGTCCACCGCTCACTGCTTCTTAAAAGTCCATTTTACTACTTAGCTTGGTTTAAAAAGAAGGACAAATCAAAGTTTCCACCCAATTATAATTCCTCAGAGGGTTGTTCAAAATTTCCCATGTCAGCCAGAAACACAAATAGACCCTATAACCACTAAGTAATTTATGATACTGTCAGGAAATCCACGATCGGATTACACCAATGAAGTCTTTATTGTAACAGTAAATGCCCAGATATAATAATACCTCATGCTCGTGGAACGTTTACTATGTGCCAATCACAAGGCTAGGCACTTTACAAGCATTTTCTTTTCTGATGAGAAATGCACAATGTATTCTCCTCTGTCAGCTTAAAAGCTATCCTCATGGGTAGGCAAAGTCCTTAAGTATCGTGCCCAAAAGTCTAAAACATAAAGTGAATTAAGTTTTAAGTGGATTTTCTAAGTGTACTGATAGTTTTATCAGATTTTTCCAGAATGTCACGTACTGAGAATATATCCAATCTTTAGCCACATTCACCTCCTCAGGCCACTTGTGTTCTCCTTATTATTTTACCTATCCAGTGTCCAAAAATTTGCCAGCCTTTCTAAGAAGAACCTAATTTAGGATTTGTCAGTGATAGAGAATGAAAGACAATTCTGAATATCACAGCCTTTAAAAAATGAAATATTTAGTTAATGTAATTTCAGCAAATCCTGCTAGCTTTAACTCTGACTGATCAACACGAATTGTGTTCTTTCAGAACTTTTCAACTTAAATTCAAATACCATGCACAAATAGATACTCCTCACTTAACATTTACCCACTTTATATATTTAAATAAAATTAAGCAGTCAACTGTATATTAAGACATTCAGGAAAAAAATTACCCTATGAGGGAAATCGGTGAGCCCATGGAAGCTTCAAGGACAATTCATTAGTTTCCACACGAGTATCTCCTTTCCTCTGAGGTGTCCCCAAGGTCACCTGGGGGCCATGTGTGTGAACTCAGCTCCTGGCATGAGATCTGGCCCTTCAAGACAACCCAGTCTACGCTGGCTCAACTGGAGAAAATGTTGGCGTGGAGATATCTTAAGGCAGCTTTTCTGGTGGCCCTAGAGGCACCATCCACCGTCCATGATGGTGGCCTACAGCCCGGCCAGCTGTGTGTGTAAAATCGCTGAGTTAAGTCTCCAAACCTCAGAGGAAACCTCGGAAATGACGGAACCACTTGAAAGGCAATGCACTGTTAGCTGGAGAAGAAGTAGCCGAAGAGACACAGAACAACTGGGCAGCGGGAAACTGTGTTCTAGTCCTAGCTCAAAGTCCTCTCCCCAGGTGACGTGGGCTCACCCCTCTTACCACTGTCAGCCCCAATTTCCTCATCTGCGCAATGGGGATGCAAGAACACGCCCTTCAATGCTGCATCCGGCTCTAAAACATTCCTGAAGTCTGTGGCAGGCGTTCAGAGGCTTGAACAGCAAAACCTCCTTATAGGTGGATCAAAAAGCCAGAAGAAATAAGGACACGTGGTCACCAGTATGTCGCTGCACTAGGGGAGCAGGAAAAGAATCACATTTATGTCTGGACCCAAGAGCCACTCATCAGTGACCACTCCTATTGATCCTGGGTCTTCAAGGACAAGAAACTGACTCTTACCTATTTGCATGTTTCTGTTGAGTGTGGGAGGTTTTGACCTATGACACTACTTCATTTTGCACATTAAAAAACAGACCACAAAATCTAAAGTAATGTGAACATCTTTTCCCCCTTCTGTTTCTTCTGTGGACACAATGACCCTAATCTTTCTGATATCCTCATTTGACCTTGCCTTCAGAAAATCTACATGACATCAGCCTCTCTCACAAAAACCAAACTCCTTCTGTGTTACGCTATAAAGAAGAGGAAAATTGCCCCAAACCCTTAACCTGGCACTCAAAGACTCAAACTCTTCCCCCAACAAGACTCTCCCGACATCCTCCCTCCTGGCCGCTCCATCGGCAACCTGGGCTCTAGCCAGCATTGTCTAGAATCCCTAAACTGTCTTGCGGATTCCTGCCAACAGGTCTCTGCTGGCCTCACTCCTGAGGAACGCCTTGCTCTTCTTCTTTGATGCATAATCCACCCATCTGTCACGGCGGCTCAGAGCCCACCACCCTGAAGCACGGTTTCTTGTCTACTCAAACCCAGAGCTGGCTCTTCCTCCCCCGAATCCCGAAACACGCCTCTAACCCATCAATCCCACACCTGGCCATCAACAAGCATTTATTCACTGTCACGCCCCCGCCCTTCGCCAGGTGCTTGAGACACAGAACTACAAAGCCCATGAAAGCGACAACGTGGACTCTTACCTCACACGCAAATAAGACAAGCACTGGTTAAAAAATAATTGGCGGGGCTTCCCTGGTGGCACAGTGGTTAAGAATCCGCCTGCCCATGCAGGGGACACGGGTTCGAGCCCTGGTCCTCGAAAATCCCGCATGCCGCGGAGCAACTAAGTCCGCGCGCCACAACGACTGAGCCCGTGTGCCACAACTACTGAGCCCGCATGCCACAACTACTGAAGCCCGCGCGCTAGAGCCCGTGCTCCGCAACAAGAGAAGCCACCGCAGTGAGAAACCCGCGCACCGCAACGAAGAGTAGCTCCCGCTCGCCACCACTAGAGAAAGCCCGCGCGCAGCAACAAAGACCCAACGCAGCCAAAAATAAATAAAAATTAAGAAAGAAAAAAAAAATAATTGGCAGGTGGTCTGCCTCCAAATTCCACACCTTAACCATCATGCCATTCTAACCCCCTGGTTTCTTACAGTATTTTTACGTTATAATATATTGCCAGGCACAAGGCTGAGGGTTTACATGAAACATTTTATCTTGTTTTTCCATGATTCTACGCAAGTAAGTACATTATTAGCCCTGTTTTACAGAGGAACTTAAGCTAAGCAACAGGTTCAAAGACTACATTTGTTTCCACAGCCATGTGACTAAAAGGTACCTTGCGTACTTGTCTGTGCATATCCCAGAACTCTCTGAGCTTCTCAAAAATGATTCCAATAACAATAAATCATCAGGCAATAAGACATTCCTATCCGCAGTTGAAGGAGGGAGAGGAGACTCCTCAGGGGGAATAGGCAGATGAGAAGGAGAGAGGAGAAAGATGGAGCCTTAAACTTACTGTTAAGAACATATCCCTAGAGATGTTTTCTTTTACTCCATATATCATAAATAGTTTTTGTACCCAACTAAGAAAATTAAAATATAGGTTTAACATATTTGACAAATATTTGGAAACTGTATTTCATCACATGGGAAGTTTTAAAAAATATACTGCAGACTAAAGAAATGTTCCCATGCAATAAGTCCAAGCAGAATCACAATTTGAAGGGGCCAGTTGGAACTGGTGAGACCTCATATAACCAAAACATGTTGGAAGACATGTGTCTGAAGTTCACATATCCCCAGTAGCATCGTGTGACAAAATGTCATAAGGTATATCTACACGTTAGATTAAAATCTAGCCTCGAATTATTGTGAACTAGTCTGAAAAAAGATACAGGCGTTGCACAAGGGATGTGGTAAGTGGGAAAAATAAAAAAGAATGACTGATACCAATCTATGGTAAGTGGGAAAAATAAAAAAAGAATGATACCAAACAATCCACGGACATCTAGTAAATTCAACATTGTTTTCTAATAAACAGCTTGGCAATGGTAGGTGAAATGGCCCTTATTCCAGGAAGCCTTTCTCCATCTCTCAGGTCTGGGGTTGGTGTCGTCCCTGCTTTGGGCAGCGTGCCTCCTTCCACCACCACCAGAGGAAATGTTCACCCGCCGGCACTCTCTGCTAAACTTTAAGCTCCGTGAAGGAGAGAGACCGTTTCTGTTCATATTGCCTTCATTTATGCAGCATATATTAACTTACTTTTGCGTGACCTCTCAAAAAACCCCATATGTCAGGGCTTCCCTGGTGGCGCAGTGGTTAAGAATCCGCCTGCCAATGCAGGGGACACGGGTTCAAGCCCTGGCCAGGGAAGGAAGATCCCACATGCTGCGGAGCAACTAAGCCCGTGTGCCACAACTACTGAGCCTGCGCTCTAGAGCCCGCGAGCCACAGCTACTGAGCCCACGTGACACAACTACCGAAGCCCGCACGCCTAGAGCCCGTGCTCCACAACAAGAGAAGCCACCGCAATGAGAAGCCCGCGCACCGCAACGAAGAGTAGGCCCCGCTCGCCCCAACTAGAGAAAGCCCGCGCGCAGCAACGAACACCCAACGCAGCCAAAAATAAATAAATGAAATAAATAAAAACCCATATGTCAAATACGGTTAATGGGAGGATAAAGGAAATGGTAGGTATAATGGATCTATCAAGTGCCCGTCACATAGGCGCATAAAACAAAGGTGAGTTGTTCTACGAGTATTTGAGATCTAGTTTATCAAAATTCACACCATTAAATTTAAACCAGTGAAATGCAATACAGACCCAAATAATGATTCACAACCAGCTGGATAAAATACAATGTAGTATCTGGCTGTGCTCTCATTTGGAAATTCTCTTATAGAATTCTTTATCGTGTTTACAGATGAGTATCTGCAACATTATTAGGAATGGCATTTAAGTTTCCATGTAGTGTTAACAGCTGATCATCACTGAAGCCGCTGACAAGTATCTATTGGGAATTCATTATCTGCAAGACCCTGTGGTCAGTCTTAGGTGGGTGATGGTACAGTGAGAGCCAAAGGTCTCTGCCTAACTCAGGGTGCTTAGATTCTTGAGGGGGACATAGCGTGCGTTCAGCTGACTGGGTAACTAGGTATACACTGGAGTGATTGTTATGGGTGGGACTGTGGCCCCTAAAATTTCACACGTTGAAGTCCTAATCCCAAATACTTCAGAATGGAACCTTATTTAGGAATAAGGTCATTGCAGCTCTAATTGGCTGTGATGAGATCATACTGTAGTAAAGTGGGCCCTTAATCCAATGTGACTGGTGTCCTTTTAAGAAGGGGAAATCTGGGGCTTCCCTGGCGGTCCAGTGGTTAAGACTCTGCGCTTCCACTGCAGGGGGCCTGGGTTCCATCCCTGGTCGGGGAACTAAGATCCCGCATGTCTCGCGGCACGGCCAGGAAAAAAAAAAAATTATGCCAAGAAGGGGAAATCTGAACACAAAGACAGGCACAGCGGGAGAATGCCATGTGAAGAGACACAGGGAGAAGACAGCCACCTACAACCCAAGGAGAGGCGCCTAGAATCCGCTCTTCCCTCACAGCCCTCAAAAGGAATCAACTCTGCTGGACCCCAGAACTGTAAGACAATACATTTCTTTCCTTTAGGCCACCTAGTTTGTGGTTCCTTGTGGCAGTCGTGGCAAATGCATACGGTGACAAACACTAAATTCTCACAGATGAAGGTTTCTCAACCCGGGCACTATTGAGATTTGGGACCAGACAAGTCTATGTGGGAGCACCCATCCTGCACCCTGTAGGATGCAGCAGCAACCCTGGCCTCTATCCACATATGTATGCAACACACACACCCTTTCACTGGAACCTGCACTAAACCGGCTACTATTTTCAGAGAAGAAACGATCTATAGAAACTCGGAAAAAGGAAAAAGTCTAGCTCAGTATCTACTTACAACTTCCCCAATGGCAAATAAAGTACAAGACTTTAAAAAATATAGACCCTTATGATCTATAAATGACGCTGAAGAGTGAAATCCCATGTCTTCACCTCCAGATGAGAAGGGCTACACAGGAAGGCTGAGATTTAATTGGAACCTTTATCAAACTATTATAAAATTACAATGGGATGATCCATTGAAAGGGTTTTTTTTTTTTTTTTTTTTAACAAATAAACTCCCTAGGCCAACAGAAGGCCAATTAGAGTCAGAAAAGCAAAACAATGATTTGCAACTTCAGTTTCAGCTAACTTGAAGTCTGACTATGCTGAAATTGAAGGGCAAGGAAAGGTCAGTTTTTCTTGGTTTGTGTATTTTTATAGGTGTAACTAGAGGAAAGAAACAAGAGCTCCAACACTGTATGCTGGAACAGAGGAAAAGAAATTACTGCATCGTAATTCCTCGAAAACTCCGGAATGCGTTCTATTAAATTCTCTTACATGTTATGTGGTTCACAAATCAAACTTTTGATCCAAGTTTGGAGGACTGAGAGGCTTCTTAAAATTCAATCAAAATGATGTGAAAAGGTGCACATTATGATATGCTCCATTTAGAGACTTATGCATTTGTCAGGAAGACTTTTCTCTTTTTATCTTAAAACAGAGTTCAGGAAATGCTGGGTTAGTTTTCTCTTTGCTGCAATATTTTAAGAGTACTTCCCAATGCATAGTTTCTGAAAGCATTAGATTCCTGATGCTATTTCAAATGATGTGAAAGATTTTGCTTGCATGAATTCTACATGCTGGAATTTTTAAATGTTTTTCTCCCTTTGTGTCTAGAAAAAAAGGTGTAACGTACAAAAGTATATTCCAATCCTCTATATCAACACACGTACACTGAGAGTTCATGTGAGCAAAAAATGTCCCTCAAAGTTGAGTGTTATTGCAAGAAATAATTCTTCTTCATAATCACTGCAGAATTCCCCCTCTTCAAATAATGGACTTTTACTAACAGAAGTAAAAAAAAAACATTTTCAAACAGCAGACACCTGAATCCTTACATATGCAATTAACTAAAACAAATCTATCATGTTATCAATGAAAGCATCCTCAAATTCCTACATGCTTTGTGTTTCCACATCATCACAAATCCACTTCTGTACGAGATGCTAAAGCCTCAGGAAAATACATTCAAAGAACACATTTACCTGATGAACCAGGGGCAGGACAGGAATAGAGACGCAGACGTAGAGAATGGACTTGAGGACACGGGGAGGGGGAAGGGTAAGCTGGGACGAAGTGAGAGAGTGGCGTGGACATATATACACTACCAAAGGTAAAATAGATAGCTAGTGGGAAGCAGCCGCATGGCACAGGGAGATCAGCTCGGTGCTCTGTGACCACCTAGAGGGGTGGGATAGGGAGGGTGGGAGGGAGACGCAAGAGGGAGGGGATACGGGGATATATGTATATGTACAGCTGGTTCACTTTGTTATACAGCAGAAACTAACACAACATTGTAAAGCAATTATACTCCAAAGAAGACATTTAAAAAAATGGCTAATAAACCAAAAGAAAAAAAACACATTTACTTTTTCAGATCAAAGTAATTAACAAAAATCCCCTTTCTTGGTTTTGGTCCTTTCAGTATGCTATTGCTTTCTTCAAAAATTCAATGTTTATATTGTACTTAGGTTTTGAAGTACCATAGGCACCCAAATGTCATCTATTCTGTGATTTTTTAAAATTCTAACCCAAGTGGCATGTTTTAGAACAAACAGGCTATGCTAGCATGTTATTTGTTTAAATGCTCGTAAGCACATTTTGTGAAATGGCTGTAAATAAATACTTATAAGCATATTTTGTCGAGCGGCTATAAGTGTTTCTTGGTGCACTGGGTGCTGTTTATATGCTTCTATTTCTGTAATTAGAAGATAAAATCCACTAGATCATTAATGCTCAGGCCCTCCCGGTAACAGTATAAAATGACCGCTAACCCACTGGCTTGATTAGACAAGTGTGCAGGGCTCTTAATTGAAGAGTTTCATTTTCATCACAAAAATGGCTAGGGCATTAAAAGTGTCTCCTGTAAAATTTGGAGGTGTAAATAACTAAGAACTCCTCTGTGATGGTACACAAGTCATGAGAAGAACTCGAGGATCAGGTTTAAATATCAAGTCTGGGAGCTGCTGAACACGGAACCTCATTGTGGTGCTTTGACAAACGGTCATTAAAGGTAGTGTCAAGCCAACTGAAGGAACATTTTCTGAATAAGAAAACCGATCTGGCAGCTTTACGTTTCGGAAAGCAAAAACACCTAGGTCCTTGAAAAGCAACTTACGGTTACCAAAGGGGAAAGGTGGTCATGGGGGGGTGATAAATGAGGAGTTTGGGATTAACAGATACACACTACTATATATAAAATAGGTAAGCGACAAGGACGTACTGTATAGCACCAGGAACTCTACTCAATATTCTGTAATAACCTAAAAGGGAAAAGAATCTGAAAAAGAAAATATATAACTGGATCACTCTGCTGTGCATCTGAAACTAACACAACATCGCAAATCAACCATACTTCAATTTTTAAAAAAAGGAAAAAAAACCCACCTATGTTTAATCATCCTAAAAATATTCTGTCCCCCACCAAAAAAGGGTGATAGCCACAGCAATCCCTGAAGAATTTGTCTTAGCTGCACAATTCTCACACGCACTGCCTTTGCTATTAAGAACTCTGGAGGTGTGTTTTCGGCTACCTTCGTGCGCGACACTAGGAAACCAGGCAGCATCTGTCTTCCCTTGTCTGTATCACCTCGGTCCTCTGGCTCCGCTTTCTAAAGATGGTTTTATACTAGTCACCTCACTCTGAGTGAGGCATGCTGCCCAGGTGATGCTTTTGTCCCCCAAGTGACGTCTGGAAGCAAGGATTCACTTCGGCGTGCCAAACTCCCTCAGCATACCAAGAAACAGCCGCCACATCACAGATGTGGCGCATTCATCCCAGCATCCCCCAAAGAAACTACGTGGTCCTGGTAAACACAAGCCCCCATCAGCGCTGAGAAGTGATAGGAACCATTTGTGAGACGTGGTGATGAGCTCTGAGCGGTAATACTTTTGATCACGTGATTCATTTTGTTTGCTCAACACAGTGTGTGTTTGTCCTGAGAGGAAGGACTTCGGTATATATTTACGCAAAGCTCTTAATTTATACTTCCTTTCCTTTTAATTGGCATCTTGTTACCTAAAATTAGCTGGGGAACGGAGCAGACAGAGCGTCTCACGATCAGAGCAAACTCTCTCGGCTGAGTTTGCAATAATTAGACCCACCGTCGCCCGCAGATGAACAGACACCTGGAGGCCTGCCTTATTTCTTCCCTGGTGCCTTCTCTCCATATCTAGAGAGTGATTTTTAAAATCTGACGTATAGTCATATTAATTATCATTCCCTGAGGTGGAGTTTGGCTCCTAATTCATGTTAAAAGTGAAGTTCAAACATTCTTGCCTGTAACCTTATGGCATAAAAAGCCTCCACGCAAAGGAATTCTTTCGTGAAACCCGAGACGATCGGGACACTACTTCACCAATACGCTGGATATCATTTACACAAGGAATAAAAGGTCACGTGTCCTCTAAAATCCCACATTTGCTATAGGCATTTCTCCTTCTATTCTTCTGTTTGGGCAGTAACTAGATACAGGTACGATGCAAGTGAAATGAGTTTTCCCTGATGAGTAAGGAAAGTAAACGCCCCCAAAATGCCCAAACCCAGATTTCATCCGCCATTCCTTCCCACGCGCGCACGCTCTCGTTCTCTCTCGCTCTCTCTCAACTGCAAGGATTGAAAATGATCCAGATTTTTCAGAATTCGCCCTCACCTTGACAACGCTAACATTACAAGCGGCAGTCAACTTTTACAAGACACCCTTATTGTGTAACACGGCTAGGCTGCCAAAAAGACGTGCTATAACGAATCAGATAACAAAGGCGAAGAGAAAACCTTCACCTGCCACGTAGCTAGCAGTGAATATACTTTTTCTTTCCATGACATTTGCTGGCAGAAAGGGGTTCGGCTTAAGGCGGATCGGACTAACCTTCAATTTGTCATAGCGCTCACTCAAAGCTGCCACCTGATGGTCTCGGTGCCGCCCGACCAGTTTACACAAGGCACAGATTAACTGGTCATCGGTCACGCAGTACATATTCACCTTCTCATCCTCGTGCTCCAGGCACATCAGCCCCCGAATGTGCGAGTCCGGGATGGGCTCAATCAGACGGTGGCCCGTAAAGGGTTTCTTGTTCGGGTGAGTGGCTTTCAGGCACTCGTCACAGTAGGACACTTCGCAAGTGACACAGGTCTTCACGGCGTCTTGGGCAGGATCCTGGTCACAGAACTGGCAGAGGACTTTCTCGGCCGAAGTCATGCTGTTGGCGTCGAACGGCCGCTCCCGGCGGGTCTCGCTGGGGGAATTGGGCCCGCTCACCGAAGCTTTCTGGAACCTGTCGATGATGTTCTGCAGGGTGACGTTGCGCTTGAGCCCGTCTAGACCTCGCTGGCTGAGCGTGATGACATGTCGGCAGGTGGGGCACTGGAAGGCAGTGATGGACTCCACGGACTCGTTGGTGGCGCAGTGTGACACCAGGATGCGGTGGGCGCAGTTGAAGCAGAGGCTGTGTGCGCAGGGGAGCAGAAGAGGGTCCTCAAAGAGCTCCAGACAAATAGGGCAGGTCAGCTCCGACTCCAGTGTTTCCATCTTCAGGCAAAGCTCTCCTGGGTCATCAGCAAAATCCAAGGAAGCTGATCAGCTATCTGGAAACAGAACGTAAGATTTGATTAGGCGCGAGGGGGGTCAGCCATGCGGGGCTGTCAGCTTTGACTACATCTCAGAATAATTCCCAACACAGGTCACGGAAGGGTAAATGTGTGTACATTCCAAATAATTCTCTCTCTATTCACTGGGGAAATGGGGGGTGTGGGGAAACACCCTAAGCCAGCAGACCAGCTAACATTTCCTCAAGGTTCCCGTCACTGAAAGCGGCATTTTTTTTTTTTTTTTTGCGATTTTGTTCTTTAAAGGTTCTCGTTCCAAACTGGCAAGTTCTTGAAACTGTAATTTCCATATCTAATCACAATAATCTTACGGTGCCATGGCCAAGTTTTCCTTGTGTTGAAAATGAAAATGTAGAAACATTAATTAATGAACTACGGAGTCTTTCATAACTTTGAATTTATGAACTTACATGTTAAGTATATGTGTTTTAAGGGCCTCTGCTCTGCCGTACGGAACCAGGCTTCAGAGAAGGAGAAGGGCACTCATTGTAGAAATGGGCATGAAATGTGTATGAAATCAAACGCGTGATTTCAGGGGTAACGGTAATGCTTCAGCAGGGGATGTCAGTTTCCAAAATACATTCCCGAGAAAAAACCGTGACTTTCACAAAGATGATTGTGATAAAGGCAACGTTTCTGGCATGCGTTTGTTACTCTTCTGAATAATTCTATTGTTTAATCCAGCGGTGGGACGTGGGTGGGCAGAGGGAAGCAAAGAAAAATATCTGGGGGCCTTTTCAGCGGCTGCGGTGAGCTTGGGGACCAATGACTAATAACGACATAGTTCATTAGAACAAGGATTTTCGTGGCTACGATATTCATTTGCTAAGTTGTAACAGTGGGGACGATTACAGTTGAGAAAGCAGTTGAAGGCAGTGGCACTCCTCCGAGGAGATTTACAAGGGCTGCCGACGGACCCTGCACAGCCCTCCCGGGCTGAAATCTCCCATCAAGGGCTTGTCACTGTCGCCAGCGACAGGCCGGGCTAGCAGGAGGTCCAGCCTCACACTCAGGGCCACGTTGGCCCGGGCACGACCTCCGGCAGCTTTGTTGCTCCCCTCCAGGCGGCCTTCGGGTGGCCCAGCTGCACGCTCCCCTCGCCAGGAAGACTTGCTGCTTTTGTGAACTCTCGCCTGCCTCCCCTTCCAAAACAGGAGGGCAAAGAATCCCACATAAACCCCTGCTCATTAAGAGGGAAGAGGCCTCGTGCTCATTAGCAGGCCTGGGAACCAAGCCTCTTTGAACCTTCTCCCTTTCAAGGCCATTAGCAGAGGTCTGCGCAACAGTGACAGGCATATTAGATGCAGCCCACTGCGGGCTGTGGGAGAACCGTGCAGTTCACCCAGTAGATGCAAGGTTCAAATCACACTCCGGGGGGATTTTCTCAGCCTGATTCATAGGAAGGCTTCACATCCAAAGCTATGTTTAGTGATTCTGACAATCAGCCTTTTTGTATTCACACCTCCATTTATTTACAAAATTCGCAATTTCTAGAATGCCCTGACCCTCTCTGAAATAGCATCCCTCAGAAATACCATGGGGTGCTGTGGTTAAACTAATGCTCATCTTGCTATCAACTGAACGGTAACTGATCATTAAAAGTGTAAAGTATGTGCTAAGCTTGTTACAACCTAAAGGGCTGCTGGCTTCATCTTAAAGACCTCTCCAGCCATCCGCTAATGTTAACTACGTAAGAAAGGATAAATGGGCAGCAGAGATTTGAAATATTAAAGGTTTCTCATCTTTCCACAACCTACAGTGGAAACCCCAGGGCTGCTGTTGTGAGAAACTTACCAGCCCCGCTTGGTTCCGGCCAACCCTTCCTACACAAATAGCTTGGAAGAAATGGAAAGGTTTTACCTATTAATCATCATTTTGGTTCATCATGGAAAAACAGAATTCTCTCTACATCAAATTTCTTCTCACTTCCCATCAGAAGCATGTAAAGGAAAAAGGTAGCCCCTTTGGTCTGCTTCGTTCTCAGGTGAAACAGAAACACCTACCGATGGATCTCAACAGGGGGCCCAGCGTCAACTATGCCTGGAGAGTTTTGACGATTGTATTTTTAGGCAGGTGCTAGAATTCCATCCCGGAGCAGTGCAATCAGAATTTCTAGAGGTGATGACGCTGCCGACCCCGATGGAAATGCTGACATTTTATTCAAGAGACATTTACCGAATACCAAGCACTGAGCTGGCTCCTGGCTTCCTCCTCTTCCCCTTTCTATGATCGTGGACGAAGCCAACAAACATCCTCTCCTACCTGGATGATCACAGTATTTTTTCTAAATGGTCTCCTGGCTTCTGCTCAGTCTTGCCCCTCCCCCCCCACCCCGCCCCGCGCCCACAGTCTATCCTCCATTCGGAAGCCTGAGCCTGTTAAAACAGGACAGAGCCTGCCTCGCCTCTGCTCTACCCTCCAGGGGTTTCCCATCTCACTCAGGGAGAAATTCACCAGAATAAAACCAGCCCCAGAAAACACAGACTCAGACAGTGACCTCATTTCCTCCCACGCTACCCCTTGTTCTGCTCTGGGCACATGGTCTCCTTGTGATTCCTCAAGCACGCCACGCACGTCCTGTCTCCCCTTGGCAAGGTCGTTGGAATGACTCTCCGCTCCGATGTCACCTTCTCTGTGAACCCACACGAAAGCGATTCCCCTAAGACCACCACAACCACCCACCCACCCATCGCGGCAACCCTTCTTCCCCCATCTCGGTTTGTTTTCTTCTATGACGTGCATCGCCGACATAGTGTATTAGTTTGTTCACTGCTCTGTCTCTCCCCATGGCCCCAGCATTAGAATATCAGGTCTACGAGAGCAGAGACTCTGTTTTGCTCTTTGAGGGATGTACAGCCAGCACCGGGAACAGTGCCTCACACACAGTAAGACTCGGACATTCGTTGGTGGAGTTAATACAAAGTACTGATGTTGGGGACGAACCCAAAAAGAATAAAACATAACCCTTGCTTTCAAGAATCTCTCAAAAATATGAGAACAGAGGTCAGCAAAGTTTCTGTACCAAGGCCAAGACAGTAAATATCTTTGGCATTGCAGGACAGACACTCTCTGTTGCAATTACTCACTTTTGCCACTGTAGCACGCAAAAGCAGAAATGAAAGATCACGGCTGTCCAATGGAATCATATTTACAAAAAGCAGGTAGCAAGCTGGATTTGGCGTGCGGAGCTTATTGTGCTGACCCGTGTTTCAGAAGAGAGAAACATGTCCAACCAGCCAAAAGAGAAATGGAAAGCACTCTCAAAGAAGTATGAATAAAATGCTGCGCCGGCAACAACGGCCACACCGGGAGAGTGAGACTTCGACAAGCGTGTACAAGTTTCGAGTGCTAACGGGAAATGCCATGCGATGGGATTTCACCCTGACATCAATGGACACGATGTGAGTCAAGTGCTCAGGGGCAATTTACGTAAGAATGATTTAAGAGCAGCTGCTCAGAACTGGACCTTTTTTCTTTTATTGCCCTAGCACTTGGCGTGGGGCTTTATGCAAGTCTCTACGCTGTAAATGTTGGTTAATTCTATTAAGTGATGACAAAATATCTAGATGCAAAGTGAGGTTGAGCCAATTTTCTGAAACTTTGGCCTCTGTGCTGCCAGAAAGGAAGGGATTTTGATTTGATATCTGCAGCGGATCTCATTTTTACTACTTTTATCCAGATTTTGCCATGGTAGCGATATTCTTGTTAAACTACTCAACAATAAATTACTACTAAGCATGCATGCCATTCTTCCACCTTAAAAAAAATAGCATGGTTTATTGTCTAGCTTTCTTTAAAATCTTTTTTTGAGAAATGAAAATGCCATTCATTCTTTCACCAAATACTGAAGTCCCTCTAGGTGCTGAGTCCCGGGACAAGCAATGGTAACACCTGCCCCGCCTACTCACGGCGATCTTCTGGTCTATCAGGGGAGAGAACATACAAATGGTTTTCCAGCATGACAAAAGACACGCGCCAAAGACTGGGGGAGAAGAGAATGGGGAAGCTTCCTGAAGGAGGCAACACGCACGTGGGTTTTCAAGATGAACAGGGGTTTCACCAAGCACACAGAGGTGTGAGAGTAGGGGTAGATTGTGTGCCAAATGTTAGGAGGGAGGGAGGGAGGGAGGGAGGGAGGGAGAGAGGGAGAGAGGGAGAGAGGGAGAGAGGGAGAGAGGGAGAGAGGGAGAGAGGGAGAGAGGGAGAGAGGGAGAGAGGGAGAGAGGGAGAGAGGGAGAGAGAGAGATTCTTAGCTTTCACTACAATGGAAGGAAATCACACGTGCATATCATTGTCAGGAAATGCTATAGCTCAACATTTTTCTGAATGGGCTGATTGGTTCTCATTCAGAGGAGGATGTCGGTCATCATGGGAAGCCTCGCAACAAACTGGGGACAGAAACAATTCACAGCTCACACCTCTACTCGTCCACCGTTTGTGGTTCAGAACAGGGCACAGAACAGTGAATGAGAGGAGAGAGTTGCGTGGGTGGCCAGATAATGCGGGATAATCTGCAGCTCTGCTATAGCTGTGTGTCCCTGGGTGAGTGTCCACAGATGTTCCCTCCAATTCACTCCAATCACATCCCTCAGCAGCCAAGTCTTTGGTCACAGGATGCAGTTAAGCTCTGGACACTCGGAAGCACTGGGCACCAGACATCTTTTCAAGAAACTTTCTTATAGATTCAAGACGTCGAAGGAAAGCACTTCTTTAAAATGGAAACTGAGGGCTTCCCTGGTGGCGCAGTGGCTGGGAGTCCGCCTGCCGATGCAGGGGACACGGGTTCGTGCCCCCGGTCCGGGAAGATCCCACATGCCGCGGAGCGGCTGGGCCCGTGAGCCATGGCCGCTGGACCTGCGCGTCCGGAGCCTGTGCTCCGCAACGGGAGAGGCCATAGCAGTGAGAGGCCCACATGCCGAAAAAAAAAAAAAAATATATATATATATATATATATATATATATAATATAATATAAAATATATTAAAATTAAAAATATATTGATGGAGAAATCAAAAGCTTTACAGACAAGCGAAAAAAAATGGAAACCGAGTAAATGGATATTTATTTTCCACACGTTCCCCCCTTGCTCCTTTACCTCCACTCCCACCCCTCATTCTGTGTAGCACTGAGATGGGGCTTTTCTGACTTTCCTCTCTCTCCTCCAGCTAAGCAAAGCCTAGGTGTTTTCAAAAGGGCCAGCCAGCCTTCCATCCAATAGCCATCCAGCTTGATCCACGTACTGCTTTGTCTGACACCTAGGCTCATGTCTTGCAGCGCCGTCTCTTTTTTCAGAATCTCAGTTCAGCACTGACAGTACCTTGCTTCATTTACTGTATGCGCTTCAACTCAGAGCGTGCATCTCATGGGACTCCTCAGCTTCCCTCCCAAACCCCTGTGCCTCCCAGGCCTCCTGCTGTCTCCTCATGGCACTCCCATTCTCCTGATCAGCACAAGTCAGAGACCCGCCTCATTTTCTACTCCTCCCTTTCTGAGGCAGGCAGAATAACGGCCCCCCGAAGGCTGGCCACATCCTCACACCCGACACCTGTGGATGTTTTAGGTTACAAGGCAAAGGGGAGTTCAGGTTGCAGATGGATTTAAAGTTGTCAAGCAGCTGACCTTGAGACAAGGGGATTAGCCTGGACCGTCCAGGTGGACTCAACGTAATCACGAAGGTCTTTAAATGTGAAAATGGGAGGCAAAAGAGTAGAGTCAGATGATGCCACGTGAAAGAGACTCGACAAGCTATTGCTGGCTTTGAATATAGGAGGCCACAAGCCAAGGGATGTGAGAAGCCTCCAGAAGCTAGAGAAGGTCGACAAACAGATTATCCTCTAGAGCCTCCAAAAGGAATACAGCCCTGCAGATACCTTGACGACAGCCCAGGGAGACCAGTGTCAGACTGATGACCGCCAGTGTTGTTTCCAGCCATCAGGTTTGTGGTAATTTGTTACAGAATCAATAGGAAACTGTACACTCTCCGTCCCCCAAATCCAAACCGTTAGGCAAGACACGTAAATGTCAAACCTTAGTAGTTCTTTGACTGGTTTCTCTGTTCTCACCGCCTCCGTGTTGATCTAGATCTCTACTGCCTTCCAAGACTATTGCCAAAAACAAACGAACAAACAAAAACCAAAAAAAAAACCCACACAAAAATATCTCCTAATTTGATTTATTACCTCCAACCTTTCGTCTTTCAGTTTCATCTTTGCAACATGCTTCAGGCATCATAACTTTTTCTGGTCACTTCTCTTAAAGGCTCAAAACACTGAGCAGCTCCCTGCTGCCCAAAGTATGAGTCCTGACATCTGATCTCCTCTTTCAAAGCCTTGCCCAACTTTCTCCCAAACTGCTTCTTTAACCTTACTCCCTATCACTCACCTCCTGTACCAGAGACCCAGTAAATGGGACCATTTTCTGCTCTTAGCAACTGCCCTTGCTTTTCTTCCTAGCCCAAATCATTTTCACCCTTGTGAGTTTTTTTTTTTTTTTTGGTTTCATGTTCATTTTCTTGTTTTTGTTTTCTGGTTTTTTTAAAATGACAGCCGAACCTCCTAGAAGCCCAAAGAGCCCTGGCCACTATTGTATTTGGGGATTTCATACTAAACAAAGAAGAAATGTTTTAAAAGATGGCTCTAAAGACTGTGACATGTCCGACATGTTTACAATTAGCCAGGTAAAGCTTTTAGCTGAAAAACACAAAACAAAGTAACTACCCTATTCACAAAATAACTAAAATATTGATTTGAAAACAGTATTTCCTAGTACACAACAGAGTGATCAGTAATGAGACTCACGTTTAAAGCTATATGAGTTATCTTCTTTCATCATTCATTCAAAAGATTCAGATTAGCTCTGGGACCGATACAGGCAGGCATGAGTGAGCACAAACTCCGATCTCATATGGAGGTAACATTCATAGTCAAAACTTGAGACCAACAGAAAGACTGCGGGAGAGCTAGCGGCGAGGGCTGTAGGGGTGACAGCACCTTGGCACCCAGGTGATGGTGAAGGCTGGTGATGGTGGATGGTGATGGCTGATCCAGCTGCCTGGGCAGGTGCCCCCTTGCTCCCTCTGGGCTCTAGGTATCATCATCCTGAGCTAGCACTCATTCCAGGATGAGGACTTTCCCGGAGGGAGAAGGGCTTTCTTCTGTCCAAGGTACAGGATACGGAAGGAAACAAATTGGAGGAGAAAGTTCCCAGTGGAAAAGGAAAGACATTGGGACTTAAAGAGTCCAGGTGTAGGGTTCAGGCTAGAGAAGGGAGATGGCTGAACTCAGGATGGGTGCCTTACGCATCGCTGTGATAGGCCAGGGAGATGGAAGTTAAGAGGGTTCATATCTGTGTTCATATCTCTTGGATTCATCTTTTTTGCCCCCTCCTTTGAAGTAAAGGGCAAAACTATTCACCTGACAAGTCAATACACAGAAAACATTTAACCCCCTGCCTAGGTTGTCACAACGCTTGCCACCATCCTGCTGGATAGCTCATTTTACAATGGCACAGAGTCTCTCCTGACTTCCGCTATGACCTGCACCTTGAAGAAACATCTAGGACCCCTGTGAGGACGGCATGCATTGCCAGGTTTAATCCACGGTCAAAGTCAATGAGCAGACTTTCCAGTTCAAAACCCCAGTAGTATGGAAATTTTACCCATATAATCAAGAGGTGACCAAGGATTACGAATCTCCAGACCAAGTGCCTTCTATGAATTCAATCACCCGCTAGAATAAGGAGATATTCAATTGTCAGCAAGTCATCCCTGAGTGTTTTATTCCAAATGTCTCTTAATGGAGACGTTGACGTTTTAATCATAAGGCAAATCCATGTCTCAATGCTTCCCCACAATGTATTCTATGTCATGTCTGCATACTCCATCAACGATAATAATGTTTCTAATTTGGAGTATATGAAAAAGAACATGCATTCTAGCCACGTATAATTTTACTTTCAGTCCCTCACTTTGTAAGCTCCGAAAACCATCTCTACGAGGGAAATCAATGTGTCACTGGACCAAAGAATAAACTTGGATACCAACACTGGGTGGCCTGTGGTCAACTGTTGATAGCGGGTGGCTCTCAGCCACTGCCTGGGTGATTCCCAAGGACTTCGTCCGTTTTTCTCCCCCCAGATATCCTCTGGAGTATGGAAACTAAGCTTGATGTTAACAAAACATATGTTTTACCGAAACATAACTGAGATTGCAAACACCGTCAAAACGGCACGTTACGCCAAGCCACATAAAAACGGTTTGGTAAAAGAGATTCATTCCTAAAAGTGTTGTGAAAACGAGACAGCGCCAGAAATGCTATGCATAAATTTAATTCTTTAAGAGTTAAAAGAATTCTCTTAAATTGCAGAAACAGCATCAAGTCAATTTCCTATCCTCTCGCCTCACATGAGTAATTAAGGTTGAGGTGACTTACTGCCGTCTGGATTTTTGCTATGAGATTATCTCTATTACAGAGCCACAGGTGGAGTATTTTTTTTTAAGGACTGTGGAACAATGTTTTTATCTTGGATCAGCAGAAATACAGACTGTCAGAGGACTAAATACTTGGGAATTGGGAAACATTGGAATTGAACCTCAGTTGGTGAGGTAGGGTTTGCAACAGAGACTAAACTCAGAAAGGACGTGGTCTCATCTCAGATAAATATAATCTCCAAACCCCAAACATGACCTAACAGAAACTCTGTAAAAACTGGGTGCTACACCCCAGATGAATTCACCAGAAATCGAGTATTTTAAAAAACAGAATAGGGCTTCCCTGGTGGCACAGTGGCTAAGAATCCGCCTGCCAGTACAGGGGACATGGGTTCGAGCCCTGGCCAGGGAAGATCCCACATGCCGCGGAGCAACTAAGCCCGTGTGCCACAATACTGAGCCTGCACTCTAGAGCCCGCGAGCCACAACTACTGAGCCCACGTGCCACAACTGCTGAAGCCTGCGCACCTGGAGCCCGTGCTCCACAACAAGAGAAGCCACGACAATGAGAAGTCCGCACACCGCAACGAAGAGTCCCTGCTCGCCGCAACTACAGAAAGCCCATGTGCAGCAACGAAGACCCACACAGCCAAAAACAAAAACAAATAAATAAATAAATGTATTTTTTAAAAAACAACATAATACAAGCACTCAATGTCTGCACATTCAATCCTGGTTTAGTAGTTAACTTTGAGTTATACAACCCACACAATAAAAATACTACCAGAGGGCTTCCCTGGTGGCACAGTGGCGGGGAGTCCGCCTGCCGATGCAGGGGACACGGGTTCGTGCCCCGGTCCGGGAAGATCCCACATGCCGCAGAGCGGCTGGGCCCGTGAGCCATGGCCGCTGAGCCTGCGCGTCCGGCGCCTGTGCTCCGCAACGGGAGAGGCCACAACAGTGAGAGGCCTGTGTACCGCAAAAATAATAACAATAATAATACTACGAGAATGCTACTTTAGTGATTAGTATCCTGGCTGATTTGAGAAGCAGGTGGGTCAGTAAATGCACAGTAAAACAGAGCCATGGGGTGATGGAAAGAGGGGCAAGGGAGATTCAACTGAATTTAATGGCATTCTGAAAGACTAGAAATTGAAACCACCACATAGGCTATATCCCACCCCAAAGTACGGCAGAGAACAGTCAAAATGCAAAAGGACTCCTAAAGCAACAGTAGAAATAATACATGGAATAGGAACAGGTGAAGAGAGAAGTGATCCCGTAGCATTCTATAGGTAATGCCTCTGAAATATCACTGTTGTTGACCTCCGACCGTCAGCACGTTCAAATTCATTCACTTCATTATGAGAGACTAGTAAAAAATTTCTGCCAACCAAGTTGTAGGAGACCAGAGGGACTGATGGGGAAAAAAAGGGAAGAGAAAATAAGCGCAGAGGCACTAGCCTCAAGTTTTAAACTAACTAATGAGTACAAGAGATATTTTTAATCGCTTGTCATTTCATCTGTATTCTAGGGAGTGCTGAAGTTCAAATGTTTTACCTGATACCTGAACTGAGAACCAGGAGAGGCTTTTAATTTCACCCAACACCCACCTGGTGGAATTCATGCAAATTGAATTCAACTGTCCACAAACCCTTTCTGTCCTTCCACATCTGTCTAGAACATGCTCATTTTTTTAATAATTGGATCTCTAGGACATTCTTTAAAATAATCACATACTCTCTTGCCCGTGCAACCTGATTAATAATGAATGAACATTCCTGAAAAGAATCACTTGGAAGCCTGGCAGATGTCTTTAGGGATATGAAGCCTTTAATGATAAAAATTAAGGAGAAATGGGACCTAGGTCACACTGTCTGGTTATTTTAATTGAAACCCAGTCTTCCAAATTTACTTAACAGAATGCTTAAATACACCTTCTGGAGTTCATTATGCAGACAAGCAAAAAGACACAAATGGCGACGGAAAAAAGCAATCCTGATTTCTGGAGGAACGACTGCCCGATTCTGCCCTGTCTTAACAGTGAAGAAACCCCTTCAACAGTCTCAGAAACGCAATTTGTTCTACTGAAAGACGGATCAACAGGTTAAAAACAGGAAATAGAACATTCGTCCTTAAGAGTTCTTTTAGCATCTCTCCAGATTCTTACAAAAAGATTGCCTTGAATACCCACCAATGGACTGCACCCTAGTTCTTTTTGAAGAAACATCGCCGTAGGCAGAGGATGGAGACCCACGAAATGACAGACAGGCCACCGAGACCAGGTGGTGGGTGGCAGGCAGTGCTGGAGCGGTCCTGTGTGTCTGTGCAAGCGTCAACGGTGAAACACAACAGGAAAGTCGACGCGACAATTCCAGGAAGGCCAGCTCCGCGTCATCCAGCCCGCCAGGGCTGCTGAGTTGAAGAATCAAAACTCCCTCTTGCTTTCTAACTGCCTTTTCCTCGGACCCTGCCGTGGCTTCCCTGGGCCCTGGCCCACTCAGTGCTCATCTGAACCAAATGAAAAGGCAGCTCGGGTCAGGTCAACACCCACTGCCTCGTCTCCCCCTCCCCGAAATCATGACTTGGCAGCAGGACCTGTACCCTCACTGCTCACAGGGACCAGCAGTGGGTCAGTGTCCTACAGCTAAGCGCCGGATGCCAGCTTTCCACACTGCCAACGGGAGCCGTCCCACGCCAGCTCCTGGGGTCACCAACGGGCACTGGCTTCCCTCGCATTTTGATCCTTTCGGCCTCTTCCTGAGCACACGATCACATTATGCTCTGGACGCTGCTTTGTTTTTTTTTTTTAAATAATATACTTCTTATTTTGCATCTATCTTCCGAATTAAAATATACCATCTAGGAGAAGTTTTTTGACGCTATGTCAGGACGCGTGATCTCTTGCAGAGACACAATAAAGCAGTCATTGTTTCTTTGAGAAAGACAGATCTAAATTATAATCTATCATCCCGAGAAACAACTGAAAATATACGTATGAAATATACACGTATGTCTATACACCCACAAGCGAGCTTTACATATATATACTACATATATGTAGGTATTACATACACATATATAGACATATATGTATATATGTACATATAATACAAGCATAAACAAACACACAAAGCACATCTGTGATGGGTGTCCCAAATTTCAGTCTCCAGAATGGCAAAGAAAGAGTGAATCGAGAACGGAAAGTAATCTTTTAAAAACCGATTGTCTGAAGGAAGAAAGGGAAGTAGTCTTCCTCAAAGCAAAAAAAAACAAAAAAAACAAAAAAAAACCTGCCCTGCTTATCACACTGCACAGGGCAAAAAATTGCAACTAAAGTAAATCATCAGAAAAGTGTAAAAAAAACCAAAAAACCAAAACCATTTAAAAACCCACACTGCTTGCGAACCTGCACAATTCGATTTGTAAACCAGACATTTGGACTCCACCAAAAGTGTTTAAAGAACATTTTTTTTTTAACTTTAAAGAACATTCTTGATACAGGGCCAGCAGGAGGCAAGAACAGATTCCCCGTGTCACCTGGTTCGCACGTTGTGACAGCTACTTTCATGCCACTGCAACCCCTCATGGTAAACCAAAGCACGTCTCTCATGTTTGGACATAAAAATGCAAACATACATTTTGTTGACTTGTGTCTCTACTAATCATGATTGCATTTGTCTTTTAACAATAGGAAAAGGGGTTACTCAATTTCACCTACAGATGACTGCCCTAAGAAGTCTTCACCCTCCATGGGAGGGACACACGTACATCATCCAACAGAACAAGAGATCTTCATCATCAAGAGATTTGAAAGCACCGCTTTTGTTAAAACAACATTAAAATTGTCAAGACTTCTCCAAGACATTTTGGCGTTGTTGTGGAAAAGTTAGCCTGAAACATCAGGAAACATTTACTCCGCCCCTCAAAAACCAAAGAAAGTGATAAACAACAGCAAAGTCTATCATCTTCTAGAGAGCATAATCTCTGACCACCTCAACAGGAAATTTCCCACTGTCAGGGGGTCTCCGACATTTCGTAGCTTTTAGAGTTTATGTTAAGAAAGAAAGCAGCCGGTTTTAAAGACAAATGGAACCTATTTTACACTAAATTGAAAATGACGGATGTTTCCCAGGTCTATGCGGTACGGGTGTCAGGCAAGAATCTGGTTCTGAAGGCCGTGAGAGCAGACTTGAAAGAGCAGGGAGTGGGAATGTGTCACATCTAGTCTCCTGACAAAAATCTAAATCGAACCTTCTGGAAGAGCAGGCCCCACAGCATGGTGGTGGCAGAAATGGAGGCCACTGAGTCCTGTGAAACCAACCACAGAGGAAAAGTGCTCGAACACTGCCTTCCCTGAATGCTTTTCCAAGTGTGTATTCATAGTTCAGCAGGCGCTTCCACATACATTAACAGAACTATTTCTGTGTCTATATAAAATCCTATGTATGTCTACAGGGTTATTAGTTCTTGGAGCCTCATATAAACATGCATGTGGATACATCTGTACACACCCACACACACACGTGTACAAAAGCACCTTTGCAAAATTCCTTGCAACTTGCTAGTATTCCCTCTTCACAAACCTCTGGGTGATAGCATCCCTCCTGCATGAGAAAAACTTTCCTTCCTCTGTGCAAAAACAGAAACCTGTAAATAATTTATATATGAAAAACCAAGCCAAACAAACAAATGACCAGAAAGAATCTGCCACTCATATTTGAAAAGGGTGACCTGGAAACCAGCAAAACCACACAAGAGGTCTAGTCTCTGGAGGACAAGACCAGTGGAGCTGGATTTTGACAGCAAGAAAATCCCACCTGGAAAACTGCTTGCCTCTTGGGGAAATGCTTTCTTACTTCATTCCTCCAACACTCCTCTGGAAGGCAGAGAAAATGCACGTTCTCCCCTTCCCACTTCTCATCACCAGGAGGAAAACGTATCAGTAAATAGCTGCTGATGACGGCCAATGTGGCACTGCACAATTTTTCTCTTAAGTTCAATGACGCGACATACACAACCATGCACTCAGGTAATGACAGTGTTACACAGGAACTACTACTTATTGTAAGAAGAAGTAGTTCTTCTTGGGAAGAACTGCAAGATTGGGAAATTCTCTCAAATATGATAATAGCTCCTTTTGTCAAAGGAAATCGCTTTTCCTCTCCTTTCTTAAAGCTAGCCACACACAAAACCCTAGTGCTCACAAGACCCTGAAGCTACTTTGCCATCTTAAAAAATAAAGTAACCCTGCTTCACTACTCCTGGTTAACTTTTACGAAGAACACGTTTTAAACACTTCCCGTGATCACTCAAGCCCTACAGTCAGGGGAGGCAGTCTTTTTTTTTTTTTTTTTTAAGGCAACAGAAAGAGGAGAGACTCTTTTGTTCTGAGTTGTTATTGTAAAGGGCCACACGAGGGATGGGGAACATGGGAACAGGGCAATGAGAAGGACAAGAGTGCTGACAAACGAAAACAGGATATTAAGAACAGTGTCGGAACTGGGTGTCCCGAGAGAACAAAGGCAGGAGGCTTCTTGGGAGAAATTTGACCAAAAATACCTTGAACTGATTTCAATGGTAATGGATGAACTCGTTTTCCTGGCAGCAAGAGATCTTTCTGGGGCAGTAAAATTAGTTTATCATTAACACACACACACACACACACACACAAAGTATCATAAAATTAAAACTGCTTTCAAATCACCCACTTTTCAACTTGTGATCCACTTCTTGAAAATTCTAGATCTATGCTTCGCCCCATCTAAAATCAAATACTCTTTTTTGTTCGGTAACTGAGCTAACTTAGCACGTATTCCTAAGGAAATCAAAGTTTTTGATTCGCATACTCTAACTTACATTTTAAACATGACCTTTAAGTAGAGAAGCTAAGGAATGGGTTCTACTTTGAGAAACAATCGCTGCCACCGACTTGCTAACATTAACCTAACAGCCAGGTTTTGTCAAGTCATGCTTTTATCATCTCATACTTTTCTTCTGATGCAAGTTCTGCTAAAGCTGCTAGTAGGACGATGGACTTAAGAAGATCATCGGAGTTTATCTAGTTTATTGGACTTTTCACACAATAAGAATTATTATTTGCAGTCTCTAAGCTAAAGGCGTTTAGAACAGTAAACGATATACCCTATCTTGCACTGCACCTAAAATTGCAAGCTTCTCCCCTCTTCTCTAAGTTCTACTATTCTCTTTTCCTTTCCCCATCCTTTCCTTCTATTGTGAGATGAGAGATGAACCGAGAGGCTTTCGTCTTTCAGATCACGCATTTCATCCGCCTTTCTCTTTGACGTGTTGTCAGAAAACTCAGGGTTAAGCCCTGAGCTCAGCTGGCCCCACCTGCCCTCGGTCTAGTTTTGGGGTGAGGCCATCGGTACGGTGTCGTGCAAAGAAACGTGTACCTCAAAACCAGATAAGCCCGAGTTCAAACCCTGGCTCTGCTACTTCCTAGCAAAGGCGGGCAGGGGCCAGCTACGCAACGTATCCTACACTCCCAGATCCGCTTGCTATTTTCTGCAGCTTCCTTATCTGTAAACTGTGACAATGAGAGCCATCTTGAAGGGTCCTTTGAGGATTAAGTTGTGAAGCAAGGTCTTAAAATTTCCTTGCAAAACTGTAGCTCTCACATCCTTCTTCCCCTCTTGTCCTGAATCACCTCTTCCCACTTTTCTTTCAATAAATTCATTATCTGTAATTTTTTAAATTGGAAATCTCTTCAAACCACGTTCGGAAGCAGGAAGGCTACAAATCCATTTATTCATTCAATAACGTTCATTGAGTGTCTTATGTGAAGGAACAGTATAAGTAACAATTCCTATTATTACTAATTCCTATAGTAATAATTCCTATTATAATTCCTTTATAATTCCTATAGTAATTAATTCATTAATTAATACTATAATTATAATACTATAATTCCTATAGTAATTAATACTATAATACTATAATTCCTATAGTAATTAATATAATTCCTATAGTAATAATTCCTATTATTCCTAATTAATGTTAATTACTCTTTAATAATGGTCTTCACAAAGGCAACCTCATCGATTTCCTAGACTTGGATATACCTCTTTTCATTACCACTGGATCGCCTATCATGATCTTGAGGCTTCAGTTCTCTGCTCCCCAGTGAAGGTCTCCCTTTCCCATATGCATCCTTTGACAGAATTTTTGATCTTGCAGGAATTGAGGGACTCTGGCATGGGGTGGGGCATGTGAGACCATCAAGAACAGTGAAGGGTTTCAGACTTCTACTTGCAAGCTGACTAATCAGTTAGCCTCCTGGTTTCAGGGGTGCTGGCAGGAGACATGAGACTGCTGCATCAGAGACAAAGAACGTTTTGAATCAGGGCACAGCAAACAGCGTGTGTTTCCTGTTCATGTCGGTTCCCCTTGTCCCCAGGTCCCACGGAGCAAATGTCCCGGGTGCATGCCGCACACACAGGGGTTTGCATCACAGCTGAGCAACCCCAGCCTTAGGAAGCCTGAATCTTTGATGATGGACCGCAAGCAAACAAGCCCAACATCTGCCCTGGAGAGAGTCATGATCTTTATTATAATGGACAACGAACCTGCTTTCTACCCTGGAGGGAGATGCTCTGTCTCTGTCTTCCAAGGCTGTTCGCTGTACAAACATCCTTGAAAAGATAATCTGGAACAAAGGCAGTCAGTAGCTCAGCTGACCAGGGGTACAGAAACGTGAGAGATCCATAGAGAATCATTCCCCAAGACACAGCTCCCGTCCCCCTCCTGGAGAGCTGGCCAATACTGGTCCCTAGAATTCAGATCACCACTGGGCTTTCTAGCATTGGTGGCAGAGGCAGCTAACTTGACATGAATGACCTCTGCACCAGACCACAGGTAAGAGGGGCTCATAAGAAAGCGTTCCAGGGAATTCCCTGGCGGTCCAGTGGTTAGGGCTCGGCGCTCTTACTGCCGAGGGCCCGGGTTCAATCCCTGGTTGGGGAACTAAGATCCTCTAAGGTCAGCTGACGATGCACGAGGAAAACTGGCAGAGAGCAGGTACGCCCCACCCAGAGGTTTTGCCCAAATACAGAGCCCTTACTAACTTCCCTATTCGTCCCAAATCAGCCCGTATCTGGTCTGGAACTTCAACTCTTCGCTACTCTTAACCTAAATTCATTTTAAGAGTTTGGAAGAATAAGCCGGTTTTGTTACTTTTATGACATTAGAAATCCTATACGTACATTACTTTGGCTTTCTTTAAGCATTAAAAAATTCTTTTAGAATTGCTTTTGGAGTATAACCAGAGAGAAAGTCACCTCTCTGATTATTTCTTCATTCAACAGGTATTTCTGAGGTTCTGCTGTGTGCCGGGCACTGATGGAGGCCTCAGGAATGCACTGCTGAATATGACAGCAAAGGTCTGCCCTGAGAGAGCTTACATTTTAATGAGAGAAACAGAAAATGGGCGAGAAAAGATGATAATTTCAAAGAACCATACATAAAATGAAAGAAACGAAAAGGATGACTTGAGAGAAGGCAGAGGGGTGAGTGCAGGTGTGCTTGAGCTAGGAAGATATTTCTACTCTGACCCGTGTAGGCCTTGATGATACTTTGGCTTCTTCCCCTGCCCATAAACAACCAAAGAACATCTTCATTTCAGGATGAAACTTTCTGGCATTTGAGCAGAGACTTGTGATTTAATTTCCCAAGTTGTTAAATATTTAGTTTCAGATTTCCTTAAGGAATGATTTCTTTTTCAAGGACATTAAAATCCAACTTTGACTATTTCTAACATGAAAACACTAACATGAAAAGTGATGAATTATTGGAAATCAGTGACCTCTCTGTTTACTTGATCAATGCAGTTGGAGAGAGAAAAGCCACAATCACACAGTGGACCCCCAAAAATAGGAATTACGTATGGTAGTTAGAATTCCCTGAGTGTTCGGTGGCAGGAAGTTAAACCAAAGTTGAAAGGAACCACGGACATGCAGTCAAGGTTACAGGGAAGGGTGTCAAGGAAATTAGTTGAGGCACTTCAAGAGTCATTGCTTTTCTCTGGACTCACCCGTTTTTGTCTCTCTAGGAGAAGAAATTTCAGAAAGGAAAGGGAAAGAAGTGAGGAAACAGCGCAGGGGAAATGAACAGCCAGGGCTTCATGACTGGAGGATCAAAGATGAGTTAATACTAGAAGGTCCCAATGCCTAAGAGCCCTGTTGGGGTCTTACTGACAATAACGGCATTAACAAAAGGGATCTCAACAGAAAGAAATTCACTGGTTAGACAGAACTGGAATAGATGCCAGTTCATAATCGTTAGATCCCAGTTCTTCAAGAAGAGGCTAGAAGGCTAGAGACACCACAGAGGGAACTGTCATGCGAGAATAAAGAGTTGCTACTGCAGCTACAGCAGAGGCCAAGGCGAGGGTTTGGGGAAGTCTGAGTGGAGGCTGTCAGCCACTCCACACGGAAACACACAAGAAGGTTTAGGAGAGGATGGAGTGGCGAGTTACGAAGCAAACAATTCTCAGAGTGACGTATCCCCAAGCCAAAGGCTCTCCGGCCTAAAAGCCAAGATTTAAACTTTCTTTGAAGTCTTGGTCATTCTGCAAAAAGAAATATGTAAAACATATACATATTTGTGATCCATATGAAAACAAATCCCATAAATGCTATAAGCCTTCTTCTAATGACTTTAAAAAAAATTCTCTCAAGGCAGGCTAAACTCTGAGATTCTTCTTGCATTATCAAAATATGTTTCCTTGTTATATTTTTGAGAGGTATAAATGTAATTATAAATGTCATTTTTAAAACAGGAAATCACAATATTACCTTGGAATTAATGTCAAGTGGTATGATCTTAGGGTCTTGTTTGTTTGTGGTATAGGATTATGTGAATCTTAAAGAAAAAAAGGTTCATTGTAAGCTAGTAAGTGTGCATTTCATCTTGTACATTTCATCCTTTCATTGGATCAAATTCTGTAAGAAGCTGGCTTTTTGAATATAAGAAAAGGCGACATTCAAAGGACTCAGTACTTGAGATGCAATCTAGGGCTTAAAAATTCACTTACGAAAAAAATGTCTAGCTTTGACAACAGTGACCTTTCCAGGTAGCTAAGCTATCTTCCAGTGGAAATATATTTATTTTGATAATAAATCAAAAACAAGTTTTAATGTCTGATTTATCATCTTTACGGTAAGGATTGCTGGGTTATCCCTTGTTATGTAGTTTCTTTAGCTTGTTCTTATTTAAATCAACATCCACTAGATTCAGGGCTTCGCTCCAAACAATTCTGCCCGTTGTCTACATCTGTTCTTTCCATTACAAATTCCTCCAAGTGACTCTCCCTCATAAATGGATGCAAATATTCCGTTTCACAACTCTATTCATGTTCTTCTTTAGAATACAGATTGGGAAATCGCTCGCTCCTGGGGTGCTGGGCAAAAGGTGTAAGACAAGGGTAGTGTGACTTCCCAGAAGGGAGCTTTGTTGTCTGAGCCACGGCCAGGCAACCTCCGCCCACCATCGACGGCCAAAACATCACGGTCCAAAGAGGGGTGCTCTGCTCGCCGTGCCCGCCCCAGCCTATCAGCATCTAGAAGCAATTCTTTGCATGGGTGCTTCTTCATCAATATCCTGACTGGCGGCTCCGAGGATTAAACTCAGGTCCTTTATGCTCATTAGCCCCCCGGAGTGTTGAACTCCAAAACCTCTATTTTCTCCCCCCCGAGTCTACCCTGTATCTCACAAAACCCTACTTAGCCACTGTGTTACACAGCTTTTCTCATTCTGGGTTAGTAAAAGAAAACAAAACAAAACACCAGACCCTACAACAATTTGATGGAGATGGTAATGATGGAGCATTTGGGGCGGAGTGGGCAGATTCCAAGTTCTTTCAGAGCTGAGGCTTGGGAACCCACTTCCCTTCTTTATCATTAAGACTTCGCATTCTCGTCAGCAGAATCTTGTTGACAATGGCACAAACGATCAACTGGCTGAACGAAAACTGTGTGTTTTGTATGTGTATACGTATGCCCATTAAAAAAAAAAAAGACCTCAAAACTTTTCATTCAAAAGTGAATGAAAATCAAGACCAGCGTCTTCTTAATCAAGCAGAATTTCCTGCTTAGTAACCGCATTTAAAAAAAAAAAAAAAAAAGACCATCTGGCCTCTCTGCTACTTGAGGGTTTTCGCTTTTCACTTCCTGGCTATCTTTAGCAGAACATTATAATTTCACTTATAAATTCTTTTTACCACGATGCCATTTCCTTCGTGCACTACTTTAAGAAACAGAGAAAAAAACATTGTTCTATCTCCAGGAAAACACTCCTCAGTTCTAAATGGCAGGTTTGAACAGGGAAAAGTATACTTGAGAGAGAAAGATGCAAGTCAAATCATAGTGAAGGCATCATCTACTCATATTTCTTTAAACATAAATGGCACTGGCAGGGAGCTCTATAGATGTACAGATATGTATCAATGTAGATCGATATATAGTAATATTTAAAGTCCAAAACCAAAAAGCCACCACTGCCCTGCTTATTTGAGGCGTTCAGTGTCCTTAAGCACTCTTCAAGAAATAAGTCAGAAAGTGGAAGATGCAAACTATTATATATACAGTGGATAAACAACAAGGTCCTACTGTATAGCACTGGGAACTATATTCAGTGTTCTGTGATAAACCATAGTGGAAAAGAATATGAAAAAGAATGTATAGATACACGTATAACAATTGTTGTACAGCAGAAATTAACAGAACACTGTAAATCAACTGTACTTCAATGAAATAAATTAAAAGAAAATGGAATTCACTTCTGCGTGGGAACTAAGATTACAATAAAAGTACAGGCAAACTTCAATTAATTGAAATTCTCTGGAAATAGAAGAGTTCCGGTTAATTTAATTTTCTGGTTAACTGAACTCCAAATAGAAACCTTATTTTAAAATAAATCCCTGTTGAAGCATTCCTAAAATGCTTGAGTCCACTTTAGTTGCATAACTACCAACCATATAGTAGATCTAACTGAAAGATTCTTAGGTAATTCCAAATTTTACTGTTCTGTGAGATCATCATTATAAAAAGACCATTTTTTCCCTTTAATCATAAATAGAGAAGATTTAAGAGATCGAGTTGAATGTATATTTGTATCCATGACAATCGATTTTCACATTAATCCAAAATATCGCCTTTTTTTCCTTGGATCTCTTGGAAAAGTATAACATAGGAAACTGACAAAAACTCCTTTTCTACCTGATGTCCAATAAGTATAAAAAATAATTTTTTTAAATTTTTTGAAAAATCTTATTGGAATATAGTTGATTTACAATGTTGTGTTAAAGTGTACAGCAAAGTGAATCAGTTATACATATCCACATATCCACTCTTCTTTAAAAAAATAATTTTAGGGACCTCCCTGGTGGTCCAGTGGTTAAGACTCCACACTCCCAATGCAGGGGGCCCGGGTTTGATCCCTGGTCAGGGAACTAGATCCCACATGCCACAACTAAAGATCCCGCATGCTGCAACTAAAAGATCCTGCAGGCCGCAACTAAGACCCAGAGTGGCCAAAGAGGTAAATAAATATTTTTTAAAATAATTTTAATATAGTACTTGCAATCAATTTTATTAACACAAATTAAAGACCATGTAAATTCCTTTGATGTATATATTTAACCTCACTGAGAAAGCTCTAGGATTTAGGTTTCATAATGGAACACAATGGCGGCTCAAAACTGGTCCCAAATGGCCTTCCACAGTGTGGTCACCACCAGTCCAGGCCTCACGTGGGCTCCACGGCCCAATTTCCCTCAGAACTTTACACCGTGCCACCTCAAGCTACAAATAATGACACCATATTGAAGCAAATCACTGCCCAACAGAAAGAGACCGCTACTCTTACATCAGGCTTGTTGCCCTTTGGTGAAGATTACCATAGAAGGAATTCCTGCATTGGGTAGATTGGAAAATGCCAGCTAAGATCATTTCCAATTCCAAATACCTTCCACTGTGTGCGGGAAGATAAGACTGGGGCTCCTGTCCCTTCTCCAGTTCCTCCCTCCCCCTCCCCTCTCCTTCTCTCTCGCCCACCTCACACCACGTTTTTTGGGGGGGAAGGGAGGGGTGTTACCATGCACTCATCCTCAAAGCAGCGCTAGGCAAAATCTAAAGTATACTGATATCCTATTATTTGTCAGGAACTCTGTTAGCTACTGGGCACACAGAAGGATTTTTTTTTTTTTTTGCGGTACGCGGGCCTCTCACTGTCGTGGCCTCTCCCGTTGTGGAGCACAGGCTCCGGACGCGCAGGCTCAGTGGCCACGGCTCACGGGCCCAGCCGCTCCGCGGCATGTGGGATCTTCCCGGACCCGGGCACGAACCCGTGTCCCCTGCATCGGCAGGCGGACTCTCAACCACTGCGCCACCAGGGAAGCCCAGAGGATTTTTATAAAGATTTCCATAAAGGACCGAATGAAGCTGAAGGGATCAGCCATATCTCACTTACGGACCTACAAATCATCTCCTTACAGCTACTGATGGAACAACGTTGCCAAAATTTAGTGGCAGAATTTTGAAAATGGTACAGTCGTTATACCCTAAAAATAGAAATTTATTGTAAGGCATAAATATACCCATTTATGTATTAATTTTACCAACTAATATATCTTTGGCACAAATATATTGAGTATATACTGAGGATATGTTTATTGAGTATATATATTTTATCAATAGATCTTAATCTAAAACCCAGTGGAGACCTTGCCCATGATCAATGGAGTTTTCTCCTTGCTCATTTTGCCTTCTATGTATACCGTCTTCTCTCAGTATCTTTTCACAAAGTCTTGCCTTGAAGAAGGGTAACAACGCCCCAAACATAGGCATTTTTTTTTTCCTAAAGGCCCCTCAAGGGATACAATAGACCTAAAACCTTGGAGAGTTCTGCAGAGACTTTCTAAACTGGGAGACTCAAAAGCAGTGTTAAGGGACCCGAGGCAATTTGGCTCCAACTTCTGTCACCACAGAGATTTCCAGGTTGACTGGGTTGATATGACGTCCAAGGGTCTGGGCACGTAGCCCCATCGCACTGAGAACCGCCAAACACTCTTCCAGCTCATTTTTAGAAGCAGCGTCAGGAAGTCCTGTAGACTGTTACCAACTAACTCGATGCGAAGTTGCTCTTTCATTAAATACTTAAATGGCTTCCTTAGAAAGGGGCAAAAAGGTCTTATGCTGCATTACTTAGTTAACTATTATACCCTAATAGACGGGGTCCTTGTATTGATTCTTCACCGCACAAAACAAAGAATATCTGTAAAAGGAATTAACTTAAGGGAAATAATATTTATTTGGGGGAGCTGGACACTTCCAGACAATAATAAAGAATGCATTAATATACCTAACACCCAAATGGTTGACTGGTAATGCAATTTCCGTAAGGTTTCCTTTGAGTTTCCTCTTTTCAACCATTCCTTCATATACCCATTGCCGACATTTTTTTTTTTAAAATACCAGCAATTTGTGGAATACTTTATATAAATTGTCTCTAATCCCTACCCGATCCCTAAATAGTCGGTATCATTTCCCCCATTCTGCAGATGGTGAAACTGAGGCTCGGAAGTTTCTGATGTACAAATGTAAAGAAAATTTGGATGCTGTAAATTCTGGTAGGGCTTCAACTACTTCTGAACCTTAATAAAAGACGACTAACACTTAAGCATCGGTCGTGCGTCTTCACCAGGAGCCAGTCAGGAATTTCACAAGCTAAGCACTCCCCGGTCTCCCTTAGAAGGGCTGACATCTGGATCATATTGGCAAGTCGGTGCTTTAAACATGAGAGAAAATTAGGACAAAAACCTAACACTGAATTACTTCCACGAGTTCACACACCAGTATCTCTCCAAGTACTTTCTTTTTTAATATATAACCAGCTTGTCATCCATCCTTCCTACGCAGTGAACAATGGCTGTGACCTCCCAGTTAGCAAGTTCACAGGAGAAATATATCAGTTATAATTAATGTTTACCGGAATAAATGTAAACATTTAAAAACACACAACTGTTCTAAGCACATGTGATTTCCATTTTATTTTATGAAACACTAAAAATCCACTTGTCCATCCCATTAATTATAACCTGCTCTCAGCCCTGACCTGTACATAATTCCCTCTGACGTAAATTGGAACAAGGTGCTCAGAATGGAAGCAGCCTATACCCCAACCGGGCTACAAAATGTCAAGTTCCCAAACCTCTCAGAAGTGGAACCTGACGTTTTTCTAAGATTAGAGGCAGTTGATGAATTTAAAAAGAGGGCTTAAAAACTCACCACAGTTAAATCCTACAGTAAGTCCTGAAATATCCAAAATAAACAGGACTAAGGGGGCTCTGGGGACACCAAAACCTCACTGAGAAGAGAAGAAACACTCTCTAGTAGGTGGTATTTCTTTGCAGAAAATAATGTACATGCATTCAAGCAGAATTAAGAAGAATGCAACAATAAACTTGGAGGCATGAGGCCCTCTTGAGATCTAAAGGAGTCATGAACGGACCATGCAAAAAATTTCTCCTTCTGCTACATGTGAATGATTGCGTTTACACTGCCTATTCATCCTAAATGTTGAAGGCAAAAAAAAGAGAACGGATTACCCTTCTAATAGTACTTTTCTTGACACAATTATAACATGGATTCATTTATAAAATTCCCCCAAAGCAAAATGCCTGGAAGAGAAGTCTAACCACTAAGAAGCAACATTTGGTAGATCGATCTTCCCAGCCATTTTTCTACACATCTTATCCGCAAAAATGGGATCAGACTTCACATTTGATTTTGCAAGTTGGTACATTAAATATAAAATATTGGGTGGTTTTTCATGTTCAGAGACCCTTCTGATTCCTCAACACTAATCTTAAGTACCTTTTAGTACAACTGAAGTATTACGGCCACTTGCCAAACCAAACAGACCATGTAAACTGAAGATTTAACAATATTAAAATGTGAGCGATTTCTTTCTTCCCATTACAACATGCATTGTAAGCGAGGGAGATATTGCCCCTGGGGAAAGAAAATTCGTTCTTGGTGGCAAAAAATCTTCCTCTTGTGATGGACAAAGCACAGATATACGATATAGTTGTACTATTAAAATTTCATGGAGGGGGCAAGTAGGACAAAAATGTTTTAAAAGGCTCGATGGGGGATCAGTAACGAAAAGAGGTTGTGAAACGCTGTATTACAGCATCAGACTTGTAAATAGGGGCCTTCACATGGCTGGAATTCAAAAGACGAACTTTTCCATTTTAAGTGTCTCACTGTTGAATGAATTCCAGCCCATTTCCGAGTTGGAAAAACCAAGGTTCCAAGAAGCAGATCTTTACAGAGTTGACTTTCGTGATGCGCCTACGGTCAACTCATGTTACATCTGCCATGTTCTGACTAAAGACTCAGTGGGGTCTGGATTAGGGGGCACATGTTGGGTGAGAAGATGCTTTGAAGACAGATGAACAGATCATCTCTGAAACGCCTAGGAGGCGGGGTGGGGGGTGGAGTCTGCATTTCAACACTTATGAGCTCTTGCTCTGTGCTGCCCTCTTGTGCTGTCTGGGCCTCCAACACGTCTTTTCCCAGCAACCTTAAGACGCCCCAAATTGATGGACCATCTGTCCTCCAGTGTTGCACGGCACCCGCACCCAGAAGGAGGTCACAGAGAGAACGCCCAAAGACACAGATTTCCTTGCAGGAAGAAGCAAGTGTGTCGGGGAGGAAGGAAAAGCCATAGCGTTTCCGAGCTGAAAATCTTCATCACTTTCTGTGGGTGACAGAACGCCAAAAACGGTGGCATTCTGCCCTAATCCCCAGAACCTATGAACGTGAGATATCACTGCCCCAATTGTGTTGTGTTATACAGCACAGCTGACGTTAGGGGAAGATGATTCAGATGGGCCTGACCTGACCACACGGGCCCTTAAAAGCTGAAAGCTTTTTCCACTTGACGGCAGAAGAATTTAGAGATGCTACATGTGCGAAAGACTCAACGTGCCATTGCTGCTTTGAGAATGGATGGCCACGTGAGAAGGAACGTAGGTGGCCCCTAGGAAGAAAGAGTGGACCCCAGTTGACAGCTGTCAAGCAAATGGAGAGTTCATTTCTCCAACTGCAAGAAAATGAATTTTGCCAACAACTGGAGCGAGCTCGGCAGGAGATTCTCCCCCAGGGCCTCCAGATCAGAGCCTAGCATGGCCAACACCTTGATTTCAGCTTCATGAGACCCTGAGCAGAGGACACAGCGAGCCGCCCAGACTTGTGACCAACAGAACCATGAGCCAACAAATGGGTGTGGTAATTTGTTACGCAGCCATTGTAAGCGAATACACCTTCCCTTCGTCTACTCTACAATCATACCAATGGGTGGCATCCTGGCAGTATGTCTCCTAGGTCACAGACCCCGGTCAGTGACATCAGTTCAAATAAAGTTTCCAATCTTGGGACTCTCACTGACCGTCTCAACCCTTCGAGAATCTCCAGTCAATCCTGCCTAAGGGATCAACTGTCCCTTAGGCAAGGGACAGGTGATCCCTGCCCTGATCAACTGTCCCTTAGGAAGATTTTCATCACCTTCCACTTAATGGTCAAGTATCAAGTTCTCGGTGCTCACCCGCCTTCCCACCCTCCACCACCTGGTTTACTGGGGGCTTAGCATCTTCTCCAGCTCACGCATCCATCCGATGTACTGCACTTGAATTGTCTTTTAACTGCTTAGAACTTTTTTCCTCCTACACCTAGAATGTTTCATCTACTTCACTACGTCCCCAATGACTTCATTTTCCTATAACGGGTTGCTCAAAGGATTAAGTCAGAACACTCTTGCACGCCTTCATCTTCCGTAGGAAAACCCGAAGCAGTGATTGTTAAGTCGTATGCCAAGGTACAAAGAGTAAGAAGGGGATTAGGCAACAGACGTGGCTGAACTTGAAGTTTTCTCAGTACAGTCATCCCTCAGTATCCAAGGGGGGTTTGTTCCAGGACCCTGTAGCAAAATCCACAAATGCTCAAGTTCCTTATATAAAATGGCCCATTTTTTGCATATAACTTACCGCACAACCTCCGTATACTTTCAGTCATCTCTAGATTACAGATAATACCGAATACAACGCAAATGCTATGTAAATCGTGGCAAATACAATGTAAATGCTACGTAAATAGTTGCCTGCGAGGCAAATTCAAGTTTTGCTTTTTGGAACTTTCCGGAATTTTCTTTTTTCAGAATATTTTCAATCTGCAGTTGGCTGAACCCACAGATGATGGACGAGTGGATGCCGACAGTATTTCATCACCTCTTGTACCTGCTGCATGTTTTAAATCTTTCTAGACCTCATTTTCCTCGTTTGTAAAGGAGGAATAGTAACATTTAACTCATAAAGCTGCAAGGAGGAAAAAACAGTGACGGCCCATATAACACAAACTGGATTATGCAAAAAGTGAAATATCACCGTGAAATCAACTTGGGTAATAGCTTGCATAAAATACTTTCAGTTTTTCAGGAGGTAGCTTTGTAAATGATCTCTTTATCTCTTCTACTGTCACAAGAACAAAGTCAGTTAAGCTTCTTTAAGGCAGACTTTAGCCTTGACAATAGACTGTGGTATGATGTGGAAATCATTACATTTGACCTTAGGATGCCGCATTCATTACTCCGACCAATAACAACAGAAGAGTTTTAGGATCAGGAAGAAAGTTCTGCAGTTGTTATATTTGTTAGGATATTTCTGTCGGTTCTCCTGTGAAGTTCAGTAAACCACAAGCCCCCTGAGGACGGTGCCCGTGTTCAATTCATCTTGCACACCTACAAGGTCCGCTGAGAACTATGGCCTCAGCAGGCACTTGACTTATTTATGCACCAAAAGAAATCAGTTAAAAGAGTGAGATTTGGGCTTCCCTGGTGGCGCAGCGGTTGAGAGTCCGCCTGCCGATGCAGGGGACGCGGGTTCGTGCCCCGGTCCGGGAAGATCCCACATGCCGCGGAGCGGCTGGGCCCGTGAGCCATGGCCGCTGAGCCTGCGCGTCCAGAGCCTGTGCTCCGCAACGGGAGAGGCCACAACAGTGAGAGGCCCGTGTACCACAAAAAAAAAAAAGAGTGAAATTTAAGCAGAAAACTGCGGTGAGCTCAAAAATTGAATTTTTTCCTGAATTTTCTTATTTACGATGCTAGTCAATATGGGTTTCACTTTCCTTCAAATTAACAGATCTCAATAATTCTGACAGAACCAAGGAGGGTCATTTGGGGGCGGGGGGGGGTGCAGGAAGTGGGCCAGACCTCCCCCAAGTCTCCATGGTCTTCAGCTTCTGACTTGTGCTCAAATCGGAAAAACTCAAAAACTGTGACATAAGACGGCTGGCATATTTCAAACTGTTTTCCTTCTTTTGCATATCCAGCTCATCACCCAGGAAGTACTTCCAGTGTATTTCTAATGGCCACATCCTGTAGGAGCCATCTAATACCAACTGCTCCTTCGCGGATTGGAACATTGGGAACTCCTACGTCCAGATTTAAGGACACTTGCAGAAGAGCTATTCTTTCTGTAAATCACTTGTCATGAAAATAACAATGGATGCGCTCATTAGTCAAATTAAAGATCATCCTTATCAAATGCAGATAGAGTATAAAGAAGCATTGTTGATAGTTTCTTTTTAAAAATGTGAACTTAATGAATAACTTTGAATTCAGCAGCCAGGGGCAATGAAAAACTCCCAGGACTTTAAATTCACGGCCTTGGCAGACTTCTCAATGGCCTATGTTCAAGATATCCATAGCTTCCCTGACTTAAAAATCTCAAAACCACACAAGGTAGCACTATTATAGTCTAAACACACTTTAGGAAAGATATACTATTTGCTGATTTTTCTGTATTTGCTAACAAGGCAGTGAAGTCTCTCAACAGCTCGGCCTTCAAACAGGTGGCATCATCTGATGCTTTAACGTGTACACTGGCTTAAGGAATGTAACGTGCTTCACAGCTGAGCGCTGATTAATCCTAGTACCTTTCTAAGCCATGACCCTGGAGTCTGCCAACTTCGGCCGAGGCCAAGTCTAAACTTCTGCTTGTTTTCTGCGGCCTACAAGCTACAAGTGGTCTTTACGTTCTTAGGTGGTTAAAAAAAAAAATCAAAAGAATAATATTTTGTGACCCAGGAAAATGATACGAAATTCAGAGTCGACAGAAAGCTTTTTTGGAGTATTATCACATCCAACTGCTTACCGATTGTTTATGGCTGAGTTGGGTAGTTCTGACAGAGACGGCATGGCCCTCGAAGCCCAGAATATTTACTATCTGGCCTTTACGAATAAGTTTGCTGAACCCTGGCCTAGATTTATGTGGTACGAGAATGGTGCAAACAGCTCAAAACTTTGCCCCCCTAGGAGTTCGCGTCTGTCCATAGATCCTGGAAGTCTCATGACCGAGCTCTGAGCACTACTGCCCTTGTTACCCTTAAACACACACACACACACACACACACTTTTTCTTAATTTGGGGGGAATAAGGAAGAAAGTAACCAATAGCAGGGTGGTCAACCTCCAGTCTCTATGGTTGTGTGAATATTCTGCGTATACCCTTTAGAGAGACAGAATAGGAGTATTTTAAAATCCGGGAGAAAATCTACCGAACAATTAGCAAGTGGTTCCTGACCTTTTAACCACCACTATCCCCCTTCCCTTGTTTAAGGGGGGGAGGGGTAGTGGTTATCTTTGTTAAAAACAGCTTCACTGAAATATAATACACATATCGCAAACTTAACCACTTAACGTGTACAATTCAGTGGGTTTTAGTGTCTTCACAGATATGCAACCATCACCACTAATTCCAGAACACCGGTATCACCCCAAAAAGAAACGCCCCACCCAGCAGCAGTCACACCCCATTCTCCCCTCCTCCCAGCCGCTGACAACCACTAACCTACTTTCTGTTTCTATAAAATGTGCTTATTCTGCACATCTCATATAAATGCGTCATTCAATATGTGGCCCTTGATGGCTGGCTTCTCTCACTTAGCGTAAGATATTTAAAAACCTCTTCACTTTGAACTTCACAAATCCCCCGGTTTAGAAGTACCTGATGAAAATAATCACTTTTAAGTAATGACTATCCAATTTCCTTTGAGGTTTTTGAAATGAGGAAAGTAGCCCACAAACTTTTCTTACCGGCCAAAGGGACGCCCGTGAGTCTCAACAGCACCACTCAGGGCATCAGGCGGCCCCCATACGCTCATCCTACCATTTACCCAATAAATATTTGTAGAGCATCTGGTATGTGCCGAGTACAGCGCTAGATGGGGAACAAAGACATGCCCCCGAGCTTCAGATCTATGTCTTCACAACCTTACTTTTCATTAGATAACTGGCTGGATCTGTCAACCCTTGCATAGCGTACTGCCAACACACTGTGTGTATTTTCCAGAGTTTTCGTCTTTTATATAAAAATGATGTAATTTCTTAAGGTGCTCAAAATAAAACTTGGCCTTCAACTTGCCAAAGAGCTGAAGAAACCTCCCGATACCTCACACACTCTTCTTTTCCTACTCATCAGCCCCCTATTTTCTTCTCTTCCATCTTAGGACTCCTTTATTTGATTAATATTTTCACTCCTGTTATACACATCAACACGATATTGCAAACGTCCGTGGAGTATCAGACAAGCAAAGGAATAAAATTCAAACCTTGCCCATTACTGATTTTTTTCTTAGTACCTAAATGCCGGCCATCATGTTATTGCTAGCTCACTAGTAAAGACTCAGAATTTCCATTCCAGAAGTAAGCTAGGCAAAGTCCCTATAATCCAGACAGCGAGAAGTGAAAATACTGGTCTTAAGGTCACTGGGTATTGGAAGCCAAATGGTACCTCTTTCCTCCAATCAGGTGAGTCTTTCCCACGGACAGATCATTTAACTGTCGGACATTTGTACTTATGAACATTGCTTGATCCTGAAGGATACAGTCCAAATCAAACACATCTGGGCATATTTAACCTGGAAAAATGCCCCCAGAAGGTCTTGTTAGCTTTGTCTTTGAAGTGCTGTCAGAGAACAGAGTAACTGCATGTGTTCTGTGCTGTGCAGAAGGGCCAAATGTGTGTAGAAGCAATCAGGAGACACACACAGATTTCACCTATGGACAAACTGTACCTGCAAATGCTGTCCCAAATTGGAATGGACCTCGGCAGAACCCCCTGCCGTGTAAGCATGCCTGGGGCCCTTAGATGCTGGTGATATTATAGGAATTCAAACTGCGTAAGGTTTGAAGCGGTGGACCAGACCTTTCACTCGCACGGATGTAGATTCTCTGGCGAGGCCGTGATCAGGAACGCACGCAGAGAGATTTTTAGCTTAAAGCAGCTATGATGGTTCAACCCCAAAGATCGGGCTATGTTTTCGAAAGTGAAAATGATGAGGTCTCAATGTCAATGGTAACATAATCTTTAAACGATTTATGCAGCAATTTAGCAAATGAAAAGGAGAGCGTTAGTTAACATTTATAGGTAAGTGTTGGAGATCTTTAACCTGTCCAGATAGTGAGTATTATATTCTTTCTTAAGTAAATATCATACGATATCACTTATGTGTGGAATCTAAAAAAAATGATACAAATGAACTTATTTACAAAACAGAAACAGACTCACAGACTTAGAAAACAGACTTATGGTTACTAAAGGGGAAAGGTGAGGGAGGGATAAATTAGGAGTTTGGGATGAACATACACACACACTCCTATATATAAAATAGAATATCAACAAGGACCTACTCTATAGCACAGGGAACTCTACTAAATACTCTGAAATAACCTATATGGGAAAAGAATCTGAAAAAGAATAGGTATATGTATAACTAAATCACTTTGCTGTACACCTGAAATTAACACAACATTGCAAATCAACTATACTCCAACATAAAATAAAAAATTTAAAACAAAACAGAACAAAAAACAAACAAACAGAAAAGATATTTGGGCAAAGGCCAAAACTAGTCTTTGGGAATTAAAAAGAAAAAATATATTCATATATATAAATATGAATGATAAATGCTTACCCTTTATACAGAGATTCTTAAAATGATCATTAGACAAGAGCTCCATGAGAAAACTTGAAATTTAAAAACATAAGGCAGTATGTATTTTTAACAAGAAAATTCGGAACCATAGGGAAGAATCTACCTTGATATTAATCATGAAGAACACAAAAATTTTAAATCTGGTGGCACGCCATTGCCTTAGGCTGGAACTAATCCCAAGTATTCTTCATTTCTTGATATTACATTTTCTACCCTTGGTTCAAAATTAAAAACCTCGAAACTCTTGTACACTAGTACAATAAAATGCTTTTAGAAGGCTTTGTTATCAGGGAAAAAAATGAATTGCTTCTGCTATATACAAGTTTAACACTGACAATTTTTTTCTTATATTAAATATTACTTTCTTATCCTGTTATAACTTGAGGGGCTCCAATAAGATTTAGTACCAGCTAGAGTATTTGAAAATCCCCACAGCTTCAGTGATGATGTTCCATTATATGGATGGGCCATTTTATCCCAAACAACCAGTAAGTTCCATTAAAAAAATTCTTTTTCCATTCATTAATTCAGTAATCTATCCATTCAACAGGTAGATAATAATAAGCTTTGTGCTAGGCATTGGGGAAAATTCCATTGTACAGGTTCTAAGAGGTGTTTTAGGGGCTTCCCTGGTGGCGCAGTAGTGAAGAATCCGCCTGCCGATGCAGGGGACACGGGTTCGAGCCCTGGTCTGGGAAGGTCCCACATGCCGCGGAGCAACTAAGCCCGTGCACCACAACTACTGAGCCTCAGCTCTAGAGCCCGCGAGCCACAACTACTGAGCCCGTGCGCCACAACTAGTGAAGCCCGCGCGCCTAGAGCCCGTGCTCCGCAACAAGAGAGGCCACCGCAATGAGAAGCCCACGCACCGCAACGAAGATTAGCCCCCGCTCGCCGCAACTAGAGAAAGCCCGTGTGCAGCAACGAAGACCCAATGTGGCCAAAAATAAATGAAATAAAATAAATAAATTTTTTAAAAAAGAGGTGTTTACAAGAAATGCCAAAAATTAAAGGCTTTGTTTTTTCTTTCCCGACATTTTATGGATTTGAGTGAATGTTCAGCTGCTGTGATAACCTCAGCAAATCGATCACGATTTGTAAGAAGATACTATACCCCTAAAAGGTCACCTTACACATGCCTTGTATATAAAGGAAGAAGGGAAGGCAAACAAGACCACGATTGGGGACCAAGGTCACATTATTAGGTTTATCCCACGACACTGCACCTTTAAAATAGAGCTTGTCAAGCAATAATGGAAATTAGATGTTATTTTGGATCCAGCAACCCTTTGCTACATAACTCCAAAAATGAATGAACCTCTTGCTCTGCTCATAAGGATTGCATGGGAGACGGAAGCGTGCGTAAAGTCACCATAACATAGATCTTAAATGAACTTAAATGAAGGATGCCTGAAGTTATAATGTTGTAACTTCACTGAGGCTTTCTGAAAGAATACTACATGAAGAAAACTGGTATCATTTCCTACAAGAAGGGCGATTTTAGCCTATATAGTAATTTGTATTCTCACTTTAGAAGTAAAAAGTCCTCTATATAATCCTATAAACAAAGGAGGATCATTTTCTTGGCTCATATGGATATAATATTTCTTCCTCTAAAGTCTTCTCTCAACATAATCTACAAAGCCCTTTGGGCACTTTTTTTTTTTTTTGCGATACGCGGGCCTCTCACTGTTGTGGCCTCTCCCGTTGCGGAGCACAGGCTCCGGACGCACAGGCTCAGCGGCCATGGCTCACGGGCCCAGCCGCTCCGCGGCATGTGGGATCCTCCCGGACCGGGGCACGAACCCGTGTTCCCTGCATCGGCAGGCGGACTCTCAACCACTGCGCCACCAGGGAAGCCCTATAAAGATATTTTATCGGGACTTCCCTGGTGGCCCAGTGGATAGGACCCTGCGCTCCCAATGCAGGGGGCCCAGGTTTGATCCCTGGTCAGGGAACTAGATCCCGCATGCATGCCGCAATTAAAAGTGCGCATGCCACAACTAAGGAGCCGGTGAGCCACAACTAAGGAGCCTGCCTGCCACAACTAAGGAGTCCACCTGCTGCAACTAAGACCTGGCACAACCAAATAAATAAATTTTTTTTAAAAAAAGATATTTTATTATCTATCCGATTTTATATCTGTTAAGATAATCATGATATCCAGTGTAAGTGATAAAACATCAATACAAAGTAAAACAAAACCCCACTTGCGTGAAGTCTTATTTTAATGTTGTGTGTTCAATTTGTATTTTAAAAAGTATTGAGTATAAGCTATTTAAGAAACAAGGGCTGTTATCTTTCTCCATTAACCACTAAGCTTCAGCCATAATGTGGAAAAACAAATTTGAAGAGATTAGTAGTTATCACCAGTGCCCAGATGGGCACCCAAACCTGGGATACAGGCCCATTTGGGTGTGAGAATTTTACCTGGGAGATACGAACACACCTACATTGGATTATGAAGCATTTCTTCACCTTTTAAAAACCAATACAAATGAGATACCACTATACACCTGCTAGAATGGCTAAAATAAAAATAGGGTCAACAACTAAAGCTGGAGAGGATGCAGAAAACCTGGATCACTGATACTGTGCTGGTAGGTATGTACAAAACGAAATATGTATTTACCACGTGACCCAGCAATTACACTCTATGGTCACTTATTCCAAAGAAATGGAAATTTATGGTAACACAAAATTCTGTACACAAATGCTCATAGCAGTTTTATCTGTAACAGCCCCAAACTAGAAACAACCCAAATATCCTTCAACAGGGTGAATGGTTCAACTGTGGTACATCCATACCGTGGAATACTACTCAGTAATGAAAAGGATCAAACTACCGATAGATACAACAACTTGGATGAACCTCCAGAGAAAGATGCTGAGTGGGGAAAAAAAGCCAATCTTATATATGATTACATTTATATAATATTCTTGAAGGGTCGAAGTTACAGAGATGGAGATCAGATTATTGGTTGCCAGGGGTTAAAGATGAGGGATGGGGTGGGTGAAGAGTGCATAGCACCGCCTTGTACACTGTTTTGCAATTTCCTATGGCTCTAGAATTATTTTAAAATAGAAAAAAAAACCTTAAACCATATTCTTATATCAGCAGAGCCCTGGGAAACAGAAGCATCCAGATAGCCACGTTCACAGTTGTAGGGTTGGTCAGTTTTATGGTCTCAGCTCTCAGTCGTGGCAATTCTAGGCACCATGCCCTGTAAACTGCATTCTTTTCCATTTCTACCTTGTGAAGTATTTACTGTTCTGCTTAGTATTTCATTTTTGCTTTAAGGACATAAATACACAAACATGAGTATAAATGTCATTTCGTTTCTGAGATAGTTTTGAATATAAGGTACGTAATAGATACAAGATTGTAACCATTCTAAAGAATAAAATGAAGAGGAAAAGCATTCTTCAATGATGCTATGTGACAAAGACTTTCCTTGAGCAAACTTTCGTCAGGCTCCTCTGAGCTCTCCTCTTGACTAGGCCTCAACCTTGGCCTCTGTCCTGGCTGTGTCTGCACAGCCCAACGTTAGCAAGAATCCTGTGCTAAGTCAGTGTAGAGGTAATCCTCCACCCTTGATACCTGAACACTGCGGCCTGTCTGCAGTAAGAATCCTGTTAGGTTGGTTTAGCAAGAGTCCCCCTACCCTTGATGTCTCCTCTTAGTTATTTTCCATCCACTGATCCCCTCGCTCTGCTCCTCGGCTATAACTTCCCAGCTGTGTCTGTTGTATTCAGAGTTGAGTCCAACCTCCCTCCCCTACGGCCACTGCAATAGTCCTGAATAAAGTCTTCCTTACTGTTTGAACAAGTGTCAGAATCATTTTCTTGGGCTTCCCTGGTGACGCAGTGGTTAAGAATCCGCCTGCCGATGCAGGGGACACGGGTTCGAGCTCTGGTCCAGGAAGATCCCACGTGCGGTGGAGCAACTAAGCCCGTGTGCCACAACTACTGGGCCTGCACTCTAGAGCCCACAAGCCACAACTACTGAGCCCACGTGCCACAGCTGCTGAAACCCACGCGCCTAGAGCCCATGCTCCGCAACGAGAGAAGTCACCGCAATGAGAAGCCCACGCGCCGCAAGCAAGAGTAGCCCCCGCTCGCCGCAACTAGAGAAAAGCCCGCACACAGCAGCGAAGACCCAACGTGGCCCAAAATAAAAGAAATTAAAGAAATTTTTTAAAAAAATGAAAGAGAGTACGTAAAAATATTTTAAAGAAAAAAGAATAATTTTAACATATGAAAACTAATGATGATCGATCATGCTCATCAATGAGATTTGGTACTATTTTAGCATATTAGGAGAATTTGTCCTACAAAGGTATATTTTTCAGCAACAAATTAGTTTCCTCACACATTACAGGGATATTTTTATATATACATGCACACACACAGATATTTGCCTGAAGAGATAGATGCCTTTAGGGTATGACATCCATATAATACGTTACTCCACTGTGTGTACATGTGTCCACACATGCATGCCTCTGGGTGGGTAGGGATGTATTCATTCCAAGGCTAACAGGTGGAAATATCCGTAAAACCAAGACTTCTCTGAAACCTTTAGTTTGTTTCCACCAAAAGAGAAGGTAATCTAACATTTCTTAAATGCCTGATACGTAACCAATACTCTAAGTGCTTTATACTTCATTTTTTATATATCATTCTTCATTTAGTTATTACATAAACCCTACGAGTTGGTAATAGCATTTCCATTCTATAGGTAAGGAAACTTGGGAGGCTTAAGGAATCAACCCAAGGTCACAGCGCTAGGAAGTGGCACATTAGGGGCCTCACTGGAGGATCTCTGATACTGTGCTTCCAAATCTACTGCCTGGAGTGATTCTCTCAACAACTGTATCCCTGTCAAAATGTCAAACACCACTGTACTAGACCTGGCATTTTCTTTTTTTCTTTTGTTTTAAAGAAAGATCCCTTTCTTCCAAGGAAATCTTAACGAGAAGCCCAACAGTTTGGACGAGCAGAAAAGCAGAACACATCCAAGCTCTTCTTGCTGGAAAGGCAGGGAACTAGAGGATGGTCCTTACTCTTGCACGTCTTCCCTCTTCCTGTGTCTGGGCAGCATCGTTCTCCTCCTGCCCTGGGCAGCTCTGCAGAAGTCTTAGGGCTCTGAGAAGCAAAGGTCAAGATACTTCACCGGACTACCACTGGGAGGGAACTCTCCAGGGATGCCTTGCACTTTGCACACCTTAGGAGCAGAGGCACTGACGGCCCTTGTTCCTCATGATCTTTTCAAAGCCTTTTATCTAGCAAACAACCTTGGGAGGTAGAGATAATGTCTCCCTCCAGAGCAATGGGCAGGTGTGTGCTTACTAGCAATGACAAGAGATTCAGAGTCTCCCAGCTCAGGATCCACACCCGGGAGGCAATTCTCCCGCCCGCACAACATCTACCTGGGGTCCTCTGTGTTGTCCTGGGGGAACCCGGGAGGCAAGGAGAACGAATGTGAACATGAAGCTCATGCCACTTGCAGTGCCATGAGTAATACAGTCCTCTGTCTCTGACCCAGGAGTCTCAGGTCTTCCGCCAGCATCCAAGCAACGGTGGCAGGCTAAGGTGCTGGTGTGCAAGTGCGATGAAGTCTCAGACACTTCACAGTTCTTGACAACCACCATTTTCTAACTTAGTCAACACACACTTATATAGTACTTACTCCGTACCAGGTGCTATTCTAAGTGGTAGACGAACAGTAACTCACTTAATCTTTATAACAACCTTAGAGTATAGGTACTACGATTATTATTTGCATTTTATTTCCATTTTACAGGGGAGGTAACTGTAATCACACACGATTGAGTAGTTGGATCGTTTCCATAAAACGATAAGGATTTGCTGTGCATATTTATAAGCACTAAATGATCTTCCTTTTTTTTTTTTTATTTTAGCAGTACACGGGCCTCCCACTGTTGTGGCCTCTCCCGTTGCGGAGCACAGGCTCCGGACGCGCAGGCTCAGCGGCCGTGGCTCACGGGCCCAGCCGCTCCGCGGCATGTGGGATCCTCCCGGACCGGGGCACGAACCCGTGTCCCCTGCATCGGCAGGCGGACTCTCGACCACTGCGCCACCAGGGAAGCCCTGATCTTCCTTATTAAATGAAAAAACATACACTGAAACCTCAGACCAATGCAACCGTCCTCCTCTTGTTGGTCTTGAACATAAAGCTCCAGTCTTCAATAAGGGTGACGGAGAACCACTACACTGTGCAGAAATATGAAAATCATTTTATCAATGATGCATCTTGACATTTGGCAATCTGGGAGGAAAAGTGGAAACTATTTCCTTAAAGACTTTCCAGGACCTTGAGTATTTCAAGTGGAAGCTCTTACTTCCTTGGAAAATGGTCACAATTCCAACAAACTGAATACTAACAACATCAGCATCCTCCCCAAATTAGACCCTCGATAGCGAGCTTTCAACACTTTGGAGGTTATCTTTACTTTATAAAGCTCAGCCTCTTGACGTGCACTGGCTAGCGAGTAGAAGAGAAAGTGATCAACAGGCTTAGAAATCCAGACTCTCACGTGAACGTATGCCGTGAACCAGCCCCACTTCCATTCATATAAAATCTTTAGAATTAGCACATTACTACAAGAGCCCCTTTTGGATTATTTCGAACATACTTGGGGAAAGGCAACAAGCTGTATCTCTTTGGTGAATGATTAGAAAGGTAGGTAGACTGAAAAATGAATGTCAAGAACAATCTGAAATGGAAGATGTAAACAGACATTGCACAAGAAATGCAAATGGCCCTTAATATACTCAAAGTTGCTCAACATCGCTCACAAGAGAAATGTATACAGCGATACCTCTTTTCATGGATCAAGTAGACAAAGATGTACACGGTGGACAATGCCCTGTCTTGGGGAGGCTCTGAGGAAGCACTCCCACACCCTGGGTAGGCAAATTTAGTTATTCGTCAAAATTAGAAACTGCAATACACCCTTTGGCCCAGCAATCTCACTCCTGGGGATTTACAATTCAGACACACATCCTCCACACAAACTGGCGAATGCACAAGCCTTTTCTATGTACATTGTTTTAATGGCAAAAGATTGGACACAACCAATGCGACCAGTACGGAAAGGATCAAGTAAATTATGGTACATTGTCACTACGGAAAGCTATGCAGTTGTTGGAAAAAAAAGAAAAAAGAAAGGACGGAGGGAAGCTCTTTGTGCACTGTTATGAAAAGATCTCCAGGAAAAATTGTAATGTGAAAAAAAACAGGTTGCAAATAGGGTATACGGAACGCCACTATTTACGTAAAATGAGAGAAATATATTTGTATCTGCCTATGACAATCAGAAAAAATTGCCGGGAGTCTGCCATCAACACCTAGAAATAAATATCATCATAGGAGCCACAGAGTGTATTTCACCACTTCGGGTAGCCTAGAAGTGACAGTGTTTGTATACCAATTAGGGATTCCAGAAATCTTCTGAAGAAGTTGTTCTTCAAGATGCTAGTATTCAAATTAGCATAAGGATCAGACATGGAAAACAATCCTCTGAGTTGACTGTTTCAATCAACTTTTGAAGCCCCCTGGGATCAAAGTTAGGGCTTGTGTCTATCCCAATTACTTTCATACTGTTTCTTTAAATGATCCACAGCTAATCAGCAATTTACCTGGTTAAAATTCAGTTTGGGAGTGCTTTGAAGGGGACGCTCCCTTCTTAGGTTTTCTGCCTGCAGACACAGGATTTGCAAAGGAGCTAACAACAAAGGGATTTAATCAGAAAACAAGAGCAAACGGTTGATTTTTGAAGAGGAACCACGAATACATATTCTTGTGGGCTCTTGCCTGATTACATCTGTTAATAAGGAATGCCAAAACGTGTGCACCAAAAACCCTTCAAGGTCTTTTGGTAGCAAATTATACTTGTAAATTTGATGTCAGATGATCACTGGAAGAACTCACACTCTTTGAAGATTTGAATTCATAAACGTAGGAAAGAAATAAACGTTTTTTTCCTCTAGTGATAGAAAGTATTAAACGGCAGGAAAAAAATGTGCTTGAAATCAACTGAGGAAATAATTCATTTTGAAAATTATTCAATAAAAATGGTAAATAGGAAAAATATGTTGGGCCAGTTTTGACTGGATGAATAAACCGGAAATATGCAATGGGCAGACTTAAGGATGATGGGCTGAGAAGTATCCCATCAACCTCCCCGTCTTATTTAATTTTTTTGTTATTCAACTATGCCACAGTAATTTGTTCCATCCCCATAAGACAAAGAAAGGAACACTACTTCAGACCAGCAGAAAACTGGCCAGCCTCTCGGAGCCTTCAAGAGGGCAGTGGCTCCGGATCAAGGAGAAATGAATGTCTTTGAAGACTGTATCTTAGATTGTTTTGTTAATACATAAAATCCTCTCTCTTTAGCATGCAGAAGACTCATTTCAAAAGGAAAAGGCAAGTCCGTGAGGATTACTTTGGCTTCCTGGAGGTCAGAACTAAATACACAAAATGAAAAAAATGACGCTGAAATAAACAAGAATGTGAAATTGCTCATCCACAGGAATGATGTAACGAATCCTGACATAATTTCCAAGCAGAGAAGCAAAACTAGGTCAAAGCACGTTGGCCTAACATAATAAGCATTTTTGCTCCCAGAATTTTACCATGTAGGTTGTGTCTGTAGGCATTAATGTCTTCTGTTATCAATGTTCGGGGCTGTCACAAACTATTCATATCTTATCACTCTTTGTTAGCTAAACCAAAACAATGTAGTTTACATGTGAACTATTCAATTCTGACAGCTGAAATGTCAGAGAGGGGAAATGTTAAAAATATTCAGAAAGTGTCTCCTCCAGGCTAAGAAGCATTAAGCAATAAATATTCATTATTTAATAGTCTCCTATTGTGTTTTTCTCTACACAGAAAGCCATACCTCTCTCAATCAATTATTATGACTTTGTTTCCTTCTTTCACTCACAGTCATATGAAAAGGGCAGCCGCGTCAATATCTCCTTAGAAATCCACTTTGAACACTGACCAAGGAAAAAAACCGGGCACTCACTGGAGAGCCAATTTTTCTATTCTGCTTTCCCCGTAGGTTGACTGAAATAACTCCCACTTTCTTCTCCCTTCTATTTGTTCCAGTTCACTTTTCTGCACTATCTCCACCAAGCCCAGTTGACTAATTCATAGAAAAAAGGCCTCATCTCACTCCTTAAACTTTCTTCTGTGTAAACATAATCCTCCTAGTTTTTACTCGACAAAGTAGCACAAAAGCAAGTATAAGACTAGTTGGTTTTTTTCCTAAAAGTGATACAGTCTTTCCTGATTCTTGATTCATTCTAAACCATCAACCTATTTGAAAATTGTGCTGGGATTTACCAGCACATTAAATTAGTATGTTACCCCCAAACATCCAAATTACGCCTTACTAGAAGGCACGCGGTACAGTCAAAAGAGAATAAGATAAGGAATCTAGAAGACGACCCAGGTTCTAAATGTAAACTTTGCTCCCTGATGCAAGGTAAAGCATTCCCCTGTGCGAACATTTTCAAGCCACGAACGCTCAACTTTTAACCAGAACTTTCTGTCTGAATGCCTGATGCATCTCCTATAGGAGACACTCTTGATTCTGTGTAGATTTCTAATATTTGGTGATGCCTTCTGATTACATTTCGCTTTATCTGGCCACCCATGTAGTTACTGGTAACTCAGCAGGGCACTCAACGAATTCCAGTTGTCCACAAACAGCTCCTTTGCTCTTAATTGCTTAGGGAAGTTCACTTCAAAATACATGCAACTGAAGCCACACTTCACAACTGGACATATAACAAATAAGACAGTCTACCTCGAGGACCCTTTGAAAATGTATTAGTCCTGGTGTCTCCATAAACCACTCAGTGTCTCAGAAACTTCTACTTCATCATTTTAACCGTAACTCTCAGATGCTCGGTCACACCCAGAAGCAGTGAGAATGCTTTGTCCAGCACGTGACTTGATTTTCACTGCAGACAATGTGGCCGCCATCTGCATGGGGCAGAGCGTAAGACTTCAGTGTCCTTCCAGAAACAGACGCTCAGTTGCTGAGTGACCTTGGGCACGCCACTCATCTGGCAAAATAAACCCACTGCACATGGACCAAAGGCTAAAACATCAGGTTGGGCTCAGTGAGAAGCAGCAGCAGATTCATCTCTGTTTTTAGGCTTTGAGCTGTTGGACAGCATGTCCCATTTCTTAACCATTTCTGTAGTCCCATCAAGGAGTGTGTAAGACAAGCTGCCTACCGAGCTCTGGGTTGTGGCCTCACCCAGAACACAACCGAAAGGACTAGATGGCTAAGCAACCTCAGTCTAATTTTTCTCTAATGTCAATCTATTCAGTCCTTTGCTCTTTCCCCAACCTTTCTCATGCCCTCTCTTCCTCATACCCCTCTGATCTTAAAGGGCGTTTTCCATTCTCTTTCCTGCCAAAATTCATCCAGCATGCACCTGAAAAGTATTTGATTCTTCTTTCATTTTATTTTTTATTTATTTTTCATTGCAGGATAGTTGATTTACAAAGTTGTGTTAGTTTCAGCTGTACAGCAAAGTGACTGTTATACATATACACATATCTCTATTGTTTTCAGATTCTTTTCCCTTATAGGTTATTACAAAATATTGAGTATAGTTTCCTGTACTATACAGTAGGTCCTTGTTGGTTATCTATTTTATATATACTAGTATGTATATGTTAATCCCAAACTCCTAATTTATTCCTCTCCCCCGCTTCCCCTTTGATAACTATAAGTTTGTTTTCTATGTGTGTGGGTCTGTTTTGTATATAATTTCATTTGTATCACTTTTTTTAGATCCCCCATATAAGTGGTATATGATATTTGTCTTTGTCTGACTTACTTCACTTAGTGTGATAATCTCTAGGTCCATCAATGTTGCTGCAAATGGCAAAATATATTTATTGATTCTGATTGGGTGTCAAGGCACTGCGCTTGGACTTGAGGTTTTCAAGGTAATTAAGACGTAACTCTTGCTCTTGAGTAACTCAGTCCCGAGACAGGCAGACAAACGAGTAACTGGAAATATATACACCGTTTAGGATACTTCTGTGGATAAGAGGAAGTTCCAGCTATATCCTTTCCGTTTACTGTGATCCAAACAGACAGTGCTCAGTGTACAAAGACTGTACTTACAAACAACCCAAACCCACAAATGCCACCAACTGCCCTCACTTGGTCCCCTGTGGTTCCCTGGCTGTCATTCACAAAGACCCCAGGGAGTCCAGAAGTTCCGTCAGGATGCTGAGAAAAGAACAAGTGAAGAGGTTCAACCCACTGGCAGACACACCAGCAAGTCCTGTCTGCCAAAGGCACAACCCTGCCCACAAATATTGTCCCTGAAAGAGCGTTCGTGATTTCTGCAGCTCCAGGCTCTAGAGGCTGCTATTTGCCCAATTAAAGGTTCATCCTGAGGGTTTAAGGGCTGAGTCAAGAGTTTTAGCGCATTCATATTGTTCCTCTCCCAACATCGGGTTGAGACTATTGTCTAGAAGAAACAGGAGTGGGGTCTGGAGGTGGGAGAGGGGAGGGTGGGAAGATGGGAAATTATGGGAACTCAATTCACTGTGTATTAGGATAGGCCTGGGAGAGGCATCCCAGTGGGACCCAGAAGATACTAGAAGGGTGGAGAAAGGTGAAAACTAGCGCAAACCTTTCCTATTTCAGATTTGCAAGACTGGCCTGTTACCAAGAGTTTGGCAACCCCTTCTCCTTCTATGTTCCGTCCTGTATCACATGGAAGCATGTCCTCAAAATGCAGAACTTAATCAGATTGGTTATTTTTTAAAATAGTGTTTTAGTCTCAATCATTGCACCATTTCTCACTGGAAAATGTTCTGGGTTTCAAACAACAAACTCTTAGAGCACAAGCATTCCTAGATTGGGGACTGCCTAGGAGTTTTTTTTTTCCTATTGAGAAAAATTAATTGACTACTTACTAATTATGGTAAATTTATTTAAACTAGGAATTCATAAATTCCTACAAATGGATATGTGGGTAAAAATTAACTAGATTTCACAATTACAAATCATTTCTCAAGTCTCAGTTCAGGAAAGTTTTGGCTACCATCAATTTATTAAGCGGATTCTTATCCATATAAATATAGCTGCAGGGACTGTATCAAAATCATGTTCGCAGCCCCAAAGTGGCCTGACATATAATAACCATTTAGAGTAGTTTTACTGAATTAACCAAGGAATATACTCACTCTGTAAGTAGTCAGTAAATGTCCTTGAATGATATAAGAAATGAAGGAGCGCCTTTGTATTACTTCTCCTTTTTGACTATTTCATCATAAATATTTGACTGTATATAAAAATCTACTACCAATGATCAGCATCTCTTCCTTTTTTTTTTTTTTTTTGGTTGCCGTTTTTACTTAGAATTCTCTTTTATAGCACGAGGCACGTAAATTCTTAGAGTTTTGTTTTGTTTTGTTTTGCTTTAAAGGAAAGTCTCTTCTAAGCATTTTTTTCGGTGCCTCAATTTTCTCACCTCCTTAACACCACGTGACCTTCTGTAGGCCGTTAACTATTCTGCTCTGTGTCAATGGACTGTCTTCCTCTGGCGGGAAAAAAGATCTTGTGGATCTGGAAGGCTCCCTAATATTTTGTCCTTTCATTTAAAGGAATTTCTAGAGCCTGCCAGTTCATAAAACTAGGCAAACAATCTTCTACAACAGAACCCCTGAGATGCGTTTCATGTGAAATAAAAGGAATTAATAATGAGGCAGAAAGCATCGTGTTGATAAACTGTCCCATATCTTAATGGAGATTAGATTCCTGTTTGACCTGGCTTTGGAGCCCTTTCTTTAATCTCAGTGTATTTGATATTCTCTTCCTTGAATGAACTCCGTTTCACTGTGGCTTTGGTCACAAGATTAAAGAATCGCTAGCTAATTGTTCCAAATAAGCAAAGCAATTCTGTCTGATTCTGATCCCGGCTCCCAGCAGAGGCGTCCACCGCCTGGCCTTCCGTCATAGACACTTCAAGCCTGACCTCTGCAGGTGGATAATTGAAATGCACACTGCCCAATCAGATCTGGGTATTTCGTTTTAAAATCCCACCAAGTTCTGAAAACACAAACATTCATATGTGCAACGGGGAAACTGATATATGTTGGGCTTCCCTTTTGTCTTGTAAGTGGCTTTTTGAAAGTAGCAACCTCTTGATTGAAAAGCATTTAAGTTACATCTGCAACATACGCTGGTCGTGGTTAGCCATTAATTCTTTTTGCCTATTGAGAAAAATCCAAATGATTTGGATGAACTATGATCCTCAAACCATGCAGGCTTAAAAGTGCCCTGATCAGCCCCACCTTTTTCTAATCAAACAAATTACTCTTTGTTCAGTGACCAAATCCCCCTCTTTCACCAACGCACAGCCCAGGTTGCCATAGTTACCTTGGATGTCTATTTACTACACGGGATCAAAGCCAGGAGACATAAACATACACACGTAGCCTTAAAACTTGCTGGAATGTCTGAGGATAACATGCAACTACCAATTAAAGGATTTGCTCGCGGCCTACGCGGTCCCCAGCCAAGCAAACTACGAGTACACGTCATAAGGAATGGCAAGGAAAAGCCAACTTGAAAACACGATTTCAACACGACCAATAAAGATCTTTAATCTGACAGTAAGTCACGATTATAACATTCCCTGCCAAGGAGAGACAGCAGGGAAGAAATGAAAATTCTAATGTGCGTTGAAGATACTGGACCTCCAAACCACGTGCAAAAACTTAAACCCTGTGCTATGCAGCAGCTTCCCACTAACCGTCCATTTTACATTTGGTAGTGTATGTACGTCAGTGCTACTCTCTCAGGTTGTCCCAACTTCCCCTTCCCCCGCTGTGTCCTCAAGTCCGTCCTCTACATGTGCGTCTTTATTCCTGCCCTGCCGTTAGGTTCATCAGTACCGGTTTTTTTAGATTCCATATGTGCGTTAGCACACGGTATTTGTTTTTCTCTTTCTGACATCAGCTTGTTGCTTTATGATGACGTAGAGGGGTGGGATAGGGAGGGTGGGAGGGAGGCTCAAGAGGGAGGGGACATGGGGACACCCGTATGCATATAGCTGATTCGCTTTGTTGTACAGCGGAAACACTATATTGTAAAGCAATTATACTCCAATAAAGATATAAAAAATACAACCAAACCAAACCAAAAAAACTTAAATAAAACCCTGCAATGTCTGGTGAAATGTCCGGTTAGTTTCAGTATCTTTCTAGTTGGTGTCATAAAGGCTGCCTCATCTCAGTGTTGGGACAAATGAGAACAGAAATGCCTTTTACACTTTTACACGCTTGACTTTCAAATGAAGGAAAACATAAAACATACTTGGAACACCATATGCTGGTTACAGAATAAGAAAGGGGAAGCTGTAAGAGAGTTCCCTTTTAATCCCTAGATTCACTGTTGATTCTGAGCCTGTACAGAATCTGGGTGGGTAGCATTCATCTCAGACTTGTACCTAATTTGCTGTCTATCTCTATACTTCAACTTTCTCCGCCTTCACCTCACCAGTTGTTCAATGAGGATCAAAATGCCACCTCATTCTCTCCTGGGGATGTGGCAGAGAATAAATAGATCATGTTCGTAAAGGACTTTCTAATCCTCAAAGGAAAGATTAATACAAAGACATTCATTATTAAACCAGATGTCCTTGGGCATTTTAATTCCAATCTGAAGAATGCAAAACGGGCGAAATCAAACTGAGTCACAGCTTCCTCGTAACAGCAACATCCTAGCCTTGGAAGAATTTAGCAGCTGCTTAAAGCGCTGGCTCACCGCCTTCTCCTTTCCCTTCGCGCTATAAGGCGACTGCAAGGATGTTTCAGTCCATCAGAAATAGAGTGAGTACCCTCTTCTCTTGGAGTGTTTTTTAAAATCATCAGGATGTTAAAAGCACAAACTATATCTGGTAGGCAATTTTGTCTGAAGAACCTGATTTTTTTTTTTCCCGGCGAGAGAAAGAATTATTCGTTCTTATTTGTAGGGACAATGGGTGGTGTGCTATTTCAGGATATTTGCAGTTGTGGGAATGCCACAGGCAAACCTGTTGTTTTTGGCTGGGCTGCTAGAACAGGTGGCCATGCCTTTCCTTTCCCTGGGAACACAGCAAATTCCTTCTCAAGGAAGTTTCAGAAGTTTCCCACTTATGATCAGAGGGCAGAGAAAGGTTGGCACACGCTTTAAAATTACTTCCTGATAAAGGCAAATGGGGTTCACCCTTTTCTTTTGGCCCAACTCAGCGTGACCTTAGGAACACTCAAAGAATACCATCCCTCTGCACCTAGCAGAAGGCAAAACCCCTCTGAACCTCATCGCCAGCCAGGCAGCTTTCTAATTCTGCAGGCCACTTCTGGCTACCCGCTGTGGCTAGTCAGGGGCGGGGGTCTCTCGGCTGCCACGCCATTGTTCAGCATTTGTGCAGCCCTAGGGACGGATCACTCCTCAGCGAAGAGATTGGATTTCACTGCTGAGCTGATGACACATGGACCTGTTTGATAGTTAACCCTGCAAATCCAGCTGGGGCTGCCGGGCTGAGATGACAAATTGGCTGGTGGGTGCAATTCACCCCACCTGGATGCAAGTCTTCCCCCAAGAGAAACTCAAATCAGGTTAGGATTAATCCAAGTCAATAACTCCACCATCTCCTTCCCCTCCACATTCTTGTTCTGGCTGTTGCGGAACAACGTGTCAGATTCCTGAAACGCTGGACTGCCCAGATTCTTTGGATGGGCCATGACTCTTCCCCCCTCCTTTTTTTCCCACCTCCCATCCCACCCCTAGCCCACCCTCTTTCCAAGGACTGCACAGGCCAAAAACTTATTGGACATACAGAGTTGTGGGATGAAAAGCTGCTGGGAGTTCCCTGGTAGCGCAGGGGTTAAGAATCCGCCTGCTAATCCAAGGAACACGGGTTCGAGCCCTGGTCCAGGAAGATCCCACAAGCCGCGGAGGAACGAAGCCCGTGCGCCACAACTACTGAGCCTCAGCTCTAGAGCCCGCGAGCCACAACTACTGAGCCCACGCGCCACAACTACTGAAGCCCACGCGCCTAGAGCCCATGCTCCGCAACAGAAGCCACCACAGTGAGAAGCCCACGCACCGCAACGAAGAGTAGCCCCCGCTCGCTGCAACTAGAGAAAGCCCGCGCGCAGCAACGAAAACCCAACACAGCCAAAAATAAATAAGTAAATAAATTTATATTTAAAAAAAAAAAGAAAAGCTGCCCATTCATTAAATGACTAAGGAGTTACTCCATGTGTACCCTTAAAACTTCACTACCGGGCTGAATTCCAATTCACATGAATGCCAGAAGGAGCCAGGCATGAGAAAAATCATGCCAAGCTCGGGACAGCACGCCTCTGGCATCAGGCACAGGGAGTGCCTCCATTCCAGAGGAATCGTGTGGGAACAGAGATTCTGAAAAGTGAGCTCAGACACCACCGAGAGGACAGGTGGCTCCGCGCTGGATCAAATGACTTTCTTTGTTCCAGCCAAGGACCTTTGTCAAAAATGTTTTGCGTTCCTCTTTTTCCTTTTGCTAAATCCTTTCCATTTAGGCTTCTCGCTTCTTTTCCCCATCCCATCGGATTGCTCGTAAAAAGTATGGGGTCAGACCAATAAGTTTGCAGAACCTGAAACTGATCAGGGGCCCAGTCTCCAGCAAGGCAAGAGCAATTGACTGGAAACACACACACACACAGCACTTGCCGGTATAAGCGTGCTTTTCTGCGCTCACTACCACTCGCCAAGCACACTTGCTTAGCGAGCAGGTGAGGGGGCCAGAGGCAGAGGGTCTTTTCAAAACCTGCGCGTACCGTGAGGGCTCTGCTTCACCTCCCCAGGCTGCAGGAAACGGACAGAAAGTTCTAACCCCCTCGCCCCAGCCCCTAAACGCAAAGTTTGCTTCCTATGCAAATCACTTCGCCCAAATCGCACAGGGTGGCCAGCACCCAACCCACTTAGAAGAAGAAAGTGCAGAGCTTGTCTGATGGTAATATGGATGCTAACTTTTCCCACCCACATTTACTAAGAGCTGGCAAGGGCAGTATCGCTCCTCTTGGAATTCTCTGCCCTTGTCAGCCTACTAGCATGTTTTTCCAGCCTTTCAGCCCTTTATATGAGTACTGATCTTGATACTGAAATATTGACATAAGATTCTTCTAGAACTTTGGCTGAGTTATAAATCACACCCTTTTCTTAGCTTGGTACACTCACTTTTTTCTTTTCTTACTGGCAAAGCTATAAACCTCGGCCTGGGCTGATAAGGAATTTTATCACCATGCCCCGCAGCCACAGAAGAAGCTGCTGGTTTAGAAGCCTTTTCAAAGACTCATGGAAGTCATCCCCGAGCCGTTTCTCAGCTCACTACTTTCAGGGCTGTCTTCGCACGTCCAGAAGCAATAACAGTTTCAAAACTGCTAGAACATAAAAACAAATCTGCATTTTTCTGGAAGGACTGTCTGTGCTAATTTCGGGCTGGTTCCGCCTTCTCAGCCATAAACACAGTAAGTGCTCAGGATGGGAAGCCAAAATGAGATACGAGGCCCCGTGTAATTCTTTTTCAGGATATTCAGTTGTCTTTATTCTCACCCAAAGCATAGGAGAGAGGCTCAGAGCTCGAGATAGATCCTGAACAATAACTTCCAGCCGCTGCAAACTGGAATTGATTTACATATTCTAAGAACCGCTCTTAAGCCCTTTACAATGACTGCCTGACATCACCAATTCCCATGGAGAGAGGTGGGGGGAACCTCAGGAAATCTGCTTCTTGGGTTCCTTTAGGAAAATGCAGCCCCGTCTTTCCGCCAAATGGAAGGACTCGGCCAGGCATCTGCTCATCCGGAGTCACATCCCAGGGGTCCCAAGCGGCGCCCTCCCTCTCCACCCACCCGTGCAGCCCCCCGGAGCTCACCTGCCTCATGTTTAGACTTCCATCACCCATCCGGCAGGGAGCGAGCCGCCTCGAAGCCCACGCAGCGGTCTTCCAGGGGGAAACACCAAACCCAACAGAAGCCCGCAAGACAAAAGCAACTCAGCGAGATCCCCCGGCAGCTGGGAGCACGTTTTCTTCCTCTTTTTCTTTGATCTGTTGCTACACGCACTCTGCCCAAGACAACGTCAAGTTTCTCAAGCTTTCCTTCCTAGCCTATGAAAAGTCGGGCGCAGGGAAGCGAGGACCGCCTGGCTCTTATTTCAAATCGGGTCTCAGAGACGTCGTAGGTGGCTGGCTGGGGCCCCGGAGGAGTCTCGCCAATCAGGAGGAGGGGGTGGGCCCTGGGAGCCGGAGGGGCTGTCTCCGCGAGGATTCGAGAGCTTTCAGGATTTCAAGGATTGGAGGCAGCTGGAAACAGTCTCCGAGCTGAGCTCCCGAAGTAAAAGATGCGTTCTATTCTTATCTCACAGCTCTGGGTCTGCTCAAAGCTTAACTAGCTTAAGGCCTGGCCTTTTAAGAGCTCCCTGAAAGCACGCAAGCATTTGGAAGGGGCAGAATGATTTCAGCCAGAAAAGCGCACACTCAGGGATCAGACGGATTTTCAAAAGGGTATCTTGCCCCAAACACTGGGGAGGAAACCAAATTGTTACTCAGAACACCTGAACTGAAACCAGCACTCAGGGGAGGAGGGTGTCACCCACCTCATTTCCATACAGATGAACTCTATAGCCATCTAAGAAGCACAAATCTTAATGGGAACGTGCACACAAATCTGCTGAAACACGGCAAATGAACAAGTATCTTTAACTAGTGACGGCCCGAGGCACAATTTTAAATAAAATTGTTATTAGAAAAACAGGCACTGATGTTTGGTTAAGAAGAAAAAAATTTTAAAGAAGTGTGTCTACCTTTCACTAAGGTTCACCTTACCTACAAGGTTGATCTGGTGAACTTATTAAAAGGGACGAACCGGACATCCTCTCAGCTGGATGGGAGGAGAGCTAGCTGGCTTCTTAGCAAACTTAAACCCACACTTAAAAAGCATTTCCAGAGCTACCCTGGCGGCGCAGTGGTTAAGAATCCGCCTGCCGATGCAGGGGACATGGGTTCGAGCCCTAGGCTGGGAAGGTCCCACGAGCCGCGGAGCAACTAAGCCCCTGAACCACAGCCACCCCAACTAGAGAACACCCGCACGCAGCAACGAAGACCCAACCAAAAAAAAAAAAAAAGCATTTCCAAAGTTTGTTTTCTTAGTTTCCTGTAAACAGTAACTCTTTTCAACTCTTAACCAGTATGATCTCAGTGGGAACCTGCCTTTTGGGTGGCAAAAAGTGCAAGCCGAGCAAAGACTACTTTGTGTAGCACCAGTGATATAGTTTTTTCCCAAAGAAGTGGCCAAAATTCTGTGAGAATAATTCAAGAAAGAAAAAATGTTGGTATCAGAGAGGGGGAAAAAACCCAACTTAGCAAATAATGAATGGGCAGCTTCAGGTGTGTCAGCTGTATGGGTTCAATAGATGTCAGCTGTGCCCAGCGCTGTGAAAACTTGGCAGCCCAGTATCTGGACCTGGAGGTCTGCAGCCCCGTTCCAGCCGCCACCCCCCCACGCTACCTTAGCAAGTTAAGGGACCACCTAGTGACACAAGCTGACCTCAGTCCTCCTCTTGTATTTACCACAGAGCCCTTGATTATGACCTAGACCAGGGTTTCTCAACCTCAGCACTACTGACATTTGGGGTGAGGTCATTCTCTGTGGTGGGCACTGTGCTGGGCACTGTGGGGTGTTTAGCAACATCCCTGGCCTCAGCCCACCAGATGCCAGGAGCCCTTCCACAGTCATGACAATCCCTAATGTCTCCAGACAACACCAAGGGCAAAATCATACCCAACTGAGAACCACCGATGTACCCGCCCTTGAAATACTGGTTCTCAAACTTAACTGTGCAAAGAAACCTCTGAGGACACTGTGAAAAATACCAATCCCTGGGCCTCTTACTCCAAGGGAATCTGATCAATAGGTCTGAGGAGGAGCCTGGGAATCTGCATTTTATCCCAGTGCCAAAGGACGCTGATTCACTTCAAGAAATACTGTACCTATTCCTGACCTAGGTATGCCCTCAGCCCCAGGACACAGGAAACTACCCAGGGCTGCTACCATTAAATATCACGGGAGTTAAATCCCAAGGCATATCTATTTATCACCTTCAACAGAAGCTTCTCACGACTGCATTTGCCTTCAGCTGTCATCACCTCCAAGGCAAATATGACCTGGGATTTCCTCCTGCAATCTCTGGGCCCTGTCAAAGTTTCATCCATCTTTCTTCTCCTTTGGCCCGTTCCCACCCCATCCTACAAGGTCAAAATGTCACCACTCTTTTGTGGCTTCCCCAAACGCCCCAAGACAAAGTAATCCCTTCTCTCCTCTCTACAGTTTATAGACACTGAGTGATGTGCTGGTAAATGTTTCACAACCAGCTCTCAAAAAAAAAAAAAAAAAAAGCCCAGATTTGTTGCAGTCTTTGCCAATTTCCATAGTGTTAACAGTCCCTTGTTTCCCGCAGTAAGGACCCTAAACACAGAGGTGGGAAGAGCTGTGCTGAGCCAGGAGACGGTAAGCAGCAGCTTGAGCAAACCGTGATACATCTCTGCTGTTTCACGTCTAAGTTGCACCGTAACCTTCTATTCTTCAATTTGTCTCTCTTAGCAAACTAAAAAACTCTCGAGGGCAAGAATGGTATCCTATTCATCTTTGTAACCCAGCCACCTTCATCGTACCCACGCGCCCACAGCGCAGGAGGTAGTCAACAAACGTGTGCGGAAAGAGAACGAAATGCTTCCCTGAGAAAAGGGACACCAATGTGACTGCGGCCAATGCCATGTTATGGAAGGGAAAAGAATCTCTTGGGAAATTCAACTATTAAAGTTACACTTTTACCATAATTTAATATCTATTCTGTATTTATGACAACAATAAGCATAATGCCATCTTTATCCTAACACTCCCACATCCAAGGTCAGAGTGCAAGAGAAGAGACCAGCCTCCTAAAACAGAACCTTACCTTCATGGACGTATTTGTGACACAGTCTATTTTCTACGTTTTCATATGAAGGCATCACACACTTCTGCGTGTACATAATAGACATCTTATCAGCTATAGATGACAAGATCTCTAAGAGGAATACGTATACGATAATCTCTGGGAGGTGCATGAAAGGGCAGTTCCACTGGTAAGAGATACAGTGATGGATTGATGGTTCTCTCTCCCATCTTCTCATTATGCATAAGGCCAGGAACGCCTACGGTGGGGTTATTAACAAACACTACTTATGAGTATCTACTCACATCTACTACATATGAGTATAAGCCAGGCATTTTGCCAGGCACTTTAAAAATATGCACCATTTCATCTGCACCAAATACAAAAACACAGACGTCACCACTATCAGGCTAAGCGTGAACACACAGGATCGCTGAGGCAAAGAACCCAAGGTCTGAGAGCTATCAATTGCTGTACTAGGAATTAAACTTATGTGTTTGGGATGAGAATTACCCTGCTTTTTGTTGTAAAATATGCTGTCTCCAGAAATGATTCCTAAAACTCTTAAGAAGGGGCTTCCCTGGTGGCGCAGTGGTTAAGAATCCGCCTGCCAACGTAGGGGACATGGGTTCGAGCCCTGGTCTGGGAAGATCCCACATGCCGCGGAGCAACTAAGCCCGTGCGCCACGACTACTAAGCCTGCGGTCTAAAGCCCGTGAGCCACACTACTGAAGCCCGTGTGCCTAGAGCCCGTGCTCCGCAAAAAGACAAGCCACCGCAATAAGAAGCCTGCGCACAGCAACAAAAGAGTAGCCCCCACTCGCCGCAACTAGAGAAAGACCGTGCACAGCAACGAAGACCCAACGCAGCCAAAAATTAATTAATTAATTTTTTAAAAAACTCTTAAGGGAACAACGTAAATAAATGAAGTCTACTTTTTCATTTACAAATAACCATAGTTTTTCAACATTTCTAATTCGATAAACGGCCCTTTAGGGGTTGTCCGTTAAGCGAGGATTAGATCCACTTACTGGAAACAGCGTAAGCAAGTAAACTGAAGCAAGTAAAGAAACGTGCTTCACCAAAGGTTCAGATGTTCTGTTCCCTGGGCTGTGATTAACAGCATTTGCAAATGGCAGCTGAAGGGATGTGGTAGTCTTGGCAAATCTTTCCTAAGACAGCAGCCGAGGTGATGATCCTGTGTAGTTAAGGGCAGGTTTGGTTATAAACAGACCTCCACAGCAAACATAACATGGGTTCCTGGGCCAGTGGTCTTGGACAGGCCCTACTGGACATGGATGGACACTGGGATGACACCTGAGAGGACAATTAACACTACTTATGCTACCTCTTTCAGTGTTCTGTTAGGTCAAAGCATATGGGATTATGTGTACATAAAAAATGGTTGACTATTCCTATAGTTTACTGAAATATGTATCAGGACATATCGTCAAAAGTCAATGAAAACCAAGCTGAACGTGCCAGTCAGCCACCTGGAAAACGCCTGCTGCAAGGGCACAGTCTTGAGCGGCTACGAAAAGACATTTTATTCCCCCTCAGAAGTTCCAGAAATCCAGTTGTTTTATGCTTATGGCCGCCATGGAAAATCTGAGGTGATTAGTGTAGGTGATTTAAGTGGACAAGGACATGAGTCCCTACTTAGGAAAAACAAAAAGAAAAGAAAGAAAATCCCACCTATAGTTCTTATAGGATGTCATAAAAAAGAAACAAGTTTCTACTCACTGAGTACAAGTACTCATTCAGTGAGTTTCGTTCAGTCGGTTAACCAAAGCAATGTGGCAAACTACAAGCATGGGTTGCAAATACGATTTGGAGTCCATTTTTGATGTTAATGTGGCCACAAAACTGGCTGATAGATGTCATGTAAACCAAATGACATCTCTAAGCCCAAGGTTTTTCAGGGGACAGTTGGGCAAATTAGGGACTGAATATTTGCGTCCCTCCCCAAATTCATATGTTGAAATCCTAACCCCCAATATGATGGTATTAGAAGGTAGTATCTTTGGGAGGTGATCAGGTCATGAGGGTGGAGCCCCCAGGCATGGGATTAGTGCCCTTGTAAAAGAGACCCCAGAGAGCTCTCTTGCCCCTTCTGCTACCTGAGGACACAGAAAGAGGACGGCCGTCTGCAGCAGGAAGTAGGCTTTCACCACACCCAGAATCTGTCAGAACCTTGATCTTGGAACCCCTGGCCTCTAGAACTGTGAGAAATATATTTCTGTTGTTTATAAGCCACCCAGTCTATGGTACTTTGTTACAGCAGCTCAAATGGACTAAGACAAATGAAATCATATATGGGGAAGTTTTTTGCAACTATTGCTTACTGTATGAATTTGGATGACAGACTCTGGAAAGAAGGGAAGAAATCTGTGGATATAGAAACAGAACAAATAGACACACCATGAGGAAACTTTTAGGAGAATATATCCTAAAGGGCAGACTTTCAGACAGGACAGGGCTGACTAGTCATCAGGGCTCAATTTTAAATAAATTGAGCTTGACATTTCATCACGTGAAAATTAAGGAGTTAAAACAATCATGTTATCTTAAATTTTAACTATAACTTACCATTTAATGATTCTATGCTTTTAGAGGTGAAATATTTTGACATTGTTTAGTTTTTGTTGATTAACTATGGCAATCCTTCGTTATTTTCCTCTTAATGATCTGATAAAGGTTTATACATGAATTTAGCAAAGGCTTTTGTGTAATTCCCCTACTTTCAAAAATTCTCTACATTCCCAATTGAACCTTCTGCTTCATGTCAACTTAATAATATCTTACTTCTCAAGAGTAATTCTTCAATTTCGGAATCATCTACTTTTCTTTACTATAATCTTACATTTAAATTTATAAGAGAAAAATTATTATAATAATTTATCTTTTACTTCTCTTATTAACCACTTTTCTAGATTCTGAGGTCATTGAGACCTTTATCAGTCTGGCTTCTTTAGAGAATCAGAACCAATGGCATATTTAACATATATATTGAAATGTATTACAAGAACTTGACTTATGTGATTATGAGTACTGGTACGTCTGACATCCATAGGGCAGGTGGATAGGAGCTCATTCTATAGTTATCAGGCAAAATTTCTTCTTCCTCAGGGAAAACTCAGTTTTGCTCTTCAGCTGAATGGACAAACCCACCAACGCTATCAAAGATAATCTCCTTTACTTAAAGTCAACCGATTATAGATGTTAACCACGTCTACAGAATACCTTCACAGCAACACCTAGATTGGAGTTTGATTGAATAACTCTACTACAGCCTAGCCAAGGGACTGCTGTATGTCCCTTCTAACAAGTAGCACAGAGGATATGATCAATCGGTCAATAAAAAATGTTCACTGAATTGTTGTGAATAATAGTAATAATAATAATTTTAAAACTTCCACTAGTAGAAGGTCCTCTTCTTTCTAAATAATGAAACCTTGCTAATAGATTTATTATACACTTATCAACTGCAACACTAGAAGGTAGGAGCTATAAAGTTTTGAGATAAAATATGATCTCGGGCTTCCCTGGTGGCACAGTGGTTGAGAGTCCGCCTGCTGATGCAGGGGACACAGGTTCGTGCCCCGGTCTGGGAAGATCCCACATGCTGCGGAGTGGCTAGGCCTGTGAGCCATGGCCGCTGAGCCTGTGCGTCCGGAGCCTGTGCTCCGCAACGGGAGAGGCCACAACAGAGAGAGGCCCACGAATCGCAAAAAAAAAAAAAAAAAAAAAGAAAGAAAGATCTCTAACTGATAATTGTATACCAACTCATACGATTTATCAAATACCAGGATAAAATGCAATTATTTTCATACAAAGACTCAACATTTTTGCATCCCATGTATTCTTTCATTGGAATCCACTCAAAGATGTGTTTTAGCAAAAGGAGGGAATTAACCAAGAAAGATAAGACAATGGGACTCAGAAAACAGAGAAACACAAAGACAATAAAGTCCAAGAGGATAGATGCAGCAGTCTTAGAAAGGCCCGAGGCTAATTTGTACCAGGAGGATGGAGGATTCCTGGAGGTAGGTCACCAGGGAACAAAATGATACTGATAGATCACATTTGAGAATGAACAGATATACATAAATATAAGCAAAAGGTGAGGCCATTATTAACTCCAGGAAAAACAAAAGAATGCACAAAAAAGGAAGCATAGCACAGCACACTACTGTGGCAGAGACTACGGGTGTTGATTTGGGGGCAGAAATGTGTTCAGCTGAAGAACATTTCCCAGCCTCCCTTGCAGGTGTGGGTGGTCATGTGAAACTATTATGACCTATGGAATTTTAATAGAAGCTGCTGTGTAAGGCTTCTGGGAAAGCCCTTTAAAGGAGACACAGACTGTATGCCCTTTGCCCTTCCCAGGCTTCCTCACCAGGAATACAATTGCAATGCCTGATGTAGTGGGACAATTCTGTTGCCATGAGGATGCAATACATGGTAAACCTGGAAAAAAGGAAAGGAAGAAGGATCTTAGATTGCTGATGACATCTTGGAGTCTCCTAATGAGCCCTTAACTTCATGTTTTGTGAGAAAAATAAACTGCTAATTTGTTTGAGCTAATGTTTTGGAATTTGTGTTACTAGATGAACACAATTCCTAACTGAAATGATTATATTAAGAGGAAGTGGGGTGGGGATGTGTAAGAGAGGTAATTCCTTTTTGATATATGTAGGATGTTAAAGATAATGTCTAAAGTTCATAAACCAAGAAGTAGTAGTAAAAGCACATTATGGAAAATATGAAAGTACATACCAGAGGAAATTTTACAAGTTGAAAGTGATTACTCCTAGAATGGAGTGGGATGGGGTAGGAAAAGCTATTTCTCATTACATGTCTTTAGTATATCTGTACTTTGAACATGTATTACTTTGATAAAAATTAACTAGGGGCTTCCCTGCTGGCGCAGTGGTTGAGAATCCACCTGCCAATGCAGGGGACACGGGTTCGAGCCCTGGTCTGGGAAGATCCCACATGCCGCGGAGCAACTTAGCCCGTGCGCCACAACTACTGAGCCCGTGCTCTGGAGCCTGTGAGCCACAACTACTGAGCCTGTGTGCTGCAACTACTGAAGCCCACACGCCTAGAGCCCGTGCTCCGCAACAAGAGAAGCCACAGCAATGAGAAGCCCGTGCACCGCAACAAAGAGTAGCCCCCGCTCGCCTCAACTAGAGAAAGCCCGCATGCAGCAATGAAGACCCAACGCAGACAAAAATAAATAAAATAAATTTAAAAAAATTAAACTAATTCAAAAGAAACAAAAAGATATTCGCTGGTTATTAACTCAATTTCCTGTCCTCAAATTCACTTCCTGTAAACTAGCAATATTTTATGATTATCTAGCCCATAGTTGACCAAAGAGTCAGAGTGAAGCTTTAGAGAAGTTACACGCCTGATGGCCAATTCTGAACCCCAAGTGCCATGTCACCACCTCATGCACATATGATCTGATCGGCTTTTTTTCTCTCTCTCACCACAGATTTAACATACTCAGAGTTTATGACTGATTTGCCATGCGTAGCGAGTAACACATATATGAGTCCTAATCCAAACTGCTTTCAACAAACCTTCTTCTAGATCTCCAGGAATGAAGATTCTAAAACCCAGATGTCTTAATAATTCATTAGACTAATCAAAAACCCCATTTTCTTCTTACTCCTAATTGGAATCATTCTTGATTTAAATCCTCTTGGGGGGGGGGGCTTAAGTATGGCTAGGAATAGCTGGTTACTGTTCTTCAGATTATTACCACTTTACTCTTTATCCTTATTCTTTTATCGCTCTGACTTTTCTTATATATGAAAATGATTTCTTACTTTTATCATAGATGAAAAGGATTAGTCTCCCAAACCTTTAACATTTTAATGCCCGAAGCTGATTTTCAAATTAGACTTAAAGATGAAAAAGAATTAACTTTTGTGAATCAGAGCTCAGTGTGTATATGTTAGAAACAAGCAAATCAGGCTGGTTCACTGATAATTACATGGACAGAAGGTGAACAGAAATTTTAATCAAAAGAAGCTTTGAACAGGACTTGAGCTCCTTGCCTGTAAAAAGACAATACTTTACCCTTTAGATTGACACTTCCCAGACGCACAGAATGATCGCTGAAATTGCTGTATTTTTTGCTGATTGATGAAAACCCTCTGCCACTTCACATGCAATATCAATACTTGCTTGAAGATGGCTTTAAGAAGGTAAAGATAAAAACTACTTAAGGATCATGGTTCACATGTCTCTTTCCTTTGCTAGACACAGATCAGGGGTATGTTTTACTCTTTTTTTTAAAAGCCAAGGCAATAATATTTGCCCTTATTTCCTTAGGACTAGGCAGCTCATGATGAGCTTTTCCTCTGCTGGAAACCACTATGAAAAGTCACACGTACTGAGGGAGGCTTTCCTATACTAGTCCCCTGATGCAACCTAAACATACTGAGTTGTGGCAAGGAAACAAAAGCAGACGATGAACACGAGGTGCCTTAGCTTTCTCCATATTTATTAAAGAGTTCTAAACGTCTGAGAAACTGCATTCAAACGAGGCTTCATTGTACTTCTCCTATAACTTACTAATTTACAAAAGGAAGGACTTATATTGCCTATTTTATAAAGTGTCGCTATTTGAAATCATCTTAATGGGAGTGATTCAAAAAACATCATACAATGAACAAGATAACTATACTCTTATTCGTAGCATTATCTATGTTATATCAGAAAGACCTACTGAGGGCCTTCCCTGGTGGCGCCGTGGTGAAGAATCCGCTTGCCGATGCAGGGGACACAGGTTCAAGCCCTGGTCCGGGAAGATCCCACATGTCGCGGAGCCACTAAGCCCGTGCACCGCAACTCCTAAGCCTGCGATCTAGAGACCATGAGCCACAACTACTGAGCCTGTGTGCCACAATTACTGAAGCCCGCACGGCTAGAGCCTGTGCTCCACAACAAGAGAAGCCACCGCAATGAGAGGCCCGCGCACCGCAACGAAGAGTAGCCCCAGCTCGCCGCAACTAGAGAAAGCCCACGCGCAGCAACGAAGACCCGATGCAGCCAAAAATAAATAAAATAATAAGAATTTTTTTAAAAAAGAAAGACCTACTGATATTTCTCCTAAACTATATCTGTGTGGGGAAGAGATCATTCTGTTATGGTCATCTTTAGAAACTAACCAATTGGTGATACTTACCTTCGACTGGGCAAACTAATCTAACCCAACTAAAGGAACTTAAAACAAGCTGATACACCACACACTAAGAGGTCTCAGTTAAACCTTAAATTAAAAAGTGGATACGTGCACTAGAGAGGCATGCTATTTCATCCAATAAAACCCACCAGGAGGTATTTACGCTGAGTAAAAAGGGAGGAAACGAAAGGGTCCTGTATCTGTCATGGTCCAGTGATGCAGCAGGTCCTCTTGAAGATAAGGCCAGTTTATGGTTTGTATATGGGAAATTGGAACACATCTCTCTGACGCCCAAACCGGTGCTCTTTCCAGCACGATGCTGCCCCCTAGTCCAGACCCACCTCCCAAAGCATCACACTGCACCTTCGAGATAAGCTAGGAGTTTACCATCACATGTGAAAACAAACTGAAGCACTTTCATGATTTGTATTTACCTTGAATGGTTCTCTAAATTTAGACTGTGTTCACCTGATCATTTGTAGTTAGGGAGTAAAAAATATATATATGTCTATTGATAGGAGATTCCTCATTGAGAAAAGTGTTGCTGTTTGTGCCGTGAAGGGCAGGATGTAGCTTTTAGAGCTATTTCTTTAGGACTGTGAATGAGGTTTCCCTTCTCCATTCAAAAGTCCCCAGTGGATTTCCCGATGGAATACATTCCTGTGATTCATTTCCACAGTTAGGAATGCAGTCCATGAAGTGTTTGTGTTTTTTTTCCCCCTCACTCAAAGCTAATTTGTACATTAATGCTTTAACCATTGATTTCATTAGCAACACATAGTATCTGTAGATCTCTGTGAATTGATTTTCATCACTCTCAGGGCATCCAAAGGTCTCAAGTGTAAGGACAAGCGCCTCCTATAAGAAAAAGATAAAGCAGAAACTAACACACCATTGTAAAGCAATTATACTCCAATAAAGATGTTAAAAAAAAAAAGAAAGAAAAAGAGGCTGAGGGCTTGCACGCATTAACCTTGTGCTAACAAAACATGAACTGGTACGCCTTCCTTATGCTCGAACGGCCAATCACTCATCCAGCAACTATTTATTGAGTGACTACTATGTGCCAGGCGGTGTTCCAGGCGGTGGAGGGGCAGGCAGACAGGTGCAGACAGGCTGAAGCCTGCCTGAGCATGCCTGTCAGTGAAGGGAGCCAGAGATCAGTCAACAAATAAATGTAAAGTGGGTCTGATGGTGAGAGAGGTAAAAGGGCAGGGAGTACTGGTGGGCTTGGGAAGTTGATATTTTAGAGGGTGATATTTGAGCAAAGCTCTAAGGAAGGAAAAAAGCCCTTTTCACGAAGATGGCGCCGAAGGCGAAGAAGCAAGTCCCTGCCCCTCCCAAAGCCAAAGCAAAGGCTTTGAAGGCCAAGAAAGCAGTGTTGAAAGGCGTCCACAGCCACAAAAAAAAGAAGATCCGGACGTCACCCACCTTCCGATGGCCCAAAACACTGCGGCTCAGGAGGCAGCCCACATATCCTCGGAAGAGCGCCCCTAGGAGAAACAAGCTCGACCGCTATGCCATCATCAAGTTCCCCCTCACCACCGACTCAGCCATGAAGAAAATAGAAGACAGCCACACAGCGGTGTTCACTGTGGATGTCAGGCCAACAGGCACCAAATCAAACAGGCTGTGAAGAAGCTCTATGACATTGACGTGGCTAAGGTCAACGCCCCGATCAGGCCTGATGGAGAGAAGAGGCATATGTTCGACTGGCTCCTGACTATGACGCTTTGGATGTTGCCAACCAAATTGGGGTCATCTAAACTGAGTCCAGCTGACTAATTCTAAATAGAAAAGTTTTCACTATTAAAAAAAAAAAAATTCTAAGGAAGGGAGAGGAAGCATGACTTTCAGCCTTGACGATGGACGGGGCAGAGTCATCCAGGCAGAGGGAACAGCGACTGCAGAAGCTCTGAGGTCAGGGCAAAGTAAGGATGACAGCAGTAGGAGCTGGGGTCTCAGGAATGTGTCTGGATGCGTGTGTGTGTGTGTGTGTGTTGGGGGGCAGTGTTTGTAGGTCATCTCGGGTCTAGCAGATTATGGGAAGAGCTTTGGGTTTCCCGTGGAGCAAGGCGGGGAGGCGTGGACGATCTGGAGCCGAGGAGTGACTTTTTAGAGTTCAGTGTGACTGCCGGGAGGACAGCAGCCTGTTAGACACAAGGAAAGTCGCTGACGAGGCTCTTGTGGTCACCCAGGTAAGCGGTGGTGGTGGAAGGTATAACGGTGGAGGTGGGGAGACCTGGCTAGATTCTGCATGGTGATTGTAAAGATAGAGCCAGTGTGATCTGCAGACAGAGTGAATGTATCAGAGAAACAGAGGAGACTAGGATAACTTCCAAGTTCTTTGCTGGAACTGCTGGAAAAATGAAGTCCCCATTGACTGAGATGGGAACGCAGTCAGGGGAGCTGTTGGAAGGAGGGGCCACCTCTCTGCCTCAGTCTCCTGTGGGAGGGGGAGTCTGGAGGCAGTGGAAGATGGTCCAGAAAGAAAGCAGGTCCAGGGATACATGAAGGAAGCCAAAACGTTTATGCTACACATGGAAAAAACCACTGCCCATAAGTACTTGGTTTCTCAATCCCAATCAACACAGTGTAGCACACTGGCTAAGAGCGCTGATTCTGAAAACAGCCTCAGTCCAACTATCAACTCACACTTACTAACTGTGACTATGGCCCATCTGCTTATTCTCCCTCAAAGTTATTGTGATTTGAATGAGGCGACTTGTTTACAGTTAATGTTATTTAACTTTTACTGAGTGTTTCCTACATGCCAAGTGCTTGTGAGCGCGCTGAATTCTCCTTTGCCCCGAGGAGAACAGGCACGCATATCACCATCCCCACTTTCTGAGAGAAAACTGAGGCACAGAGGGGCAAAGTGTCTCACCAAGGTCACAAAGCTAAGAGGCCACAGCTCCTGGTTTATGTACTCAGGCTGACTAGCCCCTGAAAACCTGCTCTTAATCACAGAACTCTGAGAATGCAGCACATAGCAATCACCCACAAATCGTGGCTTGTATTACGATGAGGGGACTCCCGAAACAATGAAAACACCCAATGGTCAGTTTGTACGACTCCACTTGGAATCGTCATGTGGCTCGGTTTCTACCGGGCCTCACTGTCTCCAGCTGTATTTTGCGTACAAAGCCTGTGTTCCTCTGTCCATGGAATGCACAGATATGCTGAAGGCTTTGCTGAGAAAATCAGAACAAAGCATTCATCGTTTGAAAGTTCCCTTTAAAAGCCTCCTACACTGTTGGTGGGAATGTAAATTGGTGCAGCCACTATGGAAAACGATATGCAGGTTCCTCAAAAACCTAAAAATAGAGCTACCGTATGATCCAGCAATCCTGGTCATACATCCAGAAAAGACAAATCCTGGTCATACATCCAGAAAAGACAAAAACTCTAATTCAAAAACATACATGCACCCCAATGTTCACAGCAGCACTACTTACAACAGTGAAGACATGGAAGCAACCTAAGTGCCCATCAACAGATGAATGGATGAAGAAGAGGTGGTACATATATATACAGTGGAATACTACTCAGCCATAAAAAAGAATGAAACAATCCCATATGCAGCAACATGGATGGACCTAGAGATTATCATCCTAAGTGATGTAAGGCAGACAGAGAAAAACAAATATGACATGATATTACTTATATGTGGAATCTAAAAAATAATACAAATGAACCCATATACAAAACAGAAATAGACTCACAGACATAGAAAAGGAAAGGGAGGGGAGGGATAAATTAAGAGTATGGGATTAACAGATACACACTACTATATATAAACTAGATAAGTAACAAGGATTTAGTGTATAACACAGGGAACACTATTCGATATCTTGTAATAACCTCTAATGGAAAATAATCTGGAAAAAATTATATACCTGAATTACTTTGCTGTACACCTGAAACTAACACAACATTGTAAAGCAACTATACTTCAGTTAAAAAAAAGTTCCCTTTAGGGCTTCCTTGGTGGCGCAGTGGTTGAGAGTCCGCCTGCCGATGCAGGGGACACGGGTTCGTGCTCCGGTCCGGGAAGATCCCACATGCCGCGGAGCTGCTGGGCCCGTGAGCCTGCGCGTCCGGAGCCTGTGCCCCACAACAGGAGAGGCCGCAACAGTGAGAGGCCCACGTCCCGCAAAAAAAAAAAAAAAAAAAAAAAAAAGTTCCCTTTAAAAACACCCAAGGCACAGGAGTCCTTAAGAGTCAGAAAACCCATCACAAGTGTGCAAATGTTGGTTTCTCACTGTTATTAATGACATTCAAGACTGTAACTCACTTGTGTGCTCCAGATATGGACTAGGAAACAATCGCTCAGATACACGGGCAAGTAGCTCCAGGGTAGGCAATGACCTTCAGACGCTCTCAGAGTTCTGTCCTCTCTCCAGATCTTGGAGGTCTGGCTTCAGCCCCAAAGTGCTTGCAGATGGGCCTGTCCTGCACCTCTGCACCTTATTTCTTCCAATTATAGTTTCTAAAACCAGTTTTCATTTTATTGAGGGCATGTTTCCAGATGTGTTTTTAAAGTAATCAGTGCTACTAATAAAAGACAACATGACCCCTGAAGCTGCTGGCAAATATATTCCATCACCAGATGTACTATTTTAAGGCTCATGTGTCTAAAAAAGCCTAACTGGACTATGTCATATCTATTTTTTTTTGTTGCGTATCTCAGGCAAGTCAAACTCTCTGTGTTTCAGTGTCCTTACTTGTACGACGAAAGCATGAGTTGTCTTGTCTGCCCACTGAAATCACCTGGAGGAGATTTAAAAGCTACTGGTACTTGTCTTTCTCTTTCTGGCTTACTTCACCTAGTATGATCATCTCTAGTTGTATCCATGTTGCTGCAAATGGCATCATTTCATTCTTTTTTACGGCTGGGTAGTATTCCACTGTGTATATATGCACCACCTCTTCTTCATCCACTCATCTGTCGATGGACATTTAGGTTGTTGCCTTGTCTTGGCTATTGTGAATAGTGCTGCTATGAACATACAAGTACCATATGATACCACTTACATGTAGAATCTAAAATACAACACAAATGAACCTAAGAAACAGAAACAGAATCAGGGACATAGAGAACAGACGGGTGGTTGCCAAGGGGGAGGGGGTGGAGGAGGGACGGAGTGGGAGGTTGGGATTAGCAGATGTAAGCTTTTTTTTTTTTTTTGCTTTGCTGTACGTGGGCCTCTCGCTGTTGTGGCCTCTCCCGTTGAGGAGCACTGGCTCCGGATGCGCAGGCTCAGCGGCCATGGCTCACGGGCCCAGCCGCTCCGCGGCATGTGGGATCTTCCCGGACTGGGGCACGAACCCGTGTCCCCTGCATCGGCAGACGGACTCCCAAACACCGTGCCACCAGGGAAGCCCAGATGTAAGCTTTTATATAGAGAATGGATAAACAACAAGGTCCTACTGTATAGCACAGGGAACTATATTCAATATCCTATGATAAACCATAATGGAAAAGAATATAAAAAAAGAATGTATATATATGCATATATATGTTTAACTGAATCCCTTTGCTGTACAGCGGTAATTAACACAACATTGTAAATCAACTATACTTCAATTTAAAAAAAAAGATATTGGTGACTGGGTCCTACCCCCAGAGAGTCTGATTTAATGGATCTGGGCTGAGCTTGGGCAGAGAGATTGTTAAAGAGCTCCCCTAGGGAATTAGAATGAGCAGTGGGGAACCAGAGGTCTGTCTAGAACAGTGGTTCTCAAATTCAAACAGGCATCAGAATCTCCTCGAGCGATCGTTAAAACACAATTACAGGGCCCCGCCTCAGAGTTTCTGATTCAGCAAAGTCTGGGGTGCGGCCTGGAAATGTGCATTTCTGCCTAGTTCCCAGGTGGGGCCGATGGTGAAGCGCTTCTCTAGATCAGCTTTGGGAAGCGCTTCTCTAGATCAGCGCCCTTCTCCAAACTCCCGCCCTCTGGCCAACTCCTACCCACCACCTGTTACTGGACCAGCTGAGGATGGTTTCTAACATTTTCCAATGGTTGAAAAGAAAATCAAAAGAATTCTGTTTCCTGTCATGTGAAAAGTATATGAAATCCATATTCAGTGTCCATATATAAAGTTTTATTGGAAGGCAGCCACAAATCATTAAACCAAGCTCGGGGCCTTGCGTGAGTGCATTGCTACGTACAAAGCCAGGCCTGAGTGACATCGGCTACTGCAAGCTCCAAGCCTGATGTGTTTACCGTCTGAAGCAGGTCAGAATAGGCCACCCCCAAATATACCACTTTGGCATCAGGATTATTTTGGGCTGAAGGCAACTGAGAACCAAGAGATGTAGGCAGAGTTCTCCGTCCTCCTCTTACCTGTCTAAAATGGGCATAAATTTCCCTCTGTGTAAGGTCTCTCCTACCCCACCCCCTTCACCAGGGAGAGGAGAGTGACTCTTATCATGGAAGACAGAGTGTTAACACCAAGATGAGTGTGCACAGACTGCACGAAAATAGCCCTTATCTTCTAGGAGTCCCTCCACATCTCTCCTAGTCACTTCCTCACATTTTATTGTTCCTTGAAGCCCAAACCCTCCTTTCTTTGTGAAAAGGGTACATAAGCCCTCGAGTCTAACTGCTTCTTTCAGTTTTATTCCTTTTCTGTGAACTCCAGTGCACGTAAGTGTTGTTAGCACTGTGTGTGCCATTTATCCTGTTCATCTGGCTTTTGCTAGTTTAACTCGCAGGCCCCAATGAATAAACCTAAGAGAGTACAGGAAAAGTTTTTCCTTCCTGACACTCCTTACCCAGGAGATGGGAAAAGGTGAAGTTTGCAGGCTCTCAGTCCTACAGCACCCCTTTACCATACCTCAGTTTGTCATCACACATGATCAAAAGCCCCACTCCTGGGCTTCCCTGGTGGCGCCGTGGTTGAGAGTCCGCCTGCCGATGCAGGGGACACGGGTTCGTGCCCCGGTCCGGGAGGATCCCACATGCCGCGGAGCGGCTGGGCCCGTGAGCCATGGCCGCTGAGCCTGCGCATCCGGAGCCTGTGCTCCGCAACGGGAGAGGCCACAACAGTGAGAGGCCCGCGTACCGCAAAAAAAAAAAAAAAAAAAAAAGGTCCACTCCTGACTTTTCGTCGCAGCCTACGTCGTAAAACGCGACCGAATAAAGACCACTCCATCAGAGAGAGCCTCCTGGAAACAGGACGTCTTAAGTCAGGTCACCTCACAATAGAAAGATTGTGGACGTTTACATGATCTTGTGTCCTTTCTGGTAACAAATACCCGTGAAATGACCACCAGAGATCCAGATGCGGCAAAAACCTCAGGCTCATACCCATCGCGTATGCTAACGAAGGCTCCTTCTAAACTATGGTAGGCATGCTATGGCCAGGAAGAAGAGGGGGTCTGCTACTTCTTCTTAAATATCTGAAACCCGAAGTTATTTCATGGCATTTGAATAAAAAAATCCCATATGTAAGAACCCTTTGGTGATAAAGAAGGCATGAAAACACATTCTACTGGCAATAAGCACATACGTTGTAAGACTTTCTCAAAAGCCCCTTCTCCTCCTGACTCATGCCCCTAATTTAAACCCAAGTAATACCATCCACGGTTAACTAATATGGTTTTATTTCTCCCTGTTTCTCTGAAACGATGTGTATCTTTTCAGGTAACTATTCCCTTGACAAAGAGGTTGCTATGGATACATTTTTTTTTTTTTTAACTGAGCGCTGGTATTTTAAAGCCTGTGCAATTTAGTGAAGTCTACCTGGCCTGAGGGTTATACGCATTTAAGTGCCTGTCTTTAATGTTCACAATTTTATCTTAATACAGCTGCTCTGTGCCTTTGACATGTGGTGTTCAGGAGGGGCTGGAGATGGCGTGGGAGTTCCTTAAGGAAAAACCAGTAAGACAAATATCACACGACCCACCTAACTGCAGTTGAATAAGTGGATGTTTCACTTGCCTGGAATTTGTCTGTTCTCGGCACGTTTAATAATGAGTCATGCTATGCATTTGCAAGGCGCCCAGGGCCCAGGGCCACGTGATGACTTTCTGTGCCGAAGTTCCTCGTCTTTGTTCAGACAGGCCGCTAATGCATCCCACGAAGCTGACCTAATGCTACTTCAGTGGGTCTCTTTTTCTTCCGCGGCTCAGCTTAAATGTGATATTCAGGAAATCGATTGTCAGGCACGCAAATCGAGAGAAAAGTATGCCACATTAAATCATGATGGTTTAATAAGGCTTTACTCATCGGCAAAAGACTTCTGGTTCTCTCAGTTGAGGCAAGACAAAAAGCGGACCCTGCCACAGAGAAGGACTCTAGCACTTTCACCGGCGTTCCACCTTTGCGGAAGCATTTAGTGAAATAGGACCCAAGTTGCGTATTGTGGCTGTCACTATTCTACCTGAAAATATAAGCGACCAGGTATCCTACTTTACTCATGAACTTACTAGGTGAGGATCTCTACCATTATGATTACACTTGAGGGGAAACAGCAAACATTTCTATGAATATAATGGCACCAAACACTCAGGAATGCTTCCTGGTACCTCAAGAATTTCTTTTCAGAGCAAAAGAAATCTTGAAACTTTCATCTGTTCCTAAAAATAGAAATTAATAAAATACGTATTCATTTTCCTTCAAGTTCAATTGGTTTTCTTCTGTAATCTATAGAAAAGGAAGCACATGTAAGAAGACGTATACTTAAATGACACCCTTTTCAATCAGACGTGGAATCTTGCCAAAAAAAAGGTCTAGAATTAAAGAATTGCAGTGTTGAAATTCTCCAGATCATCTATACACTGATGACTTTGCCTGCCACAGAACTATTAATTTGGTATTTGTCAGGGCTGTAAAACTTTACATCTTTATGTAGTAACTTACTCTCATGAAGTACACTAATTAGGGTGACATGTAACAGTAACATAAAACCAGTTGCTTTCCATGGGCTAATGGGTGTCTACCACAATCGTGCCTTAGCTCAAGAAGGCTGAAAGCAATTTCACATGAAGAAACTAGTTTCATTCTTCAATTAACAATTGAAATCAGTGCTTAGCTGTCCAAGATTAAATACCAAATACATTACAGGCACCGAAAGCATTTTTAATCCTTCGTCCTTAACTACAGATACTCCTTTGTTTAATTTTTGGTTTGCTTTGTTAGATAAAGAAAAAGACTTAAAGGAGAAAGAGATTTAAAAAATAAAACAGAGGGAACAGCATGAAAGCAACTATACAATGTTGGTAAAATGTGGGAGAATAGAAACCATGTGCAAGTATGTATTGTGGAATAAAGTTTTTAAAAAAAAACTTCAGAAATCTTCTTTGAAGAGACAGTACCAGAGGAAAAAACTGATGAAAAATTAGCAGGTGCCGGTAGGAAAGCCTTGCCCAGTTCTCTTTTACTTAAACGAAAGAGAACAAGATGAAGAGTTTAAAAATAGAGAGAAAGGCAAAACAGTACAGTTTTTGTCTTCCTCAGTTCCTCCTCTTTACTGTCATTAATCAACTACTCCAGCAGCTGACCACCAGGGAACTGCGCTGAGTGAGGGCAATTCAAAGCAATGGAAGCCAAATCTGTCCTTACAGGTGGCCCCATTGGGATTTGGACCCAGAGTGAAAGGAGGATAATGACCTCAGAGCAGCCTCTGGTGGCTGAATGTCAAAAGCTCAAGAAGTCAGAGGCCACCTTACTGGTGTTCTTGAGATTCTGTGCAAATGGAAGCTACTAACTAAACAACTTCCAGGAGTAACCCAGAATTGACTTGGTGGAAATTGAAATTAATTCGCTATTCTCAAAGACTCTCACAGATGATGGGAGATTAGATGCTGACAAATTGGGCTATTCTGACAAGAGGTAGAGTTTTCCTTATGTTTGCTCATCAACTACATTAGGAACTTGGGATTAAAATACACACACTACTATACGCAAAACAGATAACCAAAAAGGACCTGCTGTATAGCACAGGGAAATCTACTCACTATTCTGTAATAACCTATATGGTTAAGGAACGTGAAAAAGAATGGATACATGTGTATGTATAACTGACTCACTTTGCTGTACACCTGAAAGTAACACAACATTGTAAATCAACTATACTCCAATAAAATTTTAAAAATAAAGTGTTAAATACAAAATTACCTCCAACGTTCCTACTATTTCAAATAAAGGATGAACCAGCGGTGACTGACACTCGAAATTTTAATTTTAAGCAATGGATGTTTTTAAGCAATCCAGATATTTTCAATTCTTGAAAAGCTCTGTGTCTGTAGGAGGGAGGGAGGGAGTGTGTGCGCACAGAGATCTGTCCATTAGAAGCATTTGGGTGCATTTTCTTGTCACAGCTGGAAAACATCTGTTTAGGACAGAGGCTCATAAATTCCATCTGGTAGGTTCCCACTGAGCTATCTCATCTGGGATGTTTCCAAGGGCCCCTTTTCAAAATCTTGAACCTTACAGTGTCACCTGTGTCAACTGTCATGTCCCAAAGAGTGCTGCCCTCTGTGGTATCCTGCTTCTGAGCGCATCACATTTACACAGCAGGTTAGAAGGTTTTGTTCAAAAAGAGATGTTTTACGTTCTCAAAAAAGGCTTGAAGGTTTCCAACAGCTAAGGTGAATATTCAAACACATATTTTAAAACTGGTTTCAATAGGGGTCAGCTTTACTTACTGTTAGCAATAAACCAGCAGTTTCCCAGGGCTGCTAGAAGCCATGGAATTCTCGTAAGACTACGTCAACCTGACCAAAAACCCATGGTAAATTCCGTGCGTACAGTGTTGAAACTATAAAGCCCACTTATTGCTCATTCCCAAATAAGTATCCCAGTTCAATCAAGTATCACCATTTGAACGATCTGGGCTTGCCAAAACCGGGTAAGATGGTCCTTTGGACACAAGTTCACCATCTTCTTAAGTCTGCTGGCTTTCCAAATAAAGTCTCTATTCCTTGCCCCCCACCCCCCAAAGAATGATCTGGGCTCCTAATTAGTGCCCCCAAATTAGACAGCATCTGTTTAAAAGTACACGGAATTGGGCTTCCCTGGTGGCGCTGTGGTTGAGAGTCCGCCTGCCGATGCAGGGGACACGGGTTCGTGACCCGGTCCCGGAAGATCCCACGTGCCGTGGAGCGGCTGGGCCCGTGAGCCATGGCCACTGAGCCTGTGCGTCCGGAGCCTGTGCTCCGCAACGGGAGGGGCCGCAACAGTGAGAGGCTGCAACAGTGAGAGGCCCGCGAACCGCAAAAAAAATAAATAAATAAAAAATAAAAAAATAAAAGTACACGGAATGAATAGTAATGTACCAATGTTAATTTCTTAGTCCCGATGAATGTACCATGGCAATGTAAGATGTTAACATTAGGGGAAGCTAAAGACTTCCCTGGTGGTCCAGTGGTTAAGACTCCGCGTTCCCAAAGCAGCGGGCCTGGGTTTGATCCCTGGTCAGGGAACTAGATCCCGCATGCATGTCGCAACTAAGAGCCTGCATGATGCGATCAAGAGTCTGCATGCTGCAACCTAAACAAAACAAACAAACAAAAGCTCCTGCGCGCCCCAGTGAAAACCTGCACGTGGCAACAAAGATCCCATGTGCCGCGACTAAGACCCAGCACAGCCTAATAACTAAATAAATATTTTTTTAAAATTAGAGGAATCTGGGTGAAGGGTATGTAGGAACTCTCTATGCTATCTTTGCAACTTTTCTGTAAATTTAAAAATGTTCTGAAATCAAAAGTTTATTCTTTAGAAAGTACAGAAATTAATATGGGCGTATACACTGAGGGGAAGTGGTAAAGGATGGCCAAAATTCTCTCACAGGAAAAAGGATTACTAATAGGCAATCATTTATTGTTGCTTGTTATGTACCGGGCACTAAACTATATACCTTAACATTAAGTCATTAAAATGGTGCCCTTTAAGCACACTGATAAAGGAGTACTGTTGCCTACGCTGATTAACAAGAGAACCAGTTCTGAAGGAAAAAATCCCAGACATGCGATGTTTAGACTTCAGGAGGAGAACCTTCCTTTATCCTTCCTCTCTGTTATCTCCCTGTTTTCTCCTTCCCTGGGGTTTTAGGCCCACTTCAAACCTTATCTTTATTCCTTCCCTCCATGACATTTCTTTGTTATTACTCATATGCTATTACTCAATTGTGCAGAATAATTGAACGTCCAATTATTTCAATAGTCAAATATTTGAATTTCGAGACAGTAAAAACCAATACTCAAATATTTAAACTTGGAGATTTCTAATACATATTATTTTCCATATGAGAAAGCAAGGATGTGGTCGACGTGTTCACCCTAGTTAGAGCCAACCTCGGTCTGGTCACGAGGCCCCATTGTGAATTCTCTGGACTTGAGTTCCTCTTCAGCATTTGTCTAGTAACCTAATTAGTATCTCAGCTATTTTTAGCTCCAGAACAGGGTCCGAAGTTCCCATGACAGTCACACAGCACAATTTCAAGTGTGACACAAAAACATTATTCCCTTCCATACTCAGAAAGTGAAAGATACACAGATTACAAGCGTCAACAGTAGGTCTCCAAAGCCCAGTTTCCTTTTAGACCTCTCTTGCCTTCCTTGTAATTCCACTGAGACTCACTGTCTTTATCACTCTTTTTTTTTTTTTCGGTATGCGGGCCTCTCACTGCTGTGGCCTCTCCCGTTGCGGAGCACAGGCTCCGGACGCGCAGGCTCAGTGGCCATGGCTCACGGGCCCAGCCACTGTGGCATGTGGCATCTTCCCGGACCGGGGCACGAACCCGTGTCCCCTGCATCGGCAGGCGGACTCCCAACCACTGCGCCACCAGGGAAGCCCTGTATCACTCATTTAACTATTGATTCTATTCTAGCTTGCATTAGCTTCTCTGTTGTTATTATCATTATTGAAGGCAGACATCTCTTTTGAACTTCTTCCCAGACTTTATGGGTACGACTACAAGGCACGTTGCTCTCAGGTTTTTTAACTACAGCAAGTATGGAGGTGAGGCAGTGCCATGTGGCTGAAAGCCCCAGGGAACAGGTAGCCAGGAACGCTGTCTCCAATTCTTTCTGCCACCAGCAAGCTTTGTGTATCCCAGGGCAACCTGGTTCACTTCTCAGAGTCTCAAAGTCCTCAGGGGAGCAGCGAGGGGTTGGACTTGACTCAGATAAACCACTAGGGTTTACTGAGCACCGTGCTGGATGCCTCTTGGGCACCATGTCATTCCTCTCATTGCCCCCTCTTCCTCCAGCCCCTGCCATGGTGACCATTTCTACATGGGCTTCAACCAGTTTCCCTTGCGTGTAACAGATGGTGTCTTGCCTCTGGGTGTACCAAGGGCCTCTCGATTCCTGCCTAAGGGCTTTTCTGACTGGGCACGGGACCCCTGTATCTCAGCTTTTCTGGACGCACAACTGGAAGTACAGGGAGCCAACTCTCACAGGGCCACACAAGACTGCTGGGGCACGGGAGCCTCTTGTCCCACAGATGAGTTCTGAGACGCACTTGATAAGCTCCTCAAAACACTCCCTGGGATAAATCTCCTTTGCCCATGGGAGAAGCGAACTTGATAATGCCCTTGGCCCAGCCTTCCCACTATCTCTGTGACTCCCCCGTCCCACAGTGTTGCCCCCTGAGACCACTTCCAATACAGACTTCCTGCAAGTAGACTGCGCGTCAGGATCCGCTCTGGGGGGTATCTAGGCTAAGACAACAGCCTACTCTACATCAGACATTGTCATCCTTTTCTGCTCTAAATTTGGATTGTTCTGCAATTACTTGCTGGAAGACTTCAGTTCTGCCCAGTGGTTCATATAATGAGAACAGGCTGGGAAGAGGCTGAGTGGCCAGGATAACTGAAAATTACTTCCAGCTTTCTGCCTGACTTCGAGAGGCCACCGGGCATAAGGTTCTGGTACAGTCCCAGGGTGTATTTGGCTACATCACGTGGTGACCTAATATAAGTGGAAAGGAAATATAACAGAGAGTAATTTAAACAGAAATAGGCTAATGAGAAAGACCCAGAAACGGCTCTGCTCTCTTCCAGTCCCTGATGTTCAGCAAAATGTTAAAGGAAGGACATTTCCACCTGCGTTTCTGCTCAAAACGGAAGTTTTTAAGTTCAGGAGAAAATTGTCTAAAAAAACACATTTTTGCAAGTTGCCAGAAAATGAGAGAAGTATGTCATCTCTCCCTTTAGAAGAGAACGAAGGGACATTAACCCTTGTTGCAAGGGGAGGGAGAGTATTTTTGATAAATCAAGTTTGGAAAATAAGTTATGCAGGCTCTCTCTTTTCTAGATGGCAAGTTTCCCCTGAACCTTGAAAATAATATATATTGTGATTCTTTGAGAGGGAGACTCAGAAAGCAGCATTTCCCTAACTTATTTTTCCACAGGTCATTTTCCAGGACAAGAAGGTGTGGAATAGGCTTAGAGAGATGAAAAGAAGGCTGTCTTTTTTGGCATGATTTGAATGTCTTAATTGGACGATGTAATAGGTAAATACTTGAGGCTTCTTCTCTCACTATGATCTTGATATAATACTACTGGATAAGATGTACAAATGACCTGGGCTTTGTCTGGTGAATTAGGGTTTATACGGCATTGCCTCACCTTACCTGCACCCTTCAATCTAAACAACAATCTGGGAGGTAGGCAGAATAGGGATCCTTACTATTTAGTAGAGGACATCAACGTTCAGCATTTGCCTACGTTTACTTCTTTTTATTATGTTTTTAATTTTTGGCTGCGATGGGTCCTCGCTGCTGTGCACGGGCTTTCTCTAGTTGCAGCAAGTGGGGGCTGCTCTTCGTTGTGGTGCGCGGGCTTCTCATTGCAGTGCCTTCTCTTGTTGCAGAGCACGGGCTCTAGGTGCATGGGCTTCAGTAGAGATGCAGCACGTGGGCTCAGTAGTTGCAGCACATGGGCCCCTAGAGCACGTGGGCTTCAGCAGTTGTGGCACGTGGGCTCAGTAGTTGTGGCTCGTGGGCTCAGGAGTTGTGGCTCGCGGGCTCAGTAGTTGTGGATTGCAGGCTCTAGAGCACAGGCTCAGTAGTTGTGGCGCATGGGCTTAGTTCCTCCGTGACATGTGGGATCTTCCTGGACCAGGGCTGGAACCCGTGTCCCCTGCATTGGCAGGAGGATTCTTAACCACTTCTCCTTCCTGATCCAGGATGCTAACCACCATCAAACCTATATTGTGACATTTTTATTAGTTTGTTTGTTGAGCTTATCATTCGACAAAAGAGAAATCATTTTGTATTTTTACTAGTTATTTGGTCTTTTCCCAATAGTACTGCCACAAAAGGAAATATATGAGGTTGGGAAGGGTCAAAATCATCTCTGGAAAACTGTTAAGAGTATTATGTGTTCTCTTAGTTCAACTTCAAATGGCGAATTAAAGTGTAGAAGTGTTGGTGTAAAAAGGTGCTACTGATTGGAACCAAGATGGCGGAGTAGAAGGACGTGCTCTCACTCCCTCTTGCGAGAACACCAGAATCACAACTAGCTGCTGGACAATCATCAACAGGAAGACACTGGAACTCACCAGAAAAGATACCCCACATCCAAAGACAAAGGAGAGGCCACAATGAGACCACAGGAGGGGCGCAATCACAGTAAAATCAAATCCCATAACTGCTGGGTGGGTGACTCACAGACTGGAGAACACTTATACCACAGCAGTTCACACACTGGAGCGCAGGTTCTGAGACCCATGTCAGGCTTCCCAACCTGGGGGTCCGGTAACAGGAGGAGGAATTCCTAGAGAATCAGGCTTTGATGGCTACTGGGATTTGATTGCAGGACTTCCACAGAACGGGGGAAACAGAGACTCCACTCTTGGAGGGCATACACAAAGTAGTGTGCGCATCGGGACCCACGGGAAGGAGCAGTGACCCCAGGGGAGACTGAACCTGACCTACCTGCTAGTGTTGGAGGGTCTCCTGCAGAGGTGGGGGGTGGCTGTGGCTCACCGTGGGGACAAGGACACTGGCAGCAGAAGTTCTGGGAATTACTCCTTGGCGTGAGCCCTCCCAGAGTCTGTCATTAGCACCACCGAAGAGCCCAAGTAGGCTCTAGTATTGGGTTGCCTCAGGCCAAAAAACCAACAGGGAAGGAACCCAGCCCCACTCATCAACAGTCAAGTGGATTAAAGTTTTACTGAGCCCCGCCCACCTGAGCAACAGTCACCTCCACTCACCAACAGTCCCTCCCATCAGGAAACTTGCATAAGCCTCTTAGACAGCCTCACCACCAGAGGGCAGACAGCAGAAGCAAGAAGAACTACAATCCTGCAGCCTGTGGAACAAAAACCACATTCACCAAAAGACAGACAAGATGGAAAGACAGAGGGCTATGTACCAGATGAAGGAACAAGATAAAACCCCAGAAAAACAACTAAATGAAAAAGAATTCAGAATAATGATAGTGAAGATGATCCAGGACCTCGGAAAAAGAACAGAGGCAAAGATTGAGTATATGCAAGAAATGTTTAACAAAGACCTAGAAGAATTAAAGAACAAACAAACAGAGAAGAACAATACAATAACTGAAAGGAAAACTACGCTAGAAGGAATCAATAGCAGAATAACTGAGGCAGAAGAACAGATAAGTGACCTGGAAGACAGAATGGTGGAATTCACTGCTGCGGAACAGAATAAAGAAAAAAGAATGAAAAGAAATGAAGACAGCCTAAGAGACCTCTGGGACAACATTAAACACAACGACATTCACATTACAGGGATCCCAGAAGGAGAAGAGAGAGATAAAGGATCAGAGAAAAATATTCAAAGAGATTAAAGTCGAAAACTTCCCTAACATGGGAAAGGAAATAGCCACCCAAGTCCAGGAAGCACAGAGAGTCCCATACAGGATAAACCCAAGGAGAAACACACCGAGACACATAGTAATCAAATTGGTAAAAATTAAAGACAAAGAAATATTATTAAAAGCAGCAAGGGAAAAACGACAAATAACATACAAGGGAACTCCCATAAGGTTATCAGCTGATTTCTCAGCAGAAACTCTACAAGCCAGAAGGGAGTGGCATGATATACTTAAAGTGATGAAAGGGAAGAACCTACAACCAACATTACTCTACCCAGCAAGGATCGCATTCAGATTCAATGGAGAAATCAAAAGCTTTACAAAAGCTTTTGTAAAAAAGCAAAAGCTAAGAGAATTCAGCATCACCAAACCAGCTCTACAACAAATGCTAAAGGAACTTCTCTAAGTGGGAAACACAAGAGAAGAAAAGGACCTACAAAAACAAACCCAAAACAATTTAAGAAAATGGTAACAGGAACATACATATCAGTAATTACCCTAAACATGAATGGATTAAATGCTCCAACCAAAAGACACAGGCGTGCTGAATGGATACAGAAACAAGACCCATATATATGCTGCCTACAAGAGACCCACTTCAGACCTAGGGACACACAGAGCCTGAAAGTGAGGGGATGGAAAAAGATATTCCATGCAAATGGAAATCAAAAGAAAGCTGGAGTAGCAATACTCATATCAGATAAAATAGACTTTAAAATAAAGAATGTTACAAGAGACAAGGAGGACACTACATAATGATCAAGGGATCGATCCAAGAAGAAGATATAGCAATTGTAAATATTTATGCACCCAACATAGGAGCACCTCAATACATAAGGCAAATACTAACAGCCATAAAAGGGGAAATTGACAGTAACACATTCATAGTAGGGGACTTTAACACCCCACTTTCACCCATGGACAGATCACCAAAATGAAAATAAATAAGGAAACACAAGCTTTAAATGATACATTAAACAAGATGGACTTAATTGGTATTTATAGAACACTCCAACCAAAACCAACAGAATACACATTTTTCTCAAGTGCTCATCGAACATTCTCCAGGATAGATCATATCTTGCATCACAAATCAAGCCTTGGTAAATTTAAGAAAATTGAAATTGTATCAAGTATCTTTTCTGACCACAACGCCATGAGACTAGATATCAATAACAGGAAAAGATATGTAAAAAATACAAACACATGGAGGCTAAACAATACACTACTTAATAACGAAGTGATCACTGAAGAAATCAAAGAGGAAATTTAAAAATACCTAGAAACAAATGACAATGGAGACACGATGACCCAAAACCTATGTGATGCAGCAAAAGCAGTTCTAAGAGGGAAGTTGATAGCAATACAAGCCCACCTTAAGAAACAGGAAACAGCTCGAATAAACAGCCTAACCTTGCACCTAAAGCAATTAGAGAAAGAAGAACAAAAAACCCCCAAAGTTAGCAGAAGGAAAGAAATCATAAAAACCATATCAGAAATAAATGAAAAAGAAATGAAGGAAACAATAGCAAAGATCAATAAAACTAAAAGCTGGTTCTTTGAGAAGATAAATAAAATACATAAAACATTAGCCAGACTCATCAAGAAAAAAAGGGAGAAGACTCAAATCAATAGAATTAGAAATGAAAAAGGAGAAGTAACAACTGACACTGCAGAAATACAAAGGATCATGAGAGATTACTATAAGCAACTCTATGCCAATAAAATGGACAACCGGGAAGAAATGGACAAGTTCTTAGAAATGCACAACCTGCTGAGACTGAATCAGGAAGAAATAGAAAATATGAACAGACCAATCACAAGCACTGAAATTGAAACTGTGATTAAAAATCTTCGAACAAACAAAAGCCCAGGACCAGATGGCTTCACAGGCGAATTCTATCAAACATTTAGAGAAGAGCTAACACCTATCCTTCTCAAACTCTTCCAAAATATAGCAGAGGGAGGAACACTCCCAAACTCATTCTACGAAGCCACCGTCACCTTGATACCAAAACCAGACAAGGATGTCACAAAGAAAGAAAACTACAGGCCAATGTAACTCAGGAAGATAGATGCAAAAATCCTCAACAAAATACTAGCAAACAGAATCCAACAGCACATTAAAAGGATCATACACCATGATCAAGTGGGGTTTATTCCAGGAATGCAAGGATTCTTCAATATACACAAATCAATCAATGTGATACACCATATTAACAAATTGAAGAAGAAAAACCATATGATCATCTCAGTAGAGGCAGAGAAAGCTTTTGACAAAATTCAACACCCATTTATGATAAAAACCCTGTAGAAAGTAGGCATAGAGGGAACTTTCCTCAACACAATAAAGGCCATATATGACAAACCACCAGCTAACACCATCCTCAATGGTAAAAAACGGAAAGCATTTCCACTAAGATCAGGAACAAGACAAGGTTGCCCACTCTCACCACTCTTATTCAATATAGTTTTGGAAGTTTTAGCCACAGCAATCAGAGAAGAAAAGGAAAAAAAAGGAATCCAAATAGGAAAAGAAGAAGTAAAGCTGTCACTGTTTGCAGATGACATGATACTATACACAGAAAATCCTAAAGATGCTACCAGGAAACTACTAGAGCTAATCAATGAATTTGGTAAAGTTGCAGGATACAAAATTAATGCACAGAAATCTCTTGCATTCCTATACACTAATGATGAAAAATCTGAAAGTGAAATCAAGAAAACACTCCCATTGCAACAAAAAGAATAAAATATCTAGGAATAAACCTACCTAAGGAGACAAAAGACCTGTATGCAGAAAATTATAAGACACTGATGAAAGAAATTAAAAATGATACAAATAGATGGAGAGATATACCATGTTCTTGGATTGGAAGAATCAACATTGTGAAAATGACTCTACTACCCAAAGCAATCTACAGATTCAATGCAATCCCTATCAAACTACCACTGGCATTTTTCACAGAACTAGAACAAAAAATTTCACAATTTGTATGGAAACACCAAAGACCCCGAATAGCCAAAGCAATCTTGAGAACGAAAAATGGAGCTGGAGGAATCAGACTCCCTGACTTCAGACTATACTACAAAGCTACAGTAATCAAGACAGTATGGTACTGGCACAAAAACAGAAAGATAGATCAATGGAACAGGATCGAAAGCCCAGAGATAAACCCACGCACATATGGTCACCTTATCTTTGATAAAGGAGGCAGGAATGTACAGTGGAGAAAGGACAGCCTCTTCAATAAGTGGTGCTGGGAAAGCTGGACAGCTACATGTAAAAGTATGAGATTAGATCACTCCCTAACACCATACACAAAAATAACCTCAAAATGGATTAAAGACCTAAATGTAAGGCCAGAAACTATCAAACTCTTAGAGGAAAACATAGGCAGAACACTCTATGACATAAATCACAGCAAGATCCTTTTTGACCCACCTTCTACAGAAATGGAAATAAAAACAAAAATAAACAAATGGGACCTAATGAAACTTAAAAGCTTTTGCACAGCAAAGGAAACCAAAAACAAGACCAAAAGACAACCCTCAGAATGGGAGAAAATATTTGCAAATGAAGCAACTGACAAAGGATTAATTTCCAAAACTTACAAGCAGCTCATGCAGCTCAATAACAAAAAAACAAACAACCCAATGCAAAAATGGGCAGAAGACCTAAATAGACATTTCTCCAAAGAAGGTATACAGATTGCCCACAAACACATGAAAGGATGCTAACATCACTCATCATTAGACGTAAAATAGATAGCTAGTGGGAAGCAGCCGCATAGCACAGAGAGATCAGCTCGGTGCTTTGTGACCGCCTGGAGGGGTGGGATAGGGAGGGTGGGAGGGAGGGAGATGCAAGAGGGAAGAGATATGGGAACATATGCATATGTATAACTGATTCACTTGGTTATAAAGCAGAAACTAACACACCATTGTAAAGCAATTATACCCCAATAAAGATGTTAAGAAAAAAAAAAAGAAAGAAAAGAGACAAGGAAGGGCACTACATAATGATCGGGGATCAATCCAAGAAGAAGATATAACAATTATAAATATATATGCACCCAACACAGGAGCACCTCGATACATAAGGCAACTGCTAACAGCTATAAAAAAGGAAATCGACAGTAACACAATAATAGTGGGGGTCTATAACACCTCACTTACACCAATGGACAGATCATCCAAAATGAAAATAAAGAAGGAAACAGAAGCTTTAAATGACACAATAGACCAGATAGATTTAATTAATATTTATAGGATACCCCATCCAAAAATAGCAGATTACACTTTTTTCTCAAGTGCGCACAGAACATTCTCCAGGACAGATCACATCTTGGGTCACAAATCAAGCCTCGGTAAATTTCAGATAATCGAAATCATATCAAGCATCTTTTCTGACCACAATGCTATGAGATTAGAAATGAATTACAGGGGGAAAAAATGTAAAAAACACAAACACATGGAGGCTAAACAATACATTACTAAATAACCAAGAGATCACTGAAGAACTCAAAGAGGAAATCAAAAAATACCTGGAGAGAAATGACAATGAAAACACGATGATCCAAAACCTATGGGAGGCAGCAAAAGCAGTTTTAAGAGGGAAGCTTGTAGTGATACAATCCTACCTCAAGAAACAAGAAAAATCTCAAATAAACAATGTAACGTTACACCTAAAGGAACTAGAGAAAGAAGAACAAACAAAACCCAAAGTTAGCAGAAGGGGAGAAATTATAAAGATCAGAGCAGAAATAAACAAAATAGAAACAAAGAAAAGAATAGCAAAGATCAATAAAACTAAAAGCTGTTTTTTTTGGGAAGATAAACAAAATTGATAAACCATTAGCCAGATTTATCAAGAAAAAGAGGGAGAGGACTCAAATCAATAAAATTAGAAATGAAAAAGGAGAAGTTACAACAGACACCACAGAAATACAAAGCATCCTAAGAGACTACTACAAGCAACTCTATGCCAATAAAATGGACAACCTGGAAGAAATGGACAAATTCTTAGAAAGGTATAACCTTCCAAGACTGAACCAGGAAGAAATAGAAAATATGAACAGACCAATCACAAGCACTGAAATTGAAACTGTGATTAAAAATCTTCCAAAAAACAAAAGTCCAGGACCAGATGGCTTCACAGGTGAATTCTATCAAACATTTAGAGAAGAGCTAACACCCATCTTTCTCAAACTCTTCCAAAATATTGCAGAGGAAGGAACACTCCAATACTCATTCTATGAGGACACCATCACCTTGATAACAAAACCAGACAAAGATACTACAAAAAATGAAAATTACAGACCAATCTCACTGATGAATATAGATGCAAAAATCCTCAACAAAATACTAGCAAACAGAATCCAACAACATGTTAAAAGGATCATACACGATGACCAAGTGGAATTTATCCCGGGAATGAAAGGATACTTCAATATACGCAAATCAATCAATGTGATACACCATATTAACAAATTGAAGAAGAAAAACCATATGATCATCTCAATAGATGCAGAAAAAGCTTTGGACAAAATTCAACAGCCATTTAAGATAAAAACCCTCCAGAAAGTGGGCATAGAGGGAACCTACCTCAACATAATACAGGCCCATATATGACAAACCCACAGCAAACATCATTCTCAATGGTGAAAATCTGAAAGCATTTCCTCTAAGATCAGGAACAAGACAAGGATGTCCACTCTCACCACTATTATTCAACATAGTTTTGGAAGTCCGAGCCATGGCAATCAGGGAAGAAAAACAAATAAAAGGAATACAAACTGGAAAAGAAGAAGTAAAACTGGCACTGTTTGCAAGTGAAATGATACTATACATAGAGAATCCTAAAGATGCCACCAGGAAACTACTAGAGCTAATCAATGAATTTGGTAAAGTTGCAGGATACAAAATTAATGCACAGAAATCTCTTGCATTCCTATACACTGGTGATGAAATATCTGAAAGAGAAATTAAGGAAACACTCCCATATACCACTGCAACAAAAAGAATAAAGTACCCAGGAATGAACCTACCTAGGGAGACAAAAGACCTGTATGCAGAAAACTACAAGACACTGATGAAAGAAATTAAAGATGATACCAACAGATGGAGAGATATACCATGTTCTTGGATTGGAAGAATCAATACTGTGAAAATGACTATACTGCCCAAAGCAATCTACAGATTCAATGCAATCCCTATCAAATTACCAATGGTACTTTTTACGGAACTAGAACAAAAAGTCTTAAAATTTGTATGGAGACACAAAAGACCCCGAATAGCCAAAGCAGCCTAGAGGGAAAAAAACGGAGCTGGAGGAATCAGAATCCCTGACTTCAGACTATACTCTAAAGCTACAGTAATCAAGACAATATGGTACTGGCACAAAAACAGAAACATAGATCAATGGAACGAGTTAGAAAGCCCAGAGATAAACCCACACACCTATGGTCAACTAATCTATGACAAAGGAGGCAAGGATATAAAATGGAGAAAAGACAGTCTCTTCAGTAAGTGATTCTGGGAAAACTGGGCAGCTACATGTATAAGAATGAAATTAGAACACTCCCTAACACCATACACAAAAATAAACTCAAAATGGATTAGAGACCTAAATGTAAGACCGGACACTATAAAACTCTTAGAGGAAAACATAGGAAGAACACTGTTTGACATAAATCACAGCAAGATCTTTTTTTTTTTTTTTTTTTTTTAATATGCGGGCCTCTCACTGTTCTGGCCTCTCCCATTGCAGAGCACAGGCTCCGGACGCGCAGGCTCAGTGGCCATGGCTCACGGGCCTAGCCGCTCCGTGGCATGTGGGATCTTCCCAGACCGGGGCACAAACCCATGTCCCCTGCATCGGCAGGCGGACTCTCAACCAGTGTGCCACCAGGGAAGCCCAGCAAGATTTTTTTTGATCCACCTCCTAGAGTAATGGAAATAAAAACAAAAATAAACAAATGCGACCTAATGAAACTTCAGAGCTTTTGTACAGCAAAGGAAACCATAAACAAGACAAAAAGACAACCCTAAGAATGGGAGAAAATATTTGCAAACGAATCAATGGACAAAGGATTAATCTCCAAAATATATAAACAGCTCATGCTGCTCAATATTAAAAAAACAAACAACCCAATTCAAAAATGGGCGGAAGACCTAAATAGACATTTCTCCAAAGAAGACATACAGATGGCCAAGAAGCACATGAAAAGCTGCTCAACATCACTAATTATTAGAGAAATGCAAATGAGGTATCACCTCACACCAGTTAGACTGGGCATCATCAGAAAGTCTACAAACAACAAATGCTGGAGAGGGTGTGGAGAAAAGGGAACCCTCTTGCACTGTTGGTGGGAATGTAAACTGATACAGCCACTATGGAGAACAGTATGGAGGTTCCTTAAAAAACTAAAAATAGAATTACCATATGATCCAGCAATCCCACTACTGGGCATATACCCTGAGAAAACCATAATTCAAAAAGACACATGCACCCCAATGTTCGTCACAGCACTATTTACGATAGCCAGGTCATGGAAGCAACCTAAATGCCCATCGACAGACGAATGGATAAAGAAGATGTGGTTCATATATATGATGGAATATTACTCAGCCATAAAAAGGAACGAAATTGGGTCATTTGTTCAGACGTGATGGATCTACAGACTGTCATACAGAGTGAAGTTAAGTCCGAAAGAGAAAAACAAATATCGTACATTAACACATATATGTGGAACGTAGAAAAATGGTACAGATGAACCGGTTTGCAGGGAAGAAATTGAGACACAGATGTAGAGAAGAAACGTATGGACACCAAGGGGGGAAAGTGGCGGGGGTGTGGGGATGGTGGTGTGATGAATTGGGAGATTGGGATTGACATGGATACACTGATGTGTATAAAATGGATGACTAATAAGAACCTGCTGTATAAAATAAATAAATAAATAAATAAATAAGCTGCGATAACTCTTAATCCTAAGAGTTCTCATTACAAGGAAAACATTTTTTCTTTTTTCTTTTTTTTTTTACTTTAGATGATGGGTTGTTCACTAAAATTACTTTGGCAATAATTCCATGATGTATGTAAGTCAAATAATTACGCTGTGTAACTTAAACTTAAAACTTGTATGTGAATTATATCTCAATAAAACTAGAAGGAAAAAAATTAAGCGCTAACAAATATTTAAAAAAAAAAAGTGCTACTTTTTTTTTTAGAAAACCTTAAACCCGAAAGGTAACAGATGATAAACTGGAAATGGATGAATCAAACGCATTTAGTACCCATGTTACCAAAAAGAAACAGGTTATAATTTGGCGGGGGTGGGGGGCGGTGGTTGTAGGCTTAAGGAGGCATCTGATTCCATGTGTCCAAAGCATGTAGTGAACCTCAGCACGACAATCCTGTCCCTTTGTGCAGGTAACTATGGCAACTACAGTCAGTGCCATTCAAATGTGGTCCTGGCTGAAATCACTGAGCAGCAGAATGGTCTTCTGTGCAGGTAAAAGAAAAGCAGAATTATCACAAATGACTCAGCCGTGTTCTTCATTCCTCATTTTAGGGATCTCCTCCCATTGTCAAAAGTTAGTTTTCCTTTCACCTTGTACACACAGCTGTGTGCCTCTCATCTTTCTGAAAAAGTATTGAACAAAATTCCTCAGTAATCTCCAGCCACAGGTTCTAACTATTCCAGTTATGTTTTATTTTCACCTTCACCTCCGGCAGAAGAATATGAGAGTCCACTGCCAACGGCATTTCTAAGATTTCATACATGTACTTATCAGCAGCATAAAAAAAGATGTCTCTGAGGCTTTCCCTCTATTGCATATTTGCTTTTGTAGCTGTGCTTTTGTTGCAATGCCTCAATGACCATGTAACTTTGGGTAAGTCCCAAAACTGCTTCAGTTTTTTCATGTACCTCTAGGGGTTAAGGTAAGAATTAAATACAACCAATCATTAAATAGGGTACGAACATGAACTCTACTATTCTTTTCTTTTTTACGTAAGTGTAGTTGATTTAAAATATTGTGCTAGTTTCAGGTATTCAGCAAAGTGATTCAGATCAACCAATCTATCTATCTATCTATCTATTCTTTTTCAGATTCTTTTCCCATATAGGTTCTTACAGAATATTGAGTAGAGTTCCCTGTGCTATACAGTAGGTCCTTATTGTTTACATATTTTATATATAGTAGTGTGTATATGTTAATCTCAAATTCCTACTTTATCCCTCCCCCCTACTATTCTTGAATATAGGACATTGTGCTTCCCACTGGAGATTCAAAGCTCAATAAGAGGCTCTTTTCCCTTGACAAGTTGAAAACCAAAACCCAAAAACCAAGTAAGCAAGTACAATGTATCATAATATTGTGATCAATAGTCTATTGGCTATTAAGCAATGATATGTATAGGTATACACTAAACTGGCCATCAGAAAATTCACTTTTAGTCCTACCTCTACCCTTATCTAGCTGTGTAAGCTGGTAAAACCAGTTAACCTGTTTGGGACTCAGTTTATCCATCTGTAAAGTAAGGGTTGAATAAAATAATTTCCTAAGTCCTTTGATTCAAACCCATGCTCTAGCATTTCTCATTATATCTCTCATTTCTAATACTTATTAGAGGCAAGACTGTACCTGGAAGACACTTGTAGTTGACCGTCCTATAGCCATTGCCCCTTAATCTTGGCTAACAGCACCCTCCCCCAAGTTTTGTCAGGTCTGGGGCAGCAATATATTCAGGGAGGTGTGCTCTCCTCAACTCCACGTGATGATGTGGAACTGTCAAAGCCACAAAAAGGGGGGACGTGCGAAGAGTAACTCGACTTCCTGCCTTTGGATACGGGGGAGTGAGGAGGTGATGCCTGGAGCTAGGGCAACCATCTTCCAACCACTTGCTGATGTAAGGCTACCTAGTGAGGATGCAGAATGGAAAACTGAGACACATCAGGATTCTTGATGACACTGTCATGCCAAGAAATTAATCAATCCTTGAACTGTGCTTGAATTTGTGTGTGAGAGATTTTTTAAAAAAACAAGAAGAGGGCTTCCCTGGTGGCGCAGTGGTTGAGAGTCCGCCTGCCGACGCAGGGGACGCGGGTTCGTGCCCCGGTCCGGGAAGATCCCACATGCCGCGGAGCGGCTGGGCCCGTGAGCCATGGCCGCTGAGCCTGCGCGTCCGGAGCCTGTGCTCCGCAACGGGAGGGGCCACAACAGTGAGAGGCCCGCGTACCGCAAAAAAAAAAAAGAAAATCTCTGTTGTTCAGGCCACCCAAAGTGCCCAACTAAAGCCATGCAATCTGAAAAGTTGAGTTATGGTACTTTGAAATGTTCACTAACCACAAGCCAAATTTACTACTGTAAGAAAGAGAATTCATTTTAGACCAATAAGAGGATACGATGAGTGATTCAGAGAAAGAAAAGCCCTTAACCAATCTGATCTTCAACCTCCTCATCTGTAAAATAGAATCCAACGTATGTCTACGTCACTGAGATGGTTAAGGGCACAGTACGAATCCACTAATTACCGTTAACTGTTGTATCATACATGAGAAATCCGGTATGGCAGAGATTGCTATATGGCCACCAAATCGTGTTATATTTTGTTTTTCTTCCTGGACACACAGGAAGACCATTTTTCCCCAGTTGCCCACATGAATAGGTCTCGATCATGTGACTGAATTCTATGTTGTGCGAAAAAGTGATGCAATCCGCCTGTGGCCTGACTCCTGTTAATATCCCACGTGATCCTCCTGCTGGCTCTCCCAGTGTCATATTACTGTTGAATTTCAAGGCACGAGACCAAGTCTTCATATTGGCCACTAGATGGACATTGAATACTTTTATTTTATTAAAATATCTAACAAGATTTACTTAAACTTACGATGATCTCCTTTCACTCATGTTTTCTATTTTCCATTTAAAAATGAAAGGCAAGGGGCTTCCCTGGTGGCGCAGTGGTTGAGAGTCCGCCTGCCGATGCAGGGGACACGGGTTCGTGCCCCGGTCCGGGAGGATCCCACATGCCGCGGAGCGGCTGGGCCCGTAAGCCATGGCCGCTGAGCCTGCGCGTCCGGAGCCTGTGCTCCACAACGGGAGAGGCCACAGCAGTGAGAGGCTCTCATACCACAGGAAAAAAAAAAAAAAAGAATGTAAAAAAAAATGAAAGGCAAGTTAATAATTAAGAAAGCTAGCTCAAAATCTATACAAAATTAAATATGGGGAAATGGCTTTAAAAATATCAGATAAAGTTTGCAAAATCCATGGACAAATTCTTCCCAGGGAAGCAAAGCAGCTACCCCTCTAAGTAGGTGCATATAAGTGGTATTATTTATACCTAAACATCCACTAGGAAGAATGCCCGTAAAGAAAATGATGTCCTTAGGCACATACATTTTTTTTTCCTTTTCTCAAGCACAGCCTAGACAGCTTATCTTCTCCTGCAGCTTGTAACACACACTCTGCATTTCCACTCTGTCTGGTCTGGCTGGTTTTAAAGGAAGATGTGGGGTTGTGAGAAAATGCCAAAGGAGAAATCCACCTCTCCTTGTAGTTGAATCACATTTACCACGAGATATAAGCAAGTCAATGTGTGTGCCTGCTAATGGCAACATAGTTTTCGTTTTACGAGTTGTATCATGTTTATACCAACTTCTTCTTTTTGTAAGCAGTTACAATAACAGAATTACAGTTTATATCCATCTAAGTAAAAAAATGCCATGGAAATAATTTCTATATATGTTACCTAGAAGATAAAGAAGTCTCCAGCATTTCCCAAAGAACTCTAGCTGGCATTACAATTTTTTAATGTGAACCATGTAATGTGGAATACGATTAACATAGGAAATGATTTAAAATTTTTAGCTTAATGAAATGCAATGTACATTCTCATTCGAATTTGGTTTTGCATTTCACTTGAAACAGGGCGTAAATATGAATTGACTGATTTCGATATAGCTTGACTTTGAAAATAGTAATTTTTGAACACTTAATCCTAAAGGGTCCACCTCACTGGAAGACTGAAAAGAAATGGTCCTCTTCAGTAATAGTATGCCCTTCATAACTTTTAAAAATGTATAGTAAAATAAACTGATATATATTAAAAGAAACAGAAAAATACAGAGACTGCATACATGTTTAAGATAAGATTATGAAAACAAAAGATGTCAAAGAAAGTTCACTGGAAACTAAACCCACTGCCACTAGGGAGTGAAACCTCTGTGCTGATAGGGATACTTTAGTGGAAAATTTTCAAAAGCCCTATTTGCTCAAGTTATTTGCTCAAGTCACTTATCTCCAGCTTGATTTTTGCCTCAAGAGTTTCACATCTAAGTGAGCGTGTTCGAACACATCCAGGGACAGGAAACTCATTCCCTTCCTTGCAATCCCTTCTACAGTTGGGCAGCTCTATAAGTTAGAAGATATACTGTCAGGGTAAGTAAATCTAGCTGCTACAACAAAAGACCCCCAATTCTCCATGGCTGGACACAATAAGGATTTAGTTCATGCTCATATCACAGTCCAACATGGAGTTGCTGTCCCGATTCCTCTCACGCGCCCAGGCTCCCAACCACCATCTTCTAGGGTCTCAGAATTTTCCCCTGGGTCTTCTGCACCTGGCTGGCTGGCAGGCTAGGACATATAGTGTATCAGGGTCCCAAGGCTGGAGATGAGCTCACAGATCTTTGAGGGCACTAGCTGTGTCTGTTAAGGAAAGCTATCCTTCCATTGAGCTAAAGTGCTTCTTGCAGGAGCTTCTCCCTGTAGGACCCAGCTTAAACTTGAGTCGTATTGACTAAGTTTAATTCTGCTTTTGTACAACAGCCCTACAGATATTCAAAGATAGTCGTCATGCTTCTTAGTTCACTCTTGTTTTGGGGCTACTCCTACAATTAGCCAACTTGTTCTCATATGGTCTGTTTTTATGTCCCCACGTGATCTTTTGTTCTTCTTAGCTCCAGTTGTTCTATAGCTTGAGTAAAAACTAAATGATACTGTGGCGCTTGCTTCGGCAGCACATATACTAAAACCTGGAATGATACAGGGAAGATTAGCATGGCCCCTGTGCGAGGATGACACGCAGATTTGTGAAGTGTTCCCTATTTTTTACGTGGATGGACCTAGAGACTGCCATACAGAGTGAAGTACGTGAGAAAGGGAAAAACAAATATCATATAATATTGCTTATATGTGGAATCTAGAAAAATGATACAAATATTTGCAAAGCAGAAATAGAGAAACAGATGTAGAGAACGGACGTATGGATACCAGGGGGAGAAGGGGGGAGTGGGATGGACTGGGAGATGGGTATTGACATATATACACTACTATGCATAAAATAGATAACTAATGAGAACCTGCTGTATAGCACAGGGAACTCTACTCACTGCTCTGTGGTGACCTAAACGGGAAGGAAATCTAAAAAAGAGGGGATATATGTATGCGTACAGCTGATTCACTTTGCTGTACAGCAGAAACTGACGCAACACTGTAAAGCAACTATACTCCAATAAAAATTAATAAAAAAATACTGCAGTAGTGATCCCACGGCTGCCAAGCTACATTTCTTCCTTTTCGCACTTAGTTTAATGGTAGGACTGATATTCTATTCGTTTCACGTTGTTGGACTTGAATACTGTGACTAGCCTAATCCGCACACATTTGCTCCTATCTGTTCCATCTCTGGCCCTTTAAACATGTGACATCCCTAAAAGCAACTGAGCAGTTTAGAGCCAGCCATGAACACAGCCAGATGCTCAGACCAAAATCTTTGTAGTTATCCACGGTTTGTTCCTTTCTCTCAAATCTGACATCCAATTCATCGGGAAGTTCTGTCAGTCTCACCTAGAATCTGACGACCTCTCACCATATCCCACTGCTCTGGTCCAAGCCTCCCCCATCTTTTGATTGCATTCCTGCTATAGCCTCCTAAGGGGTGCCTGCTTCTACCGTGCATTCGGCCTGCACCCCCTCCCCAGCCTATTTAAAGCTGTCGTTCCTTTGAACTCCTCTGCTCAAAACTCTCCAACGGCTCCCACTTGCACACGAGTAAAAGCCAAAGGTCACGCGACACCTACAAGCCTCTAAAAGGTCATTGCCTGGCAATCCACGACACACGCCTCATGCTCCCGCGTCAGGGCCTTCGCACTTGCTCTTCTCTCTGCCTGGGATTCTCTCCCCCAGGAGAACAGCATGCTTTGCACTTCTTTCGGGTCTCTGCTCAACTGTTATCTTTTCCAAGACGCTTCATATGACAAGACAACTTCCTCACTCCTCTCTCTTTCTGCAGCTGTGTCTTCATAGCATCTCTCACTACCTGACATATTAGACCCTCGTTGGTTTACTGTCCGTCTCTCTATATTAGAATATAAGCCGAATGAGGACAGGGACTTGTTTCATTGACTTCTGTAGCCTCAGCATTCAGAATAGAGCTGGATATATTGCTGGTGCTCAGTAAGACTTGCTGAGGGAGGCATGAACCCTTTACTGCCCTCAGCTTCCGGCTTCGCCCCCGGCCTGCCAGGTCCCTTGGTTTTATGTGTTCTTTTCACAGTGAGGTTACCTCCTGTCCCTTGAATCTGTACTTCAAAGTACGAGCTGTTTCCCCAACCTTAGATATTACCCTTCAAATGTATAAATTAATGAATAAAATGTAAGCTTAATTAAGGCACTAAGTAGTTTCAACTCTAAGTTCACTTAGGCAAGACCGATTCACTAATTCTTGTGTTTTATTTCTGCCTTCTGACTTAGAAATCAACTCTGGGCAATAACCAAAATTCTCTCTAGAACATATTTTCAGCACTAGGCATTGGTTTTTGTTTGTTTATACATTTATTTATTTTTTATTTTATTTTATTTATTTTTGGCTGCGTTGGGTCTTCGTTGCTGCGTGTGGGCTTTCTCTAGTTGCAGCGAGCCGGGGCTACTCTTCGTTGCGGTGCGTGGGTTTCTCATTGTGGTGGCTTCTCTTGTTGTAGAGCACGGGCTGTAGGCGCACAGGCTTCAGTGGCTGTGGATCGTGGGCTCTAGAGCTCAGGGTCAGTAGTTGTGGCACAGGGGATTAGTTGCTCCGCGGCATGTGGGCTCCTCCCGGACCAGGGCTCGAACTCATGTCCCCTGCAGTGGCAGGTGGATTCTTAACCACTGCACCGCCAAGGAAGCCCGGCACTAGGCATTGTTAATGCAAAAATCAGCACAGCACATTTCTCAGAAAATATTTGCTCTTAACAATGGAAGACAAGGTCTATATCTGCCTTAACCTTTCTTTTATATCATCGACCAAAAAGGTAGAAATAGAAACCTACATTTTTTTAAAGAAAAAAAGGAAAACAGGGCTTCCCTAGTGGCGCAGCGGTTAAGAATCCGCCTGCCAATGCAGGGGACACGGGTTCGAGCCCTGGTCAGGGAACATCCCACATGTCGTGGAGCAACTAAGCCCATGCACCACAACTACTGAGCCTGCGCTCTAGAGCCCACGAGCCACAACTACTGAGCCCGTGTGGCACAACTACTGAAGCCTGCGTGCCTAGAGCCTGTGCTCCGCAACAAGAGAAGCCACCGCAATGAGCAGCCCACACACCACAACAAAGAGTAGCCCCGGCTCGCCACAACTAGAGAAAGCCCACGTGCAGCAGTGAAGACCCAACACAGCCCCAAATAAATAAATTTAGAAAAAAAAAAGGGAAACATTGTTTTTCCAATGAAAAATCCAAGAATTGAAACATGGAAAAGGAAATTATCAGAAAATTCCCCCCAATGTGAAAACATAACAAAATTTAATTATTTTGTTGATGGAGGTTAAAAAAGACAGTGATAAAGTTTTAAGGCCTTCTGCCAAAATCTACTATCATTCCTAGCCATACCTTTTAAGGTTTTCCTCCATGGGAATGCGAAAGAAATTTATCAAAAAATGTCTGTTGTGTAAGTCGTCCCTGCCAAGCATTCTCCTTGAATAACAGAAAATTCTACCAGTATTTTAAGAGAGCTGTTCTTTAGCTTCAATTAACCACACTCCTTAGTGAAGCATTATAAAGATCTGTGTATCATTTCTACGGTCATTCAGACAATGAATATTTATGGAGAGCATGTTTTATATACAGAGTTTGAGAAGAGAAAAAGATTATTCTCGGGGAGGGTAAGAGGGAGTCCTGAGAGGGAGGGGATATAGGTACACATATAGCTGATTCACTTTGTTGTACAGCAGAAACTAACACAACAATGTAAAGCAATTATAATCCAATGAAGATGAAAACAAAAGGTTATTCTCAGCAGAGATAGTTCTAGCAAAGATGGAATTTCTGCCGGGTCAAGTGAACCTTTAGTGCACGTAGATATAGACATTAATATAATGATCGTTACATGTAGATATAAATATAGCCACAACCAAAAGGAATTTGGTCTTATACTACCTAATAAATTTATTCGTGTACTTCCTCTACCTTGAAAATATTACCTAAATAGGGAAAACACTTTTGTCATGAGAAGAATTTCCCCTTCCAATAGCACTAGCTACTTTTCCTTTCTTGGGTAAGTCAGTTATTTACTTAAGAACAATTTATGGGACTCCTATACATGCCAGAGCGGGTAGGGCACTGGAGATATAAAAATGTATAAAACCCCCGAAACCCACAGTAGACACGGGGGTAGAGTCAAGGGCAACAATAGGACTATGTGCTACAGAAGACTCGCTCTGATACATTCATTCATTCAACAAATCTTTATTAAGTGCCTTCTATGTGCCCGGCACTGTTCTAGACGCTTAGGATACATCAGTGAAATAAACTGACAAAATCTCTGTCTTTGATGTGCTGCTATAGCATGATAGAAAGATAAGAAACAAGAAACAAAATAAATTATATAGTATCTTAGAAAATACGCCCTATTGGGAAAGAGAATATGGTAAGGGGCAGTGGGAGTACTGTCGGCAAGATGTGGGGCCTGTAATTTACACAAGAAGTCAGAGAGGACCTCTTAGGAAGGTAACATATGATCCTCTCAACTTACGTGATGTCCATTTGTGGGGTGACACCAGTATGTAGTGGAAAACCTTGACTTTAGAGTCCAGTTGGCTTGGATCAAAATGTGTTCCATGTTACTTAACAATCCGAGCCTGAATTTCCTCCTCGACAAAATGGGAACAATAACACTTCCGTCACAAGTTGTTGGAGAGGTTGAAACAATATTTGCCAAACCTCTTTTTTAAAACATACACCTGAAGTATAGTAAGTACTCAGTCACTTCAGACCCTGGACTTGCCCTACGGGCCATGAGACAGCCTGCTCTGTATGGCTTCCATCTGTGGAAAGAGCCACCCATCTTCATCCCCCAACACGCAGGCCAGGTCAGTCACCTTTATTCTCAGAATTTTCTTAATTGGGCCTAAGAGAAAAGAACACTTTTCTCTCAGGTTATGATGTAGTGAGGATGTGAGCCCAAGAGCTGAAAGTGACCAGAGAGCCCCTGTCTTGTCAAGACAGCTGGCCCAAGAGACTGAAGTGGGTAGAGAACGAATAGAAAAGATAAGAAGCAGAGGCTGTATTCTTTCACTGTTCTATTCCTAATTCTGTGGGTCCTCAGCTGCCCTTCTCTAGTAGATTGCAAAATTTGGCCACAAATTCCATCAAAAAGTAGAATCTATCCACTCCTTGAATCTGGGCATGGTTATACAGTTCTTGTAGGTCAACAGGACACTAGCGAACGTGAAGCAAGTAGAGGCTTAAAAAGTGTTTGTGCTTTGGGAGCTGCCCTCTCTTGCTGCTGGGTACCTTTCCGTTAAACTATGCAATGGTCCAGGCCAGCCATCTAGAAGATGAGAGACATGGAGAGCATAGATCATATAGACCATGTACAAGCATCATAGCTGATGCTTCCTAGACCAACCAGTCCCCAGACGACCTGCCAGCTGACTACAGACACATGAGTGACCCCAGGTGAGACCACCTGAAGAATCGTCCAGCTGAGTCCAGGTAATCGCTGGCCCACAGAATCATGACCTAATGATTGTTGTCTTAAGCCACTAAGTTTACAGAGAGCTTGTTATGCAGCACTGGATAGCTGATACACTCTTCTCGCACACACACCCAACACAAACAAACTTTCCATTCCTTTCCCTAAAATAAAAGATTTTTTCTTTTGCCATTTACAACCAAAAGACATCCTGACTAAAATGAAAGGGCTTCCTGTGTCCGTGTCAGTGCCTCGATGCTCCGTCCATTCAGTTTATTCTGTGACTCGAACTATGCCCCTAACCCCCAAGCTTCTCCTGCCAGGCCCCATGTTGCCATTACCCACTTATGCCCTGTCCTCACAAGTTGCCAAAGAACCATCTCCTCCCTTCTCTCCATGCCCAACAACCTGCAGGTTGGACCCGTTCCCGTGGCCTTGGCCAAGGGTCTGTACCTGCCACTTCCTGTTGGCTCTTCCCAATGCCAACTGCTTGATGATGTGACTCTCCATCTGTTACTGATCATCGGACCTACTGCCACCACTCCTCACTTGTCTGTGTAGACCTCCTCCTGCGAAGAGGAGAGCTATCCACCTGCCAAATACTGACAGCCAGCTTCCTCCTTGGATGTTCTGTTCCATCAGGCCCAGATTCCCATGCTCTTATTCTTTTGGTTTTCGGTTTATCCTCTGTCTGAGATACAGCTGGGCCTGGGAAGTTAGGTGAATCTCCATGAGCTCTCATATCCAGATGATAAATTGTAAACAACAGAAGTAGATGATGATTTTTAAAAACAAGCCATAAGGAAATACTCTTTCTCTCTGGTGGAAGAATATTGGCAAGGCTGTTGCAGAGACCTGTGGAGTCTGTGGGCTGCCTTTGGGGTGCATAGACAGTGAAGAGCGTTCCGAATAGTATGAACTGGATAGGTCAACGCTCAACTCGTATCCCCTTAAGCCTTTCCATTTCTGTGCCTGGTGGGCTGACACCTGCCAGCCCCTACATCTCTTTGCTAGAGAGCTTTCTCTGGTGCTGGGACCAATTTTTGCTTGCTCTGGCAAGGTCAGAGGTACTGCAGAATTAAAGTCTCCCACCTCTGGCCCTGTGCAGTCCTTACCTAGTCAATGACCAGAGTTGGTATATAAATACCCCGACTCCCTCGTCACTTGGCTGGGACACCTCTGAGGAGTCTGTTTGACACTGGCTCCCAGAGTTCCCCAGTAGGATTAAGCTTCAGGTGCCCACAGTGATAACTTACTTGAAACACAGTCTTTATTGGTTTCCTTCCCTCCTTTGTCTCTCTCCTCCAAATAAATCACTTGCGCTTGAAATTTTGTTTCAAGATCTACAACCAGGAGAACCCAAACAAAGACAGTAAGCCACCTACTGAACGCCCTGAAGGACAGGAGTTGGATCTACGAAGGTGACGGCAACAGTTTAGGGGGAAAAGAGCCCAACGATGTGATGATGAACAGAACCAGCCACTGGGATGGGAAAGAGGCTAAGAGCTGCCACTGGGCCCCATGTGCCCTCTGTCCAAGAGTCTGGGTGATTCTCCTGATAGTGGAGTAACTGAAACAGGCCGAATATAAGGGCAACTTTGGGTTATAACCTGCTTCATCTGTAACGCGGGCATCAGTCTCTTTGCCCAATATCCACAGGGCAATAAACTTGTGGAATTTAATTTCTTTGCATGTGGAGCTATTCAAGCATTACTCTGCAGATTTCTATGGGAGAATGATACTCTGATACGATTCTTTGTCTAAGAGCAAAGTACAACTTAAACAGATAACCAGGGGTGTTCCAATAACTATGTTCAAATATTTATGCAACATTGACTTTTTGAGCACAGAGTTAAATTCCTTAGTTCTTTTGCCAAATGCCTTCAGACTTCATTGACTTTTTTTGGAATTAGTACAAAAGCAGAGATTATATCCAAAACTTGTACAAGGATTCTGTGTGGTCCAGAAGATGATGAGTCTTTACTGGTACATATGAATTAAATATTGAGCATGTTTACTTTTCATCTTTTGGGACAGAGTGAACAACCAGACTGACTGAGGAAAGACTGCTCTATAAATCTTGGACCTATTCTTCTAACAAAGAGCAGAAAAATGCTTAATAGTCCCGAATGATGAGCCGTGTAAGAAAAAAAGTGGTTTCGGCATCTGGGAGACAAGGCTGACCATCTGAAGAGGGCTCCCTTTGCTCGCAGCCAGTATTGTTGTCACTGCTTTGTCAAGAATTCTGAGATCCTTCGAGCGTGACAGGGAGGATAGGAAATCAAATCTCTCTACTTCACAGAGAACGTATTAGAACCGCTTCAAAATTAGCCCCTGCTCGGCTTAATGAAATTTCCCTATTGTTCAGCGGTGGCCCACCAGGTCCACAGCATTCAAGTGGTAGCCCTTTGCCTGTAAAAAGCCTTGCAAATCAGAGGACCTACAAAATGAAGGTGATTATTCCTCTTCCCCAGGTTCACAAAAAGACTCAAACCTGCTCAGCCTTTGGAGTAGGCTAAATATTCGAGGCATCCCGACTTAGGAGGACACGCTTTATTCTCCAATGCACAATTTAACGTGTAAAATGCCTATGATATCGAGCCAGACATTTCTGCTATGAAACTCGCCAGCCCTGCTGTGCTCGAGAAATCAGTTTCGAGAAGGGCAGAGTAACCGAGAGACGTGAACTGGAGTCACTCCTCTCTGGTGTCGCTGAAGCGTCTCCAGTGGGATTTCACTTGGAAGGCCTTCTCCCTGAGGACTTCTCCCCAGGTCTGGTTAAATAAATTAATTTATTTAATTTAAATTCACTGGCCTGAGATAAGAGAATTATAATTGCTTCTCTACTCGTCATCCCTTCCACTCTGCACCCACACACAATCTTTGTGTTTCCAACCCTCCTGAATGTGTCACTGCAATATCCACGTGACTTTCTAGTTGACACCAACATGTGCATAAAATCTGACCTCGCAGCTCACCTTTTATGAGTGAGTACACACTCACTCTCTGTGTGTTCACCTCCCTTTGGCCTAACAACAGTGTGCCCCAATTTACAGTCTTCAGGGCACCAGTCAGTGACGCAACGTAGCAAACAAAGGACCTCTTGATTCAGATTAGACCAATGTCAAATGCTGATGTGTGTAAATCATTAACTGTGTTTTCACTGCTGAGTCCAGTTTGATCTTTCATTGCCTGGTGACCCCTGGGGTCTGCGGCTCCCCAAGAAGCAGGGACATTTAGGATTTCTTATTAGCAGCTCATAACTAATTTATAGATTACTGTGGAGTCAGGTGCACAGATTCAATGCCTCATCTATCACTGTAAGTAGCTCCAGTGTTAAGGGCTGGCTACTTCCCAGCAAGCAACGAAGACAACAGAGACGAGGACGAGGGACAAGACCCATAAGCCACAGAAGGGATATCTTTCCGAAGAAGCACGAATGTCTCAAGGTAAAGAATTTACTACTTACAAACGACCAAGCTCTCTATCTCCTAAAGGTAAAACCCACTGTATGTCACATAGTAAAAAAAAAAAAAAAAAAAAAGATCATTAAAATTATGTTTTTCCTCTCTGATTTGCCTTCTTCAGTGAAGATTTACCAGAACAGCTGCATTAGACTCAAACTTGTAGCAAGTACGATTGCTTTTTAAAAAAGAGAGGGCTCTTTCTTAACTAGAGAATTTTATCATGCCAGGAAATGACCTTGAAAGAAAAGGAAAACACCGAAGCCTAATTACAGCTTTGATAACACATGTGCTATGTCTTTGCACAACAGCACTGAGCGTAGAGTTTATTTCCTTACGATTTTCTAAAGAGTGTGGTATTATGTGCACATGTTGATACGTGATAGAAAGAATTGAAAAGTGCAAATGCTAAAAGGGCTGTTTATTACATATCTTCAAAGAAACCAGCGACTTAGGGATGTATAGTATATTCCTGAGTTTTACGTGGTTTCCTCGATAGCATTAAGAGTTTTCCGCGAAGGTACTATGGAATTCCATCTCCAACACAGCCAAGTATATACTCCCACCCTCTGACCCCTCAGTCACGTCCACAACTTTGACACACAAAGCTCGTTCTCCCAGAGCAAAGGAAAGATGGGCTGCGTAAATAAAACCTAAACCCAGTGGCATCTGAAACAAGTACTAGCGGAATAAAGAAATCTCTGAACATATTCATAAGGAGTGTTCCTTTATGGTACTTTTCTCCGTCTCAGGGACAGCACCGAAGCTGGGCCACATTCTGAAACTGTTGCTATGGCAAAAGCGTCTTGTTTTATTGACTATGGAGCACATTGTTGTGTTTAAGTCATGTAAATGATCAGGATACAAAGGAAAGGGCCTCGGCAGGCCCTGCTCAATCACGACAGCGCTGGGGTCTCTCCCCCTTGACACATGCATTTACACAGCCTGGGAAGGCATTTCTTTCAGAAAGCCTCACTTGCTGGGTGTTGCTAACTGGTCTTTGGAGACATTTATGAGATCTCCATATCTTTGAGAATTGATTCTGCAGGGGAAAAAGAATTCACAATGATGAAGCCCTTGCTTTTGTTTTAAGGCCAGGATCTTTCTATAGAAAATTTGCATTCTCTGCCTATTAACACATTTTTGTTTCCAGGCTCCTGGTCTTGTCTAATACTTCAACTTTCTATCAATTTCTGTCACTTAGAAGCAAAGTAGGAGAGTTTCTCTTTTGTTCCCCACTTATCTCTCAAATGTGTGTTTTTAATTAAGTATTTTAGTACAGCATCAATTCACACTGATTAGACATAATTACAGAAACAAAATATGCAGAATACATTTTAATAATGCCTGCCACCTCTGAGGAAACAATGAGGATCTAATTTAATGATCTAAGTGTTGTTTGAAAGCAATGCAGAGTTAAAAAATAGTAATATATTTTGAAAAGGAGCTTAATAGTATTTTTGGATACAAATGTAATCTAAAATGCACCATTATCTGGGGTTTCAATACATGTAATTTTAAAAAACCCACTGAGGGCAACATTTGTTTACATGAAGAATCAAATGACACTCTTTAATAATTAAAAGCCTGATCCAATGAAAACAGTTTCAATTGTGACACTTGAGACAAGCTGTGATAATTTGCAGCCCAATTTCTCAGGGAAATTTTACCACTATGAAAATCGACTTTTGACGGTATTCTGTCAGTGTCGATTTCCAGGGTTTGACACTCTATGTACTTACGAAGAATGTTATCATTGGGGGAAGCTGCATGAAGAGTACATATGAATTCTCAGTACTAGTTTTGCAACCTTTTGTGTCTTAAACTATTTCACACTACAAAACAGTTAGAGCAAAAATCCACTTTGGATGCCGGATAAAAATGTATTTTTCCGACTTGTAGAAAAATGTGCTGTCTCAGTAGAGCTTAGGTAATTACAATTACAGAGCCATATGACATATTACTCCCAGCACTTGTGTAGGGGTCTGGAGTCGAAGGAGTTTTAGACAATAAGTTAACTTTCTCAACAAAAATTCTATGTACTCCACATTTTCAATTCACTCAGAAAAGAATTCTGTAAACAATTATAAGTGAGAGCTCTATTTACTTTTACTACTTCAGACGTCCTTCCAGTAGTTATTAAAACAGTATTTACAATTCCCATAAACCTAGTTGTGGCATTGGATCTCTCACTTTAACTTTGTTGTTCTCTTTTTAAAAACTTGGTAGTTAAAATCCTAGTTTTGCATTCCTCCTCTTCATGAGTGAAGTTCAGAGAATAAAAAAAAAAGATTATAAAACATAGCACAGGGGCTTCCCTGGTGGCGCAGTGGTTGGGAGTCCGCCTGCCGATGCAGGGGACGCGGGTTCGTGCCCCAGTCCGGGAAGATCCCACATGCCGCGGAGCGGCTGGGCCCGTGAGCCACAACTACTGAGCCTGCGCGCCCGGAGCCTGTGCTCCGCAACGGGAGAGGCCACAACAGTGAGAGGCCCCGCATACCGCAAAAAAAAACAAAACATAGCACAAACCAAGATTATACCTAATGTAAATGTCTGTTCATATTTCACTTGGGTGTAACTGCGTGTGTCTGTGTATGTGTGCGGAGGTGTGTAATCATACAATGTCAGGAGCAAGAGAATCATAGGAATCACCTAATTCAACCTAAATATTAACATATTAAAGATACATATATTTGGTATTTATAATACATACTGCTGGTTATATAATAAGTCTTTGCCTTTCCACGGCATTCTTTAAGGGGCCATGATAGCACACACCTAATTTTATCCTAATATTATTCTGTGAACTTACTAGAGGTCGTTACCATTATTCTCACTGAGAAAATGGGCAGCTAGCTTCTAAAGTGGTCCAACGCTAGCTTACTCTTGTAAGGCATGCTAAGGTGAGGTTGGGGATCAAAACCCAGACTCCATACTACTGAGCCGTCAACAAGAATGAAATCATGCCGTTTGCAGCAACAAGGACGGACCTAGAGATGATCATACTAAGCGAAGTAAGTCAGACAGAGAAAGACAAATACCATACGATATCATTTATACGTGGAATCTAAAATATGATACAAATGAACTTATCTACAAAACAGAAACAGACTCACAGACGTAGAGAATAGACTTGTGGTTGCCAAGGGGGAGGGGGTTGGAGCAGGGATGGACTGGGAGTTTGAGATTAGCAGATGCAAATTATTACATATAGAATGGATAGACAACAAGGTCCTACTGTAGAGCACAGGGAACTGTATTTACTATCCTGTAATAAACCATAATGGAAAAAGAATATGAAAAGGAATGTATATACACGTATAACTAAATCACTTTGCTGTACAGTAGAAATTAACACGACAACTATACTTCAATAAAATAAATGAAAAGAAAAACAAAACCAGATTCCACATCCCTGCTCAAGGTACTTCATTCTGAGCCACAGTCTCTAAGGCCACAGTCATGATTAAATTATCTTGTTTGGCATCTCCAATAGTGCCACTTGGAGAAAATATTTAATTAAAACGATAACAGGAGTTAGTTATCTTTTTTTTTTAATTTAATTAATTTATTTTGGGCTGTGTTGGGTCTTCGTTGCAGCGCGCAGGCTTTCTCTAGTGGCGGCGAGCGGGGGCTACTCTTCGTTGCGGTGCATGGGCTTCTCATTGTGGTGGCTTCTCTTGTTGTGGAGCATGGGCTCTAGGCGTGCAGGCTTCAGTAGTTGTGGCGCACAGGCTCAGTAGTTGTGGCTCGCAGGCTCTAGAGCACAGGCTCAGTAGTTGTGGTGCACGGGCTTTGCTGCTTTGTGGCATGTGGGATCTTCCCGGACCAGGGCTCGAACCCATGTCCCCTGCCTTGGTAGGCAGATTCTTAAACACTGCGCTGCCAGGGAAGTCCCTCTCTTTTTAACTTATAATAAATAAAAGCATCTTGGAACACTGGGCTCTGTATCATAACTCTTTTTCTTTCCCTAACAGCTTCACTGACATACAATTCACATACCATAGTTTATTCATTTAACGGGCACAAGTCAAGGTTTTATCTGAATATCCACAGAGTTGTAGAACTAGCAGCACAATCTAATTTACAGAAGAGGCTCAGCTCCCATAAAAGAAACCTTGTATCCATTACCAATCACTCCCTACTTCCCCCACCTTCCACTCCCAGCCCCTAACAACCACTAATCTACTTTCTGTTTATACGGAGATTTACTTCATCTGGACATTTCATACAATGGAATCACAGAACATGCGATCCTGTGTAACCGGCCTCTTTTACTCAGCGCAGTGTAGCATGTACCAGTACTTCGTTCCTTTTTATTGCTGAGTAATATTCCATCCTATGGATTTGCTACATATTATTTCTTCCTTCATCAGTTGATGGACATTTGGGTTCTTTCCACTTTTTGGCTATTGTGAATGATGCTGTTATGGGCACTTATGTACGAGTTTTTGCGTGGACATATGTTTCCATTCCTCTTGGGGCTATGCCTAGAAGTGAATTGCTGGGTCATGTGTTAACTTCATGTTTAACCTTTTGAGGAGCCGCCAGAATATTTCCAAAGCGGCTGCACCATCTTACATCCCACCAGTAATTAATTCCTTTTTTTAACCTGAGCTAACAAAGTCACTCTGAGGGCTTATGTTTTGACTGTTATTAGTAAACTCCAAAGTCCCTTCTTTCACTGGCCAGTTGAAAGATGGGAGAGTGTATTTGCCTCACCATGATTTCAGAAAAGTGATCAGGAATCAGAATGGGAAGCAAGGAAATGAAGGATGTGTTTATCAAGTCTACATCTAGAGTGTGAATTACTTTTCGGCAAGGAAAATTAAAATTTTAGATGACAACAAATACACATTGACACAAAACTCAACTACCCTACAAAAATAAAAACAAACCAACCAGTCAAACAGAAACTCCCAACGTGCAGGCGTTTGCTTCTTCATCTCCTGAAGAATTAGAAGATATTTGAACTGTTTTTATAGTTTTGTAGTTTTCAATAGCAAGAGAGATTTTGGGCTATAAAGACATCCATGCAAAAGCCCTCACACCTGCTTCCTGCCCACAGACACACAACTATGAAAAAAAATCTCCAAAGATGCGCGAAGAAACCTTTTATAATCTCAAGGATTCTTAAGTTTCTAGACAGGGATCAATACAGACTTTGGCTTTTCAGACAAGCTCGGACACCTTCTGGAATTTAAAACACATGCTTGGCCCCTGACAAATCAAGTACGAGTCTGCCAGAGAGGGATGCGGAAGTCTCCTGGCTGGCATTGCTAGGTAGCTGGGGCTGAAGTGACCATTTTTTCTCCTTCTTCTTGATTCTTATTAGATCCATCAGTTGGTGCTTCTGACTTGTTCCTATCTGTGAGCTATGTGGCTGGATTTCAGCGAAGCCAGTGTGTCACTCCCAACCATGATAAGTAAACAAACGTTCCGGCTGGGGAACCATCTCCAGCAGGGAGAGCTGGAAGGTATTGAGCGAAAATGGAAGAGAAGCAGAGGAAGAAGGGATGGGTAAACAGAAAAAAAGAGAGGAAAAAGAGAGCGTGAAATAGGAAAAGAGTACGTCCTGGGACAAAGGTCAGAAGGGGGGAAGGGGTGGCAGAGAGCAAAAAGCCAAGAGCTAGGAGGCATGCTTGGGCTGAGGGTGTTAGCCCTTGGTTGGTACAATGAGTCATTGGTAATGCCCAACTTGAGTTTGCCAATGACTTCGAACCTCAGCAGGAGTTACCAGTGGTTTCTAGCTTTGCAAACTGAAATCGAAACTCAAAATGCCTTTGATAAACTGCAATTAAATATTACAGAGAAGAAATCCCCTCTAGGTTACAGAATAACACAAAAATAAATTTTTTTTTAATGGGAAAGGAATAAACAAAGCTATCCAGCTACCTAATAGCAAGCACTGATCGTAGAAGTAAGTTGAATATGGGGATACACTAAAGTATTAGCTACCCAGCCTGCAGAAATCTGGCCATTCAAACTATTTCAAAGGTGCTCTGCCTATAGTTCCGAGCGCCACAGTTAAAGAGGGGTGTGGAAAACTTGGCAAGAGTTCGGGGCAAAGCCACAAAGAAGATCAAAGAGTTGAAGAAAAGGGGCCTGAGAGGAACGACTCAGGGAGCTGGAAAAATTCAATCTGGAGAAGAGAAGATTAAGGACATCACTGAGGAGCTTTTCATAGGCAAGGTGGCCACCTGCCCTCCATCGCCACTACGGACGGACAGAGACGCAAGAGGCTTAAAGAGGCAACATGGGGGATCTCAGTTAAGTTTAAGGAGTTCCCTGACATGAGAAACGGCAAATAATGAAATGGGCTCCTGATCATGGATGGGAATAAGGAATATCCTCTAGTGTCTTAGAAAAGAAGTAAGACTCTCCTAGGTGTGGGATGGCTTACAGACCTTGCTACCTAGAGCTGGGGCTGGGATGATAGAGCGGGTCTATTCTAACATTCTAGAACACAATCTGGTTCGACTTCACACTGGTGTATTCATCATTCGCCTGACCAAATTTCTCACATTTCTTGGGCCTGACACAAAATACCTTGTCTGGCATGCTACTTTGAGATAGAACCATTTCATCTGTGATCAAGGACACTGGAAGAAAATCTTTGAAGAGTGGGAATCTGTTGAGGGAAACAAGTCAGCTAAACAAGACTCACCAGGGTGGGGGTGGGGTAAGGCACCTCGGAGTGCATGCTGGGATTCGGGCTAATTAAGATGTTGACTGAATCTATGCTAATCATGTCCCAGCAGACTCTGCTGGATTAGTATGTAAATTGGTAAACTCTGTTCTGAAATTGCCCTACCACCTGAGGTCTAATTACTGACTAGACATAACAAATAAAAATGGGATTTGTATTTTAGGATGTTTAATTATGGAAATACACGTCTGGAAAAACTACCAGTTGTATTGCACAGAAAGAGAATTCATAATGCTTTACCCAAAGTTTATGAAATTTTACAACTTTAATAAGAGCACCGCGAACCAGGATGGGTGGTGGGGGACTCCTTTCAGAGACCTAGCATCTGTGAAGGGAGACCAGAATCACAGTGATTAATTCGCTGCTTGAGTAACTTCCCCGAAGCTTCTCAAAGACTAATTGTTTCATTGCTGATACACGGCATCTTGTGAGCTTTTAGTTCTATCACCAAAAGAACTGGAACTCATCCATGAAGAAAAACCAAGATGCTACGGATTTAACTCAACTACTCCGTAGCGTGCACTCGGATGGAATTAAAAGCAACAGGCCAACAATATTTGTAGGAAATGAAACCCCTAACATAGTTTTTCTTCCCAGAAATTACTCTATGATATTGTAATCATTAAATTTATAAATGAGAAAATCATTAGTCCAATTCTGAAGCGAGAGTGTGTATTTCATGGTTTTAGAGAAAAGCAGCTTAGGTCTAGAATTCACTGAATGGGTACCTCGGGACACAAACTTCTTTGCAACTATTTATTGCCTCATCCTGTGACCCACCCTTTCCGGAAAATAACTCACATGGGAACAGTTATAAACAGAGTTTTAGACAGAGCTGTGATAGCTCTGCGTGCCCACTGTATTGCTGTTTCTCCCATGATTTTAAAGGCACATGGGTGATCATTAAATCTTTATTAGGCTTTACATCATGAAATAAATTATTCATGTCATGCTAATACATTCTGATATCTTTACAGCCCTTCTGCCCACATTTAGCCAAACAAATCTCATTTGCATAACATTTTTATTTTAATTTAGGACAGTTTTGTTATGAAAATATAAGGCTTAAATGCCTATTATGTCCCAATTATGTGCCAATTTCCCACACTTTTCTTGGGTCCGTACGGTGCATGACTAATGAGGGAAAGTTCACATAATTAACAAAGACGGATGATTTCCTTTCACTTACAGGAAGTTTTAGAATGTTTGCTCTTGCTGTTACGTGGCAAGAGGATGGGTATTATGAAACAAATTCGGTGAGTGAGCTTGTGTTTACAGTAGCTTCAAGCCTCTATATATTTGAAGTTACACAGGTATATGGAAATTAAATTTGTTGATCACCTTGATCTGAATTAGTCGATATAAAGCGTTAACTTATCTTTGTGGTGCAGAACTACAGGGAAGAATAATACAGTATTACTGGGACCTGAGGATCTCTGAACTCCGAATGGAAATTCATTGAACACAATAATTTTTCATTGAGGGATCAGGCTTTGCAGATCTCACTGGCATGTTGATAACTGTATTTATTTAGGTTGCAATTATGGATTTTAGCTTCTTTGTTCATTCGTTTTAAAAATATAAGACACGCTAGGAGATGTTTGATTACCTAACGGTGGAGGCAAAAAATCTGAACAAACTTTCCCCTTCGATAAGATACTGAGTTCTCACCGTCAAGCAGTGCTATTAAGTTTGCATGATGACATCTTCCTGTAGGCAATGTATCACTGAAACATTATTTTAAGTGCTATTTCCCAATGCCCAAAGGCACCTGTCAGCAATTATGTATTATTTACTATTAAAACTAATCGTGACCTACTCTCAGCATTGATCCCAGGGTCAGGTACTCTGGGATGATCATTCTAACTTGGTCCCCTCCTTGTCAGGAGTTTTGGGAGAAGTCAACATGGGGTTAGAACATTTGGAAGGTTCACAGAGAGTGTTTTGCCAACACGTATGTAAGCAGAGCGTAAGCCCGAACAGATGTCACGTTGAATGTAAATCTCTCAGCCACTGGCTAGCAAGCTGTTGGGTAAACCTCCTATTTTTGGGAATTCTCACTTTGAAGCAAATTATACAATTGTAGAGCGTTATCCTTTCAACCAATGGGCTTTGAAATCCTCTTGCATTAAAGCAAGCTGCAGATTATTTCGATAAATAGGAATATTGATCCCCAAATGTGCCTAACATGGGAATATGACCAAACTCTCCTAGTCTGCTCTTCCAAATGGAGAAACATCATGGGGTCCTTCTCCGGCAGCTCTGAGTGCCCATCTTAGCTCAGTAGCCTGAGAGGCACGAGAGCCAGTCTTCCGGGCTAAAGGGCAGAAACCAGGAGTTCAAGTCCAGCTGTGCCATTCTCCAAGACTCTCTTTCCTCCCCTAGAAAGAGGAGCCTTCTGAACAAGAGCTGCAGGGAATAAACGAAAGCAAACGTGTGCCCAACACACAGTAGATACCAAATCATTGTCTGTGAAATAAACATCCAGTAGAAAAGGTTAAACACATCTAAAGGGCTTCCCTGGAGGCGCAGCGGTTAAGAATCCACCTGCCAGTGCAGGGGACACGGGTTCGAGCCCTGGTCCGGGAAGATCCCACATGCTGCGGAGCGACTAAGCCCGTGCGCCATAACTACTGAGCCTGCACTCTAGAGCCCATGAGTCACAACTACTGAACCCACGTGCCACATCTACTGAAGCCCACGCACTCTAGAGCCCATGCTCCGCAACAAGAGAAGCCACCGTGATGAGAAGCCCGTGTACCACAACGAAGAGTAGCCCCCACTCGCCGCAACTAGAGAAAGCCCGCGCACAGCAACAAAGACCCAATACAGCCAAAAATAATAAAAATAAATAAATAAACACATCTAAACTTTTCTGTTACATAAATTAAGAGGCCAGCTTAAGGGGCAAGGTCTCATATCTTCCTGGTGAGCTAGCTGTAAAAGAAGAAAAGCTCACCCTATTGCTCTCAATAATATCTCTTGGTATTTGTTACCTAGTGACTACTGTATTATTTTTTTAGAGCCCATAGGTACCTGTTCTATCACTTCACGTTGCAACTTCTGCAAAGATTATAGAATAGTTTAAAGAAGATAACAAGAGAATGTAAAAAAGAAGTTTACACCTATCTTTTCTTGGCAAGAATGATTTTCCTTTTAAAGAGCACCTGCAGTGAGCGATACTCAAATCTTCACACACACAAGGCAGCTCTACCCAACAGACTCGTCAATGATAACGATACTGAAGAAGAACCATATTACGGACCAGGGCTTTTCAAAAGATGTAAACATTATTTTAGAATTCCTGAGGCATTTAAAAATTTTATTTCTAGGTCTGGTATACTGAACCCAAAGCCTTTAAACACACACTAGCAGAGTGAGAAATGAGATCTTGGGGTCCAAATGTTACTCTGGTACCTCTCTCCGCCTAAATTTCCCCATCTATCAGGCCAGTGATTTTATAGCATTGTTGTAAGGATTAAATGGAAGAATGTACAGAAAGTGCACAGCACATGGAAGCACTGGCTCAACACCCCTGCATCTGACCATCTTAACCTTCTCATCGCCTTGCTTTTTCCCACTTCCCTTTTTTTTTTTTTTTCCTCCGGTACGCGGGCCTCTCACTGCTGTGGCCTCTCCCGTTGCGGAGCACAGGCTCCGGACGCGCAGGCTCAGCGACCATGGCTCAGGGCCCAGGCGCTCCGCGGCATGTGGGATCCTCCCGGACCGGGGCACGAACCCGCGTCCCCTGCATCGGCAGGCGGAGTCTCAACCACTGCGCCACGAGGGAAGCCCCCCACTTCCTTTTAGAAGAAGACTATATCCTCGTGGCAGATTTCTCCAGAGGGATAGCTCTCATACTAAACAGCCCATAAAATTAAAATTAGTTATTAAGTGAGGCAGTAGAGTGTTATAATTAAAACCGTGGGCCCTGGAGCCAGACTACTTGGCTTCAACTCCCTTCTCTCCCCGTGCGAATTGCTGAAACTTGGGCAAATTATATAATCTTTCTGTCTCTCAGTTTCTTCATCTGAAAAATGGGATGATAATGATACTAATATCTACCTAAGAGGCTTGGTATAAGGCGTAAATACAAGGTGCTGGGAGTGAGATAAAGCACTCAATAAATATGAGTTCTTGTTATTCCTATCACTGGTATCTTCATAACTGGGCTTTGAGCTACACGAGCAAAGAGGTCTTTCCGGCCACCACTGTACTCCCAGCACCCAGCCCAGTGTACGCACATCTTCTCAGAGTCACCCACCCAAGTTATCCAAGTCACAGACCCTTTCCTCTCAGCTGTCCTGCCGACACGCTCTTTTTATCTCTCAAACTCTTCCCCGTCCCCTCTTCTACAACTCTTCGGTCCTGCATCCCAGCTGGCATCTTCGTTGGGCCTCCATTTCCATAGGACTCTCTCTGTAAGCTTCCTAACAAGGAAACCTGAGTACTTCACCTTCTCCACTTGAAATGCTTCCGTGACTCCTCCTTACCTACAAGATCATGGAATAAATAAATATCATGTAGCTATAAAGAAATATTCAAAAGGGTGGGAAAATCAGAATAATGTCTCCCCAGTGATGTCCGCGTTCTGATTCCCCAAACCTGTAAATACGTTACGTGGCAAAGGAGACTTTGCAGACGTGATTGAGGATGTTGGGACGGGAAGATTTCCTTGGATTAGCCTGGTGGGTCCAATGTAATCACAAAGGTCTTTTTAAGGGAAACAAGGAGACGAGAGAGTCGGTGTCAGAGAAGCAGACATGACGACGAGAGCAGAGAAGTCGGAGGGACGTGAGGCCATGAGGCAAGGAATGCCGGTGGCCTCTAGAAGCTGGGAAAAGCACGACACAGATGCTCCCCTAGAGCCTGCAGAAGGAATGCAGCCCTGCTGCCATCTTGGCTTTAGACCACTTCAGACCTCCAGGACTGTAAGAAAAGAAATGCGTGTTGTTTTAAGACACTAGATTTGTGGTAATTTGTTACAGCAGTGACAGGAAACAAATACACAAGGCAGTTGGATAGATAGTGCTGACTACGTAAATGTGTTGGGGTCAATCAATGACTGTACTCTGGGCGCGCCAATACATCTAGAAGTCTTTTTTATTCGTGACATGCCACTGGTTCCTCTCTCTCAACTCAGTGCTTTACAAGGGGGCTGGGATGCATTTCCCAGGTTTCTACAGCTCTGTCCTTTCCTCACCTTCCCTGCAGGAGGCAGGAAGTGAGGCCTAGCGGGGTGGGAAACCCACGTGTCTATACAAATAGAGGAGGAGACCCACTTGCCTCCCAGCTTGCCTGCAGACTGGGACCCTACTAGATATATGGTGAAAACCAGGGCAGGTGTGGCCAAAAACCAAACCAAGTTTACTCACTTCCCCTATAACCAAGCAGACCTAATACGCCGCCTTCTGCATTTTAATATGCTGCTTCTACTCTGACGTTTCAAAAGCAGTTTTTACACGTAAATACATACAGCACCTGTCGAATCCCTACATACATATGTTGGCTGTCAGCTCATAAAGGAAGCAGGGAACAGGGTGAAACTGTCAAGGGAGATTCTCTGGAAGCATTAAGATAAGCTGTAGGGAATGATCAAGTGATCTGGGATCTGGGAAGAAAGAAAGACATGGCTGTTAAGAGAGTGACACAGAAGTGACTAAAAAGTACCTTTGTGGAGCAAGGGACAGATCTGGGTTTGCGACCTCAGTAGTCACATGACATGATTTCATTCTTAGTTCTCTGGGTCTCAGCGTCCTCATCTTTAAAATGGGCATAATAATACCTATTTTGCAGCATTGTTGAGAAGATTAAATGATAACATGCTTGTGAAGATGCCAGGGCGGTGTCTGCTACGTGGTGGATTCAAGAAAGGTTCCTTTCTTTCCCATGATGCCCTTTTCCGATTGATATTATTGTAAACTATGTACTTTATTGTAATACATCATTTAACGAGAAAAACATTTCACAAAAACCATCTAACAGAAAAAAAGCTAATAAGTCAAGATAAAAAATGAGAAGGAACAGTCATTTATAAGCTGTAAAGATGAAGCTTGTGAAAACGTTTTGGTTCATACTTTCCCAACCTGCACCATGACTGGATTAATTCATGAGAAACCTGACTTTTGAATTCCTGAAATGCCCAGCCGTGAGAATAACACACAGTGGATCTTGTGCAGTGTGAGAGGCTTATTGATCAACTCAGCTCCCGGATTCTAAGTAGCCAGTAATCTATTTTAGGGTATCAATAATTCAGAAGAAGGAGCATTTTCTGTGGTTGCTGAAACCACATCTGCACTTGAACCATGTGAACAAGCAAACAACTGTCAGAGCAGCCAAAGTTGGTCTCTTCCCTTCTAGCCGTGGCCACCTCTGCAGGGAGCCCCGGCAAAATACAGTTTTTATCTCTAAGAGCAAATGTGGGCCACGCGGGTGACACCCAGACACTCAATAAATAGAGGCCAGATGAATGACCATTGTGTAAGGTGGTGGTGAAAAATGACCAGCAGAAGTATTTTAAAAGATCAACCTGGAAAGAAAATCAATTCTAATAAACTCGATGCTCTCGGGCTCAAATATCATGAACCTAAATAGTCTTTGAAACTGCAATGAGCAAAGCAGCAGAGGATAGGAAATAACATTGATCAAACCTGAAAACCTCCCAGGCATCCTCTGAGTTCACAGATAAATTGATTAACTGTTATCTCACACCCAGGACCCCCAAGTTAACTGCCTGAATTCAGTAAATAATTCCCAGGCAAAGATAAAACTGCTTGGTTAAATGAGCATTTTCAGCTGAAGAAGGATGAAAACGGAAGAAGAATGAAAACCACAACTGAAAGGGAATTGGCTTTCATTTTTTTAAAGAAAGAGCGTATATTTTTCAGGCATTGATATTAATGTGCGTGCAAAGAAACTTTATTTAAATAGTTATATACTTAGAAAACCTGATTTTTGAATACTCTAATGATCGGGTCATTTTAAGACGGCAGAATTAAGGAGACAAAACTCTAGGGGCCTAATCTCAATTGAGGTTAAAGGTGCGGACCTGTGTAATTACTTGCTGCTGAATCATTTTACTTGAGTATCGTTTTCATGATGTACAGATTCAGCTGGAATGATCGTAAGTGTCCTCTCTGGTATATGTTAAGTTTAGAAACTAAACATCTACTTTGCAGAACTTTGCACAGCTTGCGACATTTTTAGTTTTATTTTAATGAGGAGGGGAAAAAATGCCGTCAGCTCCACCAGGCAGCACCCAAACTTTGTCAGGGAAAAACCACCACAGCAAAGATTACCACCCCTCCTGTGCTGTGGACGGGAGGGGCAGCAGGGTTTGCAGGAATTTGGTTCTCAGCTCTGGGGACAGGCTTCTGGACTTGTCCGTCACAGAAACAACAGCTGTCTGTCACTTATATCTTCCCCACGCGTACACCAGCTTGGAGGACTTTAGTAGTTTGTTTGAGGGATAAATGGCCTCCAACTGAATTCATATATTTCTAAACTATTCAGACTCAAGTTTACCAGGATATACTAAAAGGATATATATATGTATATATATATATATCTCCACACAAATACCAAAATCAATTCTAAAAATAACAGAATGGAATTAGGGAGTAAGACCTAACGTTTGCCAAATAAGGCCACGGGAGCGAGCTGATTCCTCGCAAACGCTGAAGGAGCCTTGCTACCTACGCTTTCCGATTCTGCAGCAGTTTCCTCACTGCTTTCCGATTAGAACACCGGCTGAGTAAGGAACAGAGAATGTAAGTGCTTCGTGACTGACTCACAATTCCATTTTCCTCATTTTAGTGGGACCACTCTCCCCTTATCTCACACTGTGTAGAACTTACTCTTGGGACTGTTTGATGGATCAGCAGTGGTTTGGGTCCGCACGGCCCTAGTTACAAAACAGGTGAAATGGGCGTCCTCTGAAATGGGCGTCCTCAGAAACGGGCGTCCTTCCTTTCTAGAAAGGCCTGATTTTTCTCCCACCTCCATGCAGTTATATCCTGATATATTATATCATATCTAAATGATATATTATATCATTTAGATATAACTGCTTTACAAATATGATTATCCTATAAATAGCTGCATTCCGATACGGAGTATAGGGTCTGCGTGTGTTTCGTTTAAACCAGTTGCTCAGAAGTGATGCTAATCAACTTTGGGAAAAGTCAGATTATGCTCTGACTACCAGCCCTTTGTGCAGGAAACAGCGCCTTTCGCAGACGTTAGCCAGAGACAATGCAGGATATCCCCCAGAATCGCTAACCAATTTCCCTTCCTTCCAACACCGCCACTTTAATAAAGCAGTTAGAGCAGCATCCCAGGAGCAGTAGGAAAAAAATAAAAAAGGAGCCTTACCAGTTTCTCCTACGGTAGACAGACGAGAGAAAACCGCCCCCAGCTGCTCTAGGCCGGGCAACTGGGTTTCTTAGAGTCACTTGACTGAGGGGACCAAGAAGGCTGAAGTCTTCCTTTGCTCTGTTTGGTTTCTCCCCAGCAAGCCCTCCCAGGATCTTTCCCACAAAGCGCTCTGCTATTCTCTAATCCCCTCACAAGGAAAACCGGCACACACACCAAATGACTTCTGCAGAAGCGCCTCTCCTGGGGAGCGGGAGGGGAGGGGGTGAAAGGGGGTGTTTGCTGGCAGTAATTCCTACGAGGCGGATCCTCAGAGAGGCATGGGACCCGGACAGCAAGTACGGAGCCCGGGACCGGGATGGGTCCCTGGCAAGCGTGGGGATTCGCGTTTGCTCTCTTTCTCGGTGCCCTCCAAACGCTCAGGGATGGGCAAGGCAGCTCGCCTAAAACTTCATCTGACTTCTACACTCCTTTCTACTCCCTCCCAGGACAGAAGAATTTCAAACAAGGTAGGGAGAGATCAGCTAGAAGCTGCCCAAATCTAGCTAGCACTTTCAAAGCCCTTGACAATTTACAGCAGCTGCTTGTTTCTCGTGTATCCCCAAACTGAAAATAAATTGAAAACATCGAGAAAAGGCAGAATAGCAAATAGGAAAACGTGGATGGACATGCGCTAGCGAAGATCCTGAAAATGACCTAAATTCAATTTTAAAAATCATGTTTTAAAAATAGTAATGAAAAGTCAGTTGCTAAGTTGTAAGGCACGACCTTTTTTAAGATCTAAAGTTTACCTTGTCTTCCCGAGGACAGGGCTCACCCTGGTATTTCACAAAACTTTTCGCACCTTACAAACCCAAATCCCCTTCCAACCGAAGACAAATAGCTTACATATATCTCAGAGACGCTCTAATCGATCTGGGATTCCTCCCTTTCCCCTCGAGTTTTGAAAAAGAAGACTTACCTTTCTAGCGTGTCATCTGAAACCCCGAAACGAATAAATCAAGGAGGAGATAAGCAGATGGCAGCCTTCTACATTTTGCAGTGAGGGTCATTATTTCTAAGGAGACGCTGCTGCGCGGATACCTCTGCTCGGCAGCATGCCATTTGGGCCTTTGAAACAAAATGAATCGGCTTCACACCACCAGCTTTGCTACATACTAACACTCCAGAATGCCCCAACTGGGGCAGGCCGCCTCTTTCCGTAGCGACCCTGCACAGAATCAGAAGTGACGGTTTGATGGATGAGTTTCCCAAGAGACAATGCAATCTGTGACATCACGGTTCTGTCTGCACCCCCTACCCCAGGCCCCGTCCAGCCTGTCCTCTCTCGAAAGAAAACTGCCCCTGCTTGGTGACAGTGCCATCTCAAAAGCAAAAATGAGCCCGGGGTGCAAAACAAATGCTATAACTTATCTGTCCTTCTTCACTTCAATTTTCTGATTCCCCTTGGCTGGGGTAAGGAAAGGAGGACCGAGATAGGAATGGTCTGGGGAGAAAATTCAGACAAAACCAAACAAAAGCGCAGAATTCGATATTCTAAAAGTTTATCACCGGACAGCAAAGTAGTAACCTTCAAAAGGAACATTTTATTTTTCCTATCACTATTGAACACCTCCACAGTGACACGCGATTTAAGAGATTTTACGACGAAATTATATACAAACAACTGCAAAGATATTTCAAGTGTCTGTATGAAGACTTTCAGACTTAACCGCAACTCACTTAATACCACATTTTTCTTGATCATAAAAGATTTTCCTCTTCCTCACTCTCAAGTAATATATAACTTTTGAATTAACCTTGGCTACTCGCTCTATTCTGTGTTTTAGTTGTTCTCTGAACCAAGTACACGTCAGCAGTCTTAACGGTTAAAGTAATGCTTAGTGGCTGTGTCAATTTACATTCCCGCCAACAGTGCAGGAGGGTTCCCTTTTCTCCACACCCTCTCCAGCATTTACTGTTTGTCGATTTTTGGATGATGGCCATTGACACAGCCACTATGGAGAACAGTGTGGAGGTTCCTTAAGAAACTAAAAATAGAACTACCATACGACCCAGCAATCCCACTACTGGGCATACACCCTGAGAAAACCATAATTCAAAAAGAGTCATGTACCACAGTGTTCACTGCAGCGCTATTTACAATAGCCAGGACGTGGATGCAACCTAAGTGTCCATCGGCAGATGAATGGATAAAGAAGATGCGGCACGTGTATACAATGGAATATTACTCAGCCATAAAAAGAAACGAAATTGAGTTATTTGTAGTGAGGTGGATGGACCTAGAGTCTGTCATACAGAGTGAAGTAAGTCAGAAAGAGAAAAATAAATACCGTATGCTAACACATATATATGGAATCTAAAAAAAAAAGGTTCTGAAGAACCTAGGGGCAGGACAGGAATAAAGACACAGACGTAGAGAATGGACTTGAGGACACGGGGAGGGGGAAGGGTAAGCTGTGACAAAGTGAGAGAGCAGCATGGACATATATACACTACCAAATGTAAAACAGACAGCTAGTGGGAAGCAGCCGCATAGCACAGGGAGATCAGCTCGGTGCTTTGTGACCACCTAGAGGGGTGGGATAGGGAAGATGGGGGGCAGATGCAAGATGGAGGGGATATGGGGATATATGTATACATATAGCTGATTCACTTTGTTGTTATACAGCAGAAACTAACACACCATTGTAAAGCAATTATACTTCAATAAAGATGTTTAAAAAATAAAATAAAAGCAAAAGAAATAATTTTAAAAAGTAATGCTTACTAAGTCCACTTGAACTTCTAATACAAACGTACTTGCAAATAAAAGCTCTAATATCTTTGCCACTCTCATCATTACCTCCATCCTTTTCACCCATTTAAATTTCAGATGTGTGGCACAAGGACAATAAAAAACCCAGAAGATATCTATATCTATATTATGTCTGTCTCATCTATCTCATCTATTTATCTATCAATCTATCTCATCTATATCTCTATCTGTATCATCTATGTCTATACTCTTTTTCTAGCTTATCTATCTACGAATGATCAGTAGATCTAACTATATAAAAATCAAAATCTTTGGCATGGCATAAAACAACATAAGCTAAGTCAGAAGAAATGACGAACCGGGACAGAGGGCCTCCCTCCTTTACGTTTAACAAGTGGGGAAACTTTGAAAAGAGAAAAACCTACCACCCAAAAGAAAAATGGGCAAAGGTTATGAAACAGAGGTGACATATAATTGGTCCTTAAATGTATGGAAGGATGTTCCTTCTCACTTGCAGTAAGAAATGCAAATGAAAACTACACCAAGATATCACTTGTCACCTAATGGACTAGACGAAATCCAAAGGTTTGGCCTCATACGTCATTGGAGAAACAGGCACTCCCATAGGTTGCTGGTGGGAGTACAGAACACTACTACAAATATGGAGGGGGGTTGGCAATAAGTAACAAATTTAGAGCTGCATGGACCCTTCCATCCAGCCATACCCCTTCTAGGCATCTATTCCACAGAGTCACCAGTACAAGCATAAAATGTCACACGTTCAAGCAAAATAATGGAAAGCCCAGCAGTAGACTGATTATTCCATAGTACGGCTCCATAGCAAAGTTCTGCCCAACTGCAAAAGGAAGGTCAGATCTCTATGTACTAGTATGACGAACGGCCAGGTCACTGAAACGAAGTGTGGAAGAGGGCGTGGGGCTGTGAGAAATCAGGAAGTGGGAGGACTAAAAGTCCTAACGTAGCGTAGGCGAAACTGTGATGTTTGGTAGATCAGGCTTATTAAATGCATTTCCTACTAACAATATTTTCAACTTACGTTGGGTTTATCAGGATGTAACCCCATCGCAAGTCGAGGAGGATCTGTAGTTTGCGAATCCCAGACAGAAAAGGATAAGCAAACACAGAGGAATCTCGGGTCCGTTTCTGCCCTTCTCCCCCTCTTCACTTCCTTTCCCTATAAAAACCTATTTTTATTAGATTTTTATTTATCCTTCCAGAGTTACCTTTTTTTGTAAATACAGGCACAGGCATATAGACACTTCTAGTCCTACAGTTGGGCAAAATCATCTAACACCAAGTCTATATTATAAGAAAGTATTGAATATCTCATGTAATTTATTGAATACTGTCCTCAAAGTGAAAGCCAGAATGGTTGTCTGGGTCTAGAATGGTCGTAAGTGTATGGGTTGTTTCCACTCATGATCATGGGGCTGACCGCTGGCCAGCATCACGAGAGAGAATCGGACTGCATAGCGCTTGCCAGGGAAACGATCAAAGTTCAGAATTCGAAGTACGGTTTCTACTGAATGGGTATCGCTTCCATACTATCATGAAGTCATAAAACCATGGGACTTCCCTGGCAGTCAAGTGGTTAGGCCTCCGTGTTTCCACTGCAGGGGGCGCAGGCTCGATAGTCGGGGACTACCTGTATAGCCTAAGGACCCCAAAGGCCCTCTGCCTGGTTTTGAAAATAAAGGGTTATTAGAACACAGCCATGCCCATTCATGGCACGTTGTCCACGGCTGCTTTCCTGCTACAGTGACAGAGCTGAGTAGTCGCAGTAGCGGACTGAATGGCCCACAAGGCCTAAAATGTTTACCATCTGGCCCTTTACAGAAAAAATTTGCTGATCCCCACTCTGTGTGATGAGATGACTTTTAGCATACTGCAAGAGACACTCTTAAGAAGATGAGGTAGATATCCCTGGTTTCTACTTTAAAAGATGTTAAATTGAGATCAGAATACTTGTGTTCAACTCCTGGATGTCTCTGTCTGGTTACTTAACTTCCTTGGACTTGTTTTCATCATCTGCAAAGTGATGACCCCTGGCTTTGTTGTGAAGATTAAATAAAACAATGAAACAGGGCTTCCCTGGTGGTGCAGTGGTTAAGAATCCGCCTGCCAATGCAGGGGACATGGGTTCAAGCCCTGGTCTGGGAAGATCCCACATGCCGCGGAGCAACTAAGCTCTTGCGCCACAACTACTGAGCCCACGTGCCACAACTAGTGAGCCTGCGCTCTAGAGCCCGTGCTCCCCAACAAGAGAAGCCACTGCAGTGAGAAGCCCGCGCACCACAACGAAAAGTAGCCCCCGCTCTCCGCAACTAGAGAAAGCCCGCGCACAGCAACGAAGACCCAACGCAGCCAAAAATAAATAAATTAATTAAAAACAAAAACCAATGAAATAAATATGAAAGCACCTTGTAAACTCTCAACGACTATACTAAGATTTATTTTTAATATTATTATATTAGAAGGTGATAGGTAATACACATATACACACATAATCAGTATAGACAATTGATATTAGAGTAGCCACGACATTTAAAAAATTTGCAGCACTTAACAAGAAAACATTGCGTTTAAACTTTTCTCCACTTAACATTTCTAGGTAATATTATACTTATATCAGCCATGGTCACAGGATAACTCTCAGCTCCCATCTGTTCTCCACAACTAGTCAAGTCATTGCATCTGATCATGCGCCAATACTGACTCACAGGTAAAAGCCTACTCAGGACAAGGTCTTCAGACTGCAGTAGAATTGTTTGGTTTTCAGAAAGCTCTCGAAATTTTGAGACTTGAAGATATCTTTAAGTTCTAGTAGTTAAAATTCATCTAACAGAGGTTATCTTACTATGAAGTATGGCATACTAAATGTATTTGGGGTCCATCTGGGGACTATATGTGACACATATGTACTCAGATTTGAGGAAGAGACTCCCACACTCAAAATTCATGTTTGCATAATCACTTTTTCTTCTTTGAATGTATTATTTAAAGAAATTTTTTAAAAAATTTTTATTTATTTATTTTTGGCTGCGTTGGGTCTTCATCGCTGCGTGAGGGCTTTCTCTGGTTGTGGTGAGCAGGGGCTACTCTTCATTGCAGTACGGGGGCTTCTCGTTGTGGTGGCTTCTCTTGTTGCAGAGCACGGGCTCTAGGCATGCAGGCCTCAGTAGTTGTGGCTCGCGGGTTTCAGTAGTTGTGGCTCGCGGGCTCTAGAGCGCAGGCTCAGTAGTTGTGGCGCACGGGCTTAGTTGCTCTGCGGCACGTGGGATCTTCCCAGACCGGGGCTCGAACCCACGTCCCCTGCATCGGCAGGCAGATTCTTAACCACTGTGCCACCAGGAAAGCCCCTGAATGTATTATTTTTAACATAAAAACCAGAACTTCTTTTTGTTAGAACTATCAGTGGTTCTTCTTATACTCAATGATCTTTCCTTTTCAGTTAACGAATTTCTAGTAACTGATTTTGTTAAAGTATTTTAACTATTTCTAAACCATACATATCTGTGAGTCTCTAAAAAGTGAACTGCCCCCAAAGTGCATCAAAAGCCCTTAAAATATGCACATGATTTGACCTGCACCTCTACCTTTGGGAAATAATATTGAGGAAATAAGGCTACACATACCACTGTGTTCAGAGAAGTACATACAAGTGATGTATAAATTAGCAAAGCAACAACATCAAAATACTAGTAACAAAAGAAATGTCCCCAAAGAAGAAATCAGCTACAGAAGTTGTGGTATGGTCATTCAAAGGAATATTGCAATTCCTGCTATCTACTCCTATATAAACAAACCACCCGGAAACCTAGTGGCTTAAAAGAAGCCACATGCACCGTGCTCACAAACCTGTGATTTTGGAAGGGTCCAGCGTGGACAACCGCCTCTTCTCCACTTCGCATCAGCTGCTGTGGCTTGAAGGATGGAGGCTGGAGTGACCTAAAGACTTGCTTACCACACGGATAGCAGCTGATAGTGGGTGTTGCCTGACACCTTAGTGGGGGCTGGTGGCTAGAACACCTACATACAGCCTTTCCTGTGTGGCATGGGCTTCCTCAAAATATGATGGCTGAGTTCCAAGGGTGAGTGTCCGAAGGGAGGAGTAGGCAGAAGTCATATCCCCTTTTAGGATCTCTCTTGGAAATCATATGGTGTCACATCTGGTGGATTGAGGCAGTCATAAAACTTCACCCAAGTTCAGGGTAAGGGGACGTAGACTCTACCTCTTGCTGGGGCATGACAGGTCCAGAAAGTGAAGGGGGTGATGGAAAGGTTGTCGTCATCATTTTGCAAAGTATAATCTGTCATAATTATGCAGTCATTAAAAATGATACAGCAGATCCAATTTATTGACATGGAAAGACATTCAAATGATAGTGAATGCTGAGTTGCTAGAATAGCCAATACGGTGTTGTCCACTAGAAAGAACACAGGCACATAACTGACACTCAACACAAATTGGTTGAATAAATTGTTGTATAGAAATGAATTATGTTTTATGCTTGCGTCTATATTGAAAACATTCTAAGAGAAGCTACATCAAAATGTGAACATTGGTTATATTTCTGTGATGGGATTACAGTTTCACTTTTTTAAGATAGTGAGTTTATAATATTCTTTTAATGAATGTTCATAGAAAATTAAAAGGTATTTCAAAATGAACCTCAGAGGACAATAGTCTGAGTTGATTGTCAGAAAGGTTGCCCTATTTTTTTAAAGATAATTGAAAGCTAATTAGAATGCTCCCTGCCAAGCACTTTTTCCTTTTTCTGCCTTTTGGAAGAACTGATTGTTTAGCTATCTGTAAGCATTTAATTGATGTAAAGTATAATATTTAAAGAATTTAAGGGACGTAAAAATAAAACTTTCTCTTTCCTTTGTAATAACTAAAGAGCACCAGGAACATAAAATACAATTACTTTTTTTTTTTTTTTTTTTTTTTTGCGGTACACGGGCCTCTCACTGTTGTGGCCTCTCCCGTTGCGGACGGAGCACAGGCTCCGGACGCGCAGGCTCAGCGGCCATGGCTCACGGGCCCAGCCGCTCCGCAGCATGTGGGATCTTCCCGGACTGGGGCACGAACCCGCGTCCCCTGCATCGGCAGGCGGACTCCCAACCACTGCGCCACCAGGGAAGCCCGAAATACAATTACTTTAAACTATAAGATACCTCATTACAGTAATTTGTCTCCAAATTAGTCATTGGTGAGAATAACAGTAATCAATTCACATTTTCATCACTGAAATAGTAGGCTATAGTTCAGTGGGGATCAGGATATCAGAAAAGAAAAACTGTGGTGTGCATGTAAGGCACCTTTTTCTTGAACATTAATATTTTCAAAATATATGAAAATAGAACTTATTTTTGGAAGCAAAATTGCTAACTTCTCATATAGCAAATACTTTGAAAGCGCTGCTTAACCAAGATGTTAGAAATGACACATGAACCAATGTGAATGGACAATTTCCTCTTGTGCTGGGAGAGTGATAGTGTCAGATTTGGGCATTGGATGAAGCTGGATTAAACAAACAATCCTGATAGAATGAGAGTCATTTGTGCGACACCAGAAGAATACAGTTTTAGCTGAACTCCTAAACTGGTTTAATAGTCATCAGCTTTTAGTAAGCCTTGTCATGTTTGTATCCAATTGTAGTCATTTCCTTTTACTTGACTCCAATTGAAATCTCTAATATTTTATGCTAGAGCTCTAACTTCACTCCTTGAAAGGTCACTCCTCTGAAGGAATGCATGGGTGAACTCAGCTCTGATTCTCTAGAAGCAAAAAGAGTTCCACGGTCAACTCTTAATGACGAAATCATTAACATCCTGAATAAACACAGTTCATCTTGTCTCTGGAAGCTAGGATCTCTGATCCTCCTTTTTGGAATCGGATCATTAATCACTTGAATCACAGGCGCGCTCACACCCACACTCACCCCCACCCCCTCCCACCTCCGACTCCCACAGGCAAGATATTATTCATCCAAAGAGTCAATCATTTCGTCTTTCCAAAGAGTTTTTGTTTTTTCAGTTTGTAAGTTAATTGCTTCAAGTAATAAATGCTCAGTGTGGAACTGTGGATATTAAAAAAAAAATCTAAGAAAAAAAAATCACCTATAATTCAAAACCGAAGAGACAACCACTATTAATAGTTTGCTATACATATTTATAGATAGATGGATGATAAATGATAGAGATAACATTCAACAAATTGAGTTCATACTGGAGATATATATATATATATATATATACATATATACATTTTTACATTGTGTTTTTCAAAAAATGTCATTATTTTTGAATCTTTAACAGCTTTACTAAGGTATAGTTTACGTATCACAAAGTTCACCCATTTTTAATGACTTTTAGAAAAGTTATCAAGTTCTGCAACCATCACCAGAAGTCACTGTTAGAGTATTTCCATCACTCCAACAAGACCCCCTTGCTTCTTTAGAGTTTATCCCCATTCCTACCCCCAGCCCCAGGCAACTACTTCCTATTTCTATAGATTTGTCTGTTCTGGATACGTCCTATAAATGGGGTCATACAATACGTAGGTCTTCTGTGTATGGCCTCTTTTACTAAAAAAATTGTTTTTGAGCGTCATCCATGTTGTAACATGTACTATGACTCCATTGGTTTTTAACCCTAAATAGCATTTGTAGCTCTTCATCAAATCTAGCATAAAAACACTCAGCTTTAACCACTCTTTGGGTCTTTATTTCTTTATAAAGGCTCTTGTGTCATGTAAAACTTTTGTTAAATAAATATGTATGCTTTTCTCTTGTTAATATGTCTTTTGTTACAGAGGCCCCAGTCAAGAACTTAGAAGCCTAGAAGAAAAAGATATTTTTCTTTTCTTCCAAGAGCTGGTTGATTCATTCAACAAATATTGATCCAGTGTCTACTATGTGCCAGCCCACTGTCCGAGATGATTAGTTCACACTAACATACAGGAAACGCAGTTGATCCTGCTTTCCCATGGGTTAGAGTCTATTTGGGAAGAAAAACACTCAACTTGAGGGGATAATACAGTGAATGAGAACTATGGAATGAGAGGTACAGTTAGCATTACAGCATGGAATAGCAAACACCTAACCTCTTCTATGGTTCTGTGAGCCCGCACTTGGAACACCAAAGTTGGTATAAAGATTATTTTAAGATGATGACATTTGAGATTCAACAGATACAGAAAGAAGTCTTCTTGGAGTTTCCCTTATTTGACTAAAAGCAGAAACTTAGGAGAAATGAAGACTACCATAAATTCCCTCTTGAGGGTGCCTTCTACTCCCAGGAGACAGACCAAGAGTAAACCCACCACAAATCCCCTCCTGGGGGGAGTTTCCTAGTCATGCATAAGCAAACATCATAAACTTAAAAAAATCTGCCATTTGTTCTTCTAAAAACCCATCTGACTTTCCAAAAAAGACCTATTTGTTCTTCCCCACATATGTCTTTACTCCCCACTCCATTTGCCTACTAAATTAGGTATATAAGCCCCAGACTTTAACCACTCCTTTGAAATACTCATCACCAAGCCCTCCCATGTACGTGTGCAGCACATGTATATGAAGTCTGTCTGTTCTCCTGCTAATCTGTCTTTTGTTAGTTTAAATTCTCAGGTCCCTCCCAATCACAAACCTAAGAGTGCAGAGGAAAAGTTTTTCCTACCCAACAGTTTATTTTTTTCCCCAGAAGAATCAACTTTGGTGACGAATAAGTAGGAATTAGCCAGGTAGGGTAGGAGAGACGATGGAGCCTGCTCCAGGGAGAGACTTGTACAAAGACCAAGAAATAAGAGAGAACAACACATGGGCCGACAGAAGGAAATTCGCCAACACTGGAACGTGAATTTCACAAGGGAGAGTGAAAAAATAGATGGAGTCCAATAGATAGACGGGGGCTAGACTGCGCTGTCCAATATGATCAACTGAAATGCAGTGAGTCTGGCTGAGATATGCTGAAGATGTAAAAATACACACCGGCGGTCAGAAATTTAGCATGAAAAAAGAATGTAAAATATCTCGTTAATAATTTTAAAAACAAAGATCATATGTTGAAATTATAATACCATGGCTATATTGGGTTAAATAAAATATATGATTACATTGAGTTTTATTTGTGTTTTATTTGTAATTTTGCTACTGGAAACGTTTTAATTACACATGCAGCTCACATGATATTTCTACTGGACAGTGCTGTTCTAGACCAGGGAGGGCCTGAAAACCTAGATTAGGACTCGTTGGTGTATCGAAAAATAACATCGGCTCTAAGAGGTCACTAGCCACTATTTCAACGAGCTACATCCTGATTAATAATTGTGTTGCCTGGAACAAACAGGAGGCTGACCTTTGCCCATAATCAAATGGTTTTTTTTAAAAAAACAGTTTTTTGAGAAGTCATTACTACAATTCTCATGGACCTTTACTTTCTTATACATTTGCTACTAACTCCCTCTGTTTCAAGAAGCATAGGGCCTGGGGATACCCCCCAGGTTCCCAGTACCATTTATCCCATTTATAAAGGAACTGGGAGATTGGACACTCCATTTATTTCAGAAATCTACCAGGTGGTTTTGCTTTTCAGTTAACAAAAATCTGCTACTTCCTCCAAGAAATAGAAACAATGGATTAACAGGGCTACTCTCAGCGGGTGAAAATGCTGACTTTATTCTACAAAGGGACACCACAGCCAGCTCTTAATGGCTCTTTAACGATCCATCCAAGGATCAACATTCAAAGGACTGGATCCCAGAATGCCTCAGGGGACGTTTCCTAAACTCAAATTACAAGTCCAAACAAAACCCAAAGAAACACTGAAAGAAACCTACAGAAGCTTGGAGCAGGGGAATTTGGGGATGAGAACTGTCTCTCAGTATGCAGAAGCTTTCAAAATAAGGCGAGAGAGATGATTTATACGGGACTGCCTGTGATCACTCATCACTGATGAGGGTTTTTTTCCATGAAAAATTCACTTTGAGTCTAATAAAAAAGGGAAGCTCAAATATCTTTCCTGATGATTCAGTATGTTTGTTTTAAAGCACATAAGACCCTTAAGAATTGATTGAAGGATTTGGTCTCTTTCTACATATCTGGCGTGGTGTCTGCGGGTGTCCCGTGGTGGTGGTTTGTTTTTGGAGCCATGGCTGGGAGGCAGGGGGTGGGTGTGCCCTGACTTGTGCCGCATGGTGATGGAAAGCAGGTTTTCTCCATCATGACACTATTGACATTTGCGGCTAGATCATTCTCTGTCCTGGGGGCCGTCCTGTGCATTAGAGGATGTTTAGCAGCATCCTTGGTCTCGACTCACCAGATGCCAGTAGCTTCCACCACATCCCGCTGGTAACAACCAAAAATGTCTCCAGACTTTGCAACAGGTCCCCTGGAGGCCAGAATCGCCTTCCCCCACCTCCTCTTGAGAACCACTGATGTAATCCCTTAAAATACAGTATTTATAGAGACACAGACTTCAAAGCACTGATGTGCGTTTTCCCGGTTGTTTTTTTACCCCGTAAGTGCTATGATGCAGACCTAGACATGTGTGTTTCTAAAATCTTTCTAACAAGTTGGACAGCGTTGGAGAGAACACGTTTTCCACTGAACCCCGACCCCGTCAGGCAAGCTGAGAGTCCAGCCTCAGTCTGGAGGGATCTTTTACTGGGGAGGCTCTGGTCACACGTTGACATTCTGCTGGGGCGAGTCCTGCCCCCATCCTCTGCAACCATCCCAAAGAAACTGAGAAACAAGATAGTCTCATAACCCCGATTTGTGTTCACCCTTAAATGAAATAAAATGGCCCATCTTAGTGTAACAGGGAAGGGCCAAATGTGACTCCATGTTGGATCTGTTTCTTTTACTTTAACCTTTGCTTCCCGTCGCTTTGGTTCACTGAAAGGATACTGTCTCTACATAATGGCCTGCCTCGGGGAACCCTGCCCCTCTGCCTGAATGTTAAACCAAAGTGCCTTTGTTCAGGGAAACATCCGGACCCTGTCCACCTGTGGATGGCTGTAAGAAAGAAGAAATTAACACATCCCCTCCCCGAGGCTGGCCATTCCAGGGGAAGTTTGCAAATCTTATGGCCTTTTTACTTTACTTCCTCATCTCCTCCCCCTCTCTGCTAGAAAAGAAACTGGCATCCAAACCCCGATAAGATGGTTATTTTGAGACTGTAGTCTGCCATCTTCTCGGTCTGCCAGGTCTGCCGGCTTTCCGGATAAAGTCGTCTTCCTTGTCTCAACACCTCACCTCTTTATTGGCCTGTCTGCGAGCTTGGACTCGGTAACATTAGTTTTTCAAAAATGGATCTCATTTAAACGGACAACCGACATCTTGACAAATGCACGATTCTGGTTGAGAGCGCACATTTAATAGTGAGGTAGACTGAATTTATATGGGTGTGCTCTTGTGAATGTTGTCCTAAAAGTGATTCAGAAAGGGTAAGAGGGGGTATACCTCAGTGGTAGATCATATGACTGCAGAAAGGGTAAGGGGTGCTATTCTATGATAAGGGGATCAACATCCTGAGTGTCCCCCACTATTCACTTCTACAATCATACACCCATTGAAGAGGAGCCGAATATGCTACCCCCAAATATGCCACTTGGGCATGACGATGACTTTGAGCGAAAGGCAACTGAGAAACAGCAGGTAGAGAAAAAGCTCTCTACCCTCCCCTATTTGCCCAAAGGCAGGGCATACATTTCCCTCCGTGAAGATGTCTCCCCTCCACCCTCCGGTATCAAGAGGAGACCGACTTATCACTGGAGATGGCAGTGAAATCTGCATCAAGAAATCTTACTGAAATAATCCTTATCTTCCATTAGTCTCCTCCATGTGTTCCTCACAATTTACTGTCCCCAGAGTCCTGAAACCCTTCTCCATTGTCTTGGCACGTGTCCACCAATTTATAGCACTCTGTTGAAATAGTAATATAAGCCTCTAGGTCTGATAGCCTCTTTGGGGTTTTCACTTCATTTCTGTGAGCCCCCCCATATGCATATTTAATAAACCTTTTTCTCCTGTTAATCTGTCTTTTGTCAGTTTATTTTGCAGGGTCCCAGTCACCGAACCCAAGAGGGTAGAGGAATAAGCTTTTTTCCCTCCCTGACTCCATGTTGGCACCTGGAAGAGGCCTCCCATGTGGACGTAGAACAGATCAAAACAACAACAGGTCATGCTGCAATTGTGCAAATATGGGGGACTGATACCTCCTATCTAGAACAAGTTTTACTAACACTTTTATTCCACCAGTGGGCCTTGCCAGTTTTAACCATCACTAAGGAACTAAATCCCTGGACAATCCTCCCCCACCCTCCTACAAAGAGTTGCCCTTTTGAGAAGCAGCTCCATTGCAAACTGGAGTCTGCAGCTCGGTGCTCTACCCCTGCGACTTATGCTCAGAGGCTCCCATTAGACCCATCGCTTGTTTCTGTAGCCCTGTTTTGATAGGTGTGGCTCGTCTCTCCCCAGAGCAGTGTCCTGCATTTGCCCCTACCCTCTGAGGAGCTGTACTTCCTAGTGGTACCACACTCAGCCTCTGTGAGGCAAAATAAATTTCTGGACATCACAGAGTCTATCATTTAACTCCAACGACCACAGATATACTCTTCGAACACGTTAAAGAATTGCCTAGATCTTTTCACTTAAGACCATGCAGTTTTTAGATAGACTCCTGGATGCAGATTAGGTAAAGTGACCAGCTCGGTACTTCAGTCAAGTTTTACTGTAATGCAGCTGAAAGGTAAATTTATCCTACGATGTAGCGAAACACCATTATACTTTCCCTCCTTTTTAATATATTGTGCATCTCATGGACCGTGTGAAATATGCGTAATAGAAATCGGGGTAAAAAGACATTTTTAGAAAGTTCTTTACATTTAGGAAAGTGGGATTTCAAGTAATGGATTACAGGCAAAATCTTTCATAGTAGCAGAGCAAAGAAAGAGGGAGGTAGCTTTAAGATATCTTAGGGAAAGAATTAGATTTGCCTTGGATAGATAGAATTAAAGGACAATCAATATATATATATATATATATTTTTTGCGGTACTCGGGCCTCTCACTGTTGTGGCCTCTCCTGTTGCGGAGCACAGGCTCCGGACGCGCAGGCTCAGCGGCCATGGCTCACGGGCCCAGCAGCTCCGCGGCATGTGGGATCCTCCCGGACCGGGGCACGAACCCGTGTCCCCTGCGTCGGCAGGCGGACTCTCAACCACTGCGCCACCAGGGAAGCCCCAATCAATATTTTTGACTGAACAATTTTTAAAAAACCCAGGTCACTCTTACTCTATGACGATGTGAAGCCTACCCATGCAATGGAAATGTTCTGTTCTTACACTGGTGGGAAAGTAAATTTGTAGACTTTAGCAGTTTTTTAATGTCATCTACAAAAAACTTTCTTGAAACTATGGAGACAAGAAAATTATTTTTTTAGACAACTAAAGAGAGGCTTGCAAGCCTGAACACAAATCATTAACAATGCAGTGCTGGAAACTCTGTTTTTTTGCTTTTTTTAATGTAAAATCCAGAACAGGCAGACTATCGAGTTCGAAAAAGAAATTAATATAACCTCCCAGGCAAGAAGAAAAGCAAATACTCACTCTAAAGCAGCTGCCGTTCATGCCAGCAAAGGTTAGAGCAACAAGGCTATTTTCTAACAAAGTGTGAATCCCATTAGTGCCGAAGTGTTATCCATTCCTTAATCCTTACATCTTAGCCTGAACAGATTTAGGATTTTACTTCCATCATGATCTCAAGACTGGTAAATAGGACCCACAGAGATGTGCAAAAATGGTGAAACCATTCAAAAGGCATTTTTGTCTTAGCGTAAGACTTTGACATACACACAATAGGCAGTGGCCAAAGTCTGCGCAAATACCTCTTTAGCATGCTTAGGTGGACAAAGTAGGGAGCTGCCCCCCCCGTTTCCCAGATTCCCTTGCGGCCCCCATTGTCTCTTCCCAAATACACAATGATGCCATTTCACGATTGGTACACTAGATGTGGAGCACTTGGAAAAGTTTCTCTGGGGAGCTCAGAATTTAAACTTGTTTCATTTAAAGAAGAAGAAGAAGGAAAGTAGAGGAGTTGCAGCAGCAGCTAAAAAAGTAAAACATCTGGAAATTATCAATGACTGACTTAGTTGTGTGCCCAACCAAGGTGATATACTAACTTTAATATTGCAGTCCAGTGGACATTGATTGTTTATTACAGCAGTTCATCTTCAAGGATCTGAAATCAAAATGCTTGCATATGATTTTTTTTTCTGTATCAAGATCTGTCAAGTATGCCTCCTAAGCCAGATTGTGTCATTGGGCAGAACCAAATAAAGTCACAAAATGAAGTTACCTATTCTCGTAAAGAAAAATCCAATGTAAGAAAAGCTCATACCTTGGCAAAGATTTTCAACATGGTTGCAGTCAAGTCATTTTCCAATTTTATAAGTAAATAACATTGACCACATGAAATATTCGGCCAGAAGTATACACAGTCGCGATGACTTTTCTTTATTAAAGGTGTAAAGCTAAGTGTTCAAATTTAAAATTATTGGACTTGGGTTTCAGCACTTAAATGTATGCAGTGAATGGGTAGGATAATTATACCACGATGTGTTTAACACAAAGAACGTTTCTATCTTGAGGAAAAACCTTCTGATTCCCAACTGCACAAAGCTGTACCAACTTGCCAAGAATGAAGAAATAAAAAAAGCTCACTGGAAGTAACATTTGGTTGTGCACATTAGCACTGAAGACAACTGTGGTTTAGAAATTTCCCCTCTTTTAATTATAGCAAGTAAACTATTGTGCCAACTCTCTTTGGGCAGCTCAATTTTCATCCTAGCTGACTAGCCTGAAAATGAAGCTGTCAAGAGCCCTAGGTTAAAACTGTTTTTCTGAAAAGAATGTGTATTATATAGCATGTCTCCAAAAGTTGTGGAGAATCTGTTCAGAAAGATACGTCGTCTTCAAACTGAGTCTGATGCATAGTTTTATTACTTAAGGTGAAGAAGATCCATACGGAAAGTTCTTTTAAATAATTTAAATCATATATACAGCAGGACTTCTTTTAGGTATCTTACTTATTTGCCTTTAAGTACACACCATTTTCAGAATCCATGACTAAGTTGAATACATGCCATTGTGTTTTTTTGAAAGCAAACTAGGTTTGCACCAATACAAGTTCTTACCCGACATTCACTTAATCACCAGGAAAGTTCTTTGGTAGTTATGAAAAATTCTATAGGACAGTTTACTCTTTCCTGCAGTTAATGAATATTATGAACTGAATGTCTGTGTCTCCCCAAAATTCATATACTGAAGCCTTAACTCCTAACGTGACTGTATTTAGAGATGGGATATTTCTGGAAGTAATTAAGGCTAAATGAGGTCATAAGGTGGGGCCCTGATCCAATAGGATTAGTGTCCTTATAAGAAGAGACACCAGAAAGCTTGCTCTGTTTCCACGTGCATGCACTAAGGAAAGGCCATGTGAGGACACAATGAGTAGGCAGCAGTCTGAAAGCCAGCAAGACAGCCTTTACCAGAAACCTAATCAGCTGGCACCTTGATCTTGGACTTCCCAGCTTCTAGGACTGTGAGAAGTAAATGTCCGTCATTTAAGTCACCCAGTCTGTAGTATTCTGTTATGGCAGCCCGAACTAATACAATGAACAACACAACTTAGTAGCACAAATATATTTTAGTTAGAATCTTGTCATTACAGTAGGATTCCTGGAGCAAGCACAAAGGATACTGGGATTTAAGAAGGAAAAGTAACCGAAAATCACACAATAAGCGTCTTTAGCCTCTAAGAATTTTTACTGCCTCACGCTCAAACGGTACAGTTTGCAATATCCACACAATTAAAAGTGATATTTAGCTACGAGCTTATACGGTCTCACTAAGCAACAGCAAAACGTAAGGAGATAGTCATAAGTTCATTATATCCAGAGTCAGGATTTTTAGCCATTGAAGGCAATGTTTAATACATTCTTTTTGCAACACGAAATAAAGGTGATGGATAATTCACAAAATAAAATAAGACGTGGCCTACGAATTTCAGAGGTGTTTTGAATCCTCTCTTCCAATATAATTTTCTCATTTTAAAAATGAGAAAGACCAAAAAGTAGAAACAACCTAAATGTCCACCAACTTGTGAATGGATAAATAAAATGTGATCTATCCATGCAATGGAATATAATTCAGTAATAATAAGGAATGAACTATTGATATATACAACAATATGGATGGACGCTGAAACATTAGGGTAAGTGAAAGAAGTCAGTTGCAAAGGACCACATATTGCATGATTCCACTGATAGGAAATGCCCACAAAAGGCAAATCTCTATACACACAAAATCGATTAGTGGTTGCCTGGGGTGGGAGATGGAAACAAGGAGTGACTGTCAGTGGGCAAATGGAATCTTTGTGGGTAATGGAAAATTTCTAAAGCCGGATTGTGATGAAGGTTGCACAACTCTGTACATTTCTTAAACTTATTGAATTGTACACGTAAAATAAGTGAATTTTATGGTCAGCAAATGATATCTCAATAATGCTGTTTTATAAAAAACGAAGAGAGGGGGCTATGAAATGCTGAGAAACACACCCGCGGTCACCCATCTAAATGAAAACCCAGGCCAAAGCCTCAGAAGATTCAGATCTTCATTCAGATCTGTCAAAACTTTAGATGTATTTCGACCTCGTCTATTAACATACATTCTTGATCTCTCTAGTCTTCCACTGGAAACTGAGTTAAGGGAAAACAAATACAGTGGGTGGTTCTTCTAACTCTGAGTTTTCATTCAGTAACTCTAGCATATATAACATCAATTTTTTTTCCAAATTAGAGTAAATATTATTTTAGATGGTAAGATTGAGATCAGAGTGTTCTATTAAGAAATCACTAATCCAGGTAGGTTACCATTTTTTTAAAACAAATAACCAAGTATACACTCTTTTAAGATTCCAAGACTCTGAACAAAATTTGTGGAGGCTTTTCAAACATCCACTAGTACTAGCATGAAATCGGGCGCCACTTTCCTTTCTTTATATTGATATGACACCACGTTGCTTATACTGCACTCTCACCCCCTTCCAGTGCATGTACACACACACACACACACACACACACACACACACACACACACACACACACACACACACACACACACCCCTCAGGCTGACTTTTACCTTCAAACCTTGGCTGACCCCTCTTCCTTGAAAGCTATAACCATCCCCTTCCCACCTCACTTTCCACCTCCGGTCTGGGGAAATCCGCCTTTCAGATTCAGGTCTGATCTTGCCTTCTCCGGAATCCTGCTCCTCTTTCCCATCCACAACCTCACTTTTCTTCCTCGTAGCACGTTAAACACCTGTTCTCGAGGTATCACTCACATTAGACTGGGCTTAGATATGGAACTGTCTCTGCCTCTAGACGGGAAAGCGCAGGGATAATAAGGTCTTAGTCATATATGGATGTTTAGGGTCGAGGATAGAATTTAACACACCGTAGGTATTCAGGAAGTGTCACAAAAGGGAAGGAAGGGAAGGAGGGAAGGAAGGGAAGGAAAGAAAGAAGGATGTGAGGGAGTAAATCGTGCACGGCTGCCTCAAGGATTCTCTCCATTAATGCGTTTATTTGTCTTGTGCACTTATAGTTCAACCCTTTGTCCATAGCCCTGATGAGCCCCAAATCACTTCCTGTTCTGCACCTCAGGACCACTTCTCCTGTCATTGAAGGGAAGGGGCTAATGACCCTGAGGGAGAGAGTGCCCTCTTGGGAATCCCCATCAAATCAGAGGGGATCTGGGGCCCCAACGACTCTGAAAGTACTTTAGAATCTTCTCAACTTAGGCAGCTCGGAGGTTTACGACTGGGAGCCAGATGCTTGGGTATGTGAGGGTGTGGGCGCAGCAGGGAAAGTGAACTTCGGACGCTGTAGGCACGTCCCGAGTTTAGCCCAACTTCCCGAGATCCTAAGGGACAACCTCAGTGGAGTCGGGGTCTTGATCAGCAACACAGTGGTGACAGTGACAGTGACAGGAATATATAGTACGGGCCACTGATTACGTAAAGGTTTTACAGAGCTTACCTCACGGGACTACCCAGAATAAATACAATTTTGGGTACAATTTGTTCCCATTTTATTGTATTTATTTTTTGTTCCCATTTTCAAGATGAAGACACAGATTCGGGTGGGAGATGTAACCTGCCCAAAGTAATGGACTCAGCAAGCGATACTTGGAACGCTCTTCTTCCAGATGGCTGCTCCCTCTCCACGTTTCTTTACCTCTTCTCCACTGTCTCCTTTCTTTTTTTTTTTTTGCGGTACGCGGGCCTCTCACTGTTGTGGCTCCTCCCGTTGCGGAGCACAGGCCCCGGACGCGCAGGCTCAGCGGCCATGGCTCACGGGCACAGCCGCTCCGCGGCATGTGGGATCTTCCCGGACCGGGGCACGAACCCGCGTCCCTTGCATCGGCAGGCGGACTCTCAACCACTGCGCCACCATGGAAGTCCTCCACTGTCTCCTTTCTACGAGGCCTCCCATGATTTCCTTATTTAAACTGCAGCCTCCCCCAAATCCCTTCCTTGTTTATTTTTCTTCATTGCACTGACCACCTTCTAATCCTTACGGAGTTTACACATGTATTTTTATAACGTCTATTCACAAACATTCCCCTCCACAAGATATAAATTCTTCAAGGACAGTCATCTTTTTCTCTCTCTGTGTTGAGGGCTCTATCCCTGGCACCTAGACAGGTGGCCCGGCATACAGAACATTCTCATCAGTATCTGTTGAATAAATGAGTAATTCAACAAGGATTGGGATGCCTTGTTGGGCCTTCTCAATGATTTTTCCAGAAGATATTACACCATTTCACATTCAACTTGTTAATGACATTCCGCTTTCGAGTTTTCACCATTTCCCATTGGTAAATGTAAGTGTCCTACAGAGAAGTTCACTGAAGACAATGCTGGTGCCTTCAGAAGGTTAAATTTGCAGAGAACTTAATAGTGCTAAAATAACTGGTAAAGCTTGACAGAATGTTAAATGTTATACATGCAGGTGCACTACCATATCTGGAGTTTCCTTTTTCTGAGAGTTAAAAATGTGATATACTTAATCTAGCTAAAATGAATATTCCTCTATATATGTATTATATATTTTAGGGGCTATCTCCATTGAAAAATGGTGTATTTGTTTATCTCTAATTCTATCTCTCTGTTAGGCACACTGATGAGGCACCCTCAGTGTCTGAACTGAATATAAGTTAAGTTCTCTGGGGGTAGAAATAGTTGCCCCACCCCTTTGCCAAATGCAGCAGCTTCTAAAGGATGTTTCCTTGAGATGCTTCCCATTAAGGATGTCACGAGACCAAGAAAGTTTGCCACCGTAAAGCCTCTGGGAGGTCTGTACAAAGACACCTGTATAACTTTGTTCAAGTGTTTCCTCAATTTATGTGACCATGGTACCTACTGTTTGTGGACATCTGGAATAACTCCCTTTGAGAAAGCTGGTTAAAAGCAGTTACTTAAAATACCTGTATTACATCCTATACCAAATGCCCCAACCATTCTCATCTTTGAGGGAGGAAGGGAGAGACAGGGGGGAGGAGCGAGAAGAAAAAGGAGAAGAGGATGGCTTAAAATCAGATATTTTGGGCTTCCCTGGTGGCGCAGTGGTTGGGAGTCCGCCTGCCGATGCAGGGGCCGCGGGTTTGCGCCCCGGTCCGGGAAGATCCCACATGCCGCGGAGCGGCTGGGCCCGTGAGCCATGGCCGCTGAGCCTGCGCGTCCGGAGCCTGTACTCCGCAACGGGAGAGGCCCGCGTACCGCAAAAAAAAAAAAAAAAAAAAAATCAGATATTTTGTTCATAATGATTTTTTCTGTCCCTTTGGTGGGTTCAGAATTGTTCCTTTTTCTTTTAAAATAGATACATAAAGACTCAATGCCAGTTTTATTTCATCTCCAAGTTCTGATGAACGGAAATGAGATTTATTCTAATATAAATCACTAAAACAAATCTATTGCCAAAACATCTCTGAAGTGTATGTTGGAGAGCTTTTATAATACAATTTGTATTGTGAGACCAGTTATTGCCTGTTGTACCAAAACCATATGGTGTTAGTTTCACAGGAAAAGAAGATGTAAAAGAATGCTTTCAAACCAGTGCCTAGTCAAACACTCGGCCCATCCCCTTTCTTCCCCCAGTGCCTTGTCCAACAGACGCAGTAAGCTTTCTATAAGTCATCTCACTTTTTGAAGTGGTCACAAAATCTTTCCTAACTGTTTATACTTTAGTTCTTCTACACAATTATGACATTTTAAAGACGCATTGAGCTCTAAGCTTCACTTATTATGTCTTTAGCAGGTCAAAGTTTTCCTATGAATTTTATTCTTAAAAAGACGCAGTTCAGTGAAAGCCCAGGGACCACTGCATCCCACCACTCCCATCACCAGTAGCTTTGTCTCCAGAACCTTCTAATGGTTGTTGTGATTTGCTTTTGAGAAGGCAGCAAAGCTCTGTCACGCTGATATAGCATGTGACTATCAGTAAAAGTAACAGAGAACCCACATGCTATTGTACTCACAAATATTACTGAAAAAGAAGATGAGTTGAGAAATATTAAACTCAAAGAATGAGAGAAAGGAAGAAAAAAAGAGAAAGGTTATAATCACCTAGCTTCCTTTCCTTTATGATTTTGTTTTGATTCTCAAAACATTGTTAAATTTAATTTGCTAAATTTTGTTTAAGTATTAGATGAATGTTGGATAAGCTTTAATAAGAAATTTGAGGCTTTATTAAATTAAATCCCTTTGTTAGCATGAACCCAATGCAAGTTTTAGAGCACTCTGGGGTGACTTTCTTGCGTCTTAAAAATTGAGCCAACTATGAAAACCGTATCTAGGTGAGTTAACGTGATTTCTCCCCGGCAGTACGGCAGGAAGTTTGCTCTGAGAATCATGCTCAGTCCTTGCCAGGAGCATTGGATGAGGTATCACCACAGAAGAAGCAGAATACAGTGCATGATTTTAAGAAGCTTAGAATCCAGTTGATAAAACAGGGAAGGAACAAAGTTACAATATTTGCAACTTTGATTTACAAGAAATGGTACAATATGGGATCAACGATTTTATAACCTGCTAAATGTGTTGGCCAGAGTTCATTATATGTTAGATGAAAGCTCTGGAAAGTGGGATATTGCCACCTAGCTCAATAAACATTGTCAATACCACATGAGAGGAACTTTGTAAAGCCCAAGGGGATCGCTTTCACACCCTTTGATTTTTTTTTTTGGCTGCTTTTTGAGTCTTAGTTGCTGCGCGTGGGCTTTCTCTAGTTGTGGTGAGCAGGGGCTACTCTTTGTTGCGGTGCGCGGGCTTCTCATTGTGGTGGCTTCGCTTGTTGCAGAGCACAGGCTCTAGGCACGCGGGCTTCAGTAGCTGTGGCACATGGGCTTCTGTAGTTGTGGCACGCGGGCTTCAGTAATTGTGGCTTGCGGGCTCTAGAGCGCAGGCTCAGTAGTTGTGGTGCACGGGCTTAGTTGCTCTGCGGCATGTGGGATCTTCCCGGACCAGGGCTCGAACCCGTGTCCCCTGCATTGGCAGGTGGATTCTTAACCACTGTGCCACCGCGGAAGCCCGACACCCTTTGATTTCATAGAAGTTAGTTAGATTCAGGAGTTTCATAAAGAAGCCAGTGTATTCTGATGGAGGGAACTTGGGCTTTGGGGTCTTATGATTCCCACACTGTTTGTGCCTCTTAATAGCTCTGTGATCTTGGCAGACTGCTTGACATCCCTAAAACCCGGTTTCCTCTTCTGCGAAACAAAAAGTCCTACTCCATTGATATTGTCAAGAAGATTAAATGAGATGGTGGACATCCTTAACTCTGTATCTGGCACATGACGGAAGCCCAGAAAACACTGGTTTCTTTCCTCTTAATAAAAGTTAATATTTATCGACGGCATCTCAACCACTGCACTTTTTATTTATTTATTTATTTATGGCTGCACTGGGTCTTTGTTGCTGCGTGCGGGCTTTCTCTAGCTGCAGCGAGCGGGGGCTACTCTTCGTTGCGGTGCGTGGGCTTCTCACTGCAGTGGCTTCTCTTGTTGCGGAGCACGGGCTCTAGGCGCACGGGCTTCAGGAGTTGTGGCTCGTGGGCTCTAGAGCGCGGGCTCAGTAGCTGTGGCCCATGGGCTTAGTTGCCCCACGGCATGTGGGACCTTCCGGGACCAGGGCTCGAACCCGTGTCCCCTGCATTGGCAGGCGGATTCTTAACCACTGGGCCACCGGGGAAGTCCTGAGCAAACATTACTAAGTACTCACTTTGTTTCAAGCTCTTTATGAATGGCTGAATTGCAACGATGAAGAAAACAGACATGGCCCTTGCCCTCATGGAGCTCACAACCTAGCCTAGGGTTTCTCAGCTTCAGTGTTGTTGACATTTGGGGCTGGACAATTCTTTGCTATGGAGAGCTGTCCTGTGCACCATAATACCGAGCAGCATCCTTGGCCTCCACCCATTAGACAGCAGGTTGTGACAATCAGAAAAGTCTCCAGGGCTTCCCTGGTGGCGCAGTGGTTGAGGGTCCGCCTGCTGATGCAGGGGATGCGCGTTTGTGCCCCGGTCCGGGAGGTTCCCACATGCCGCGGAGCGGCTGGGCCCGTGAGCCATGGCCGCTGAGCCTACGCGTCTGGAGCCTGTGCTCCGCAACGGGAGAGGCCGCAGCGGTGAGGGGCCCGCGTACCGCAAAAAAAAAAAGTCTCCAGACATTGCCATATGTCTTCTGGGGAGGAGACTGCCCTGAATAAGTACCACTGCTCTTGTGAATACAATATTAAGAGTCTTGTGCTTAAGGAACTAGGAAACTCCTACTGACCCTGAGGCTCTTTTAAGATACACAGTTTGTCTTTAAAAAACAAACAAAAAACCGCCAGAGAGAGAGGGTGTGGAGAAAAAGGAACCCTCCTATGTGGTTGGTGGGAATGTAAATTGGTGCAGCCACTATAGAGAACAGTGTGGAGGTTCCTTAAAAAACTGAAAATAGAACTACCATAAGACCCAGCAATCCCACTCCTGGGCATATGTCCGGAGAAAACTCTCATGCAGAAAGATACATGCACCCCTATGTTCATAGCAGCACTATTCACAATAGCCAAGACATGGAAACAACCTAAGTGTCCATCGACAGATGAACAGATATAAGAAGATGTGGTACATGGACACAAGGGAATATTACTCAGCCATAAAAAAGAGTGCAATAATGCCGTTTGCAGCAACATGGATGGACCTAGACATGATCATACTAAGTGAAGTGAGTCAGACAGAGAAAGACAAACACCATACGATATCGCTTATATGTGGCATCTAAAAAAAAAGATACAAATGAACTTATTTACAAAACGGAAAGACTCACAGATACAGAAAACAAACTTATGGTTACCAAAGGGGGAAGGAGGGGAAGAGATAAATTAGGAGTTGGGGATTAACACGTACACACTGCTATATATAAAATAAACAACAAGGACCTACCGTACAGCAAAGGGAACAATACTCAGTATTTTGTAGCAAACTATAAGGGGAAAGAATCTGAAAAAGAGTAGGTGTCTATAACTGAATCACCGAGCTGTACACCTAAAGCTAACACAACACTGTAAATCAACTATACTTCAATTAAAAAAACAAAACAAAACTCAGTCCTCTGCCGTAATGTGTAGCCTGACATGTAACTACCACCTCACAAAAAAGTCTCACATTCCTCTGCTGAAGGCTTTCTTGGTGGAACTATCTCTAGTTTGGAAAAAGAAGTCATTAAGATTTGCTCCATAGGGAATTCCCTGGCAATCCAGTTGTTAGGACTCTGCGCTCTCACTGCCGAGGGCCTGGTTTCAATCCCATCCCTGGTTGGGGAACTAAGATCCCACAGGCCACCGGGTACAACCAAAAAAAAAAAAAATTTGCTCTATAGAAATATGTTTCATAGTCAACTTACCTGAAACAGAGTATACCATAAACTAATTACTAAGTTTCCAAAAAAATTGAAAGGGATATGTAGACATAGTGACTCATACTATAGTTGGGGCTAATTGTAGTTTTATAATTGGGCAGCTGAGGAAAGCATTGAATTGGGGGTTGCTAGGTTCAACACTGTCAGGTTTCTCAGAGAATTTTCAGGTTGTTGGTGCTATTAGCCCTGGCAGGTTCACTGTTGCAATCCAAAAATGACACAGGGAAAACTTAGTTCTCTACACCAGCGGTCCCCAACCTTTCTGACACCAGGGACCAGTTTCCTGCAAGACAATCTTTCCACAGACGGGGTGGCAGAGGTGGGGAGGTAGGGGCGGGTGGGGGGATGCTTCAGGCAGTAATGCAGGTGATGGGGGGCAATGGGGAGCAGCAGATGAAGCAGCTTCACTGGCCCGCCGCTCACCTCCCGCTGTGCGGCCTGTTAGGAACTGGGCCGGTCCCCTGCTCCACACTGAGACTCAGGAACCCAGTCTTCCATAGTGTGTGGGCGGTGGTGGAGGTTTTCACAGACTGTGACTACAATTCTGATACCGTAAATCCCTTACATATGAATGAGTTCCATTCTGAGAGTGCGTTCGTAGGTCCAGTTTGTTCATAAGTCCAACAAAGTTAGCCTAGGTACCCAGCTAACACAATCAGCTATATAGTACTGCACTGTAATAGGTTTACAATACCTTTCACACAAATAATACTCTGGCTTCTGGACATCCTGGGCTTGAAATAAAGATACTGTACTACTGTACTCTATACAGTATTGAACAAGAAAGTACACAGAAGCACAACCACTTGTAGAGGATGCACGCACGTGACGATATACACCAGACACGTGAATTAACTTACGTGACTGGACGTGTGAACGCACGTTCCCATCTCTGAAAATTCGCAACTTGAAGTGTCATATGTAGGGCACTTAGTGTATTCCATTGGTAGGAATTCAGGTACATGACTACTGCTAGACACAAGGGAGGCTGGGATATGGAGTCCGCTACGTGTCCAGGGCGGAAAGGAGAATTGTCTGGTGAACATCTAGCCGTACTTGGCCCATATGGTCAAAATCATTTTCATTGCCCAAGAGCCATACATTGTCTCATTTTCTGATGTATAAAATCAGAATACGATATACTTTATAAAGATTCTGTGAGGACTAATGAAAGATGTGTAAGCTACATTCTTCCCAAAGATCTTGTGCTATGTATATATCTGATATCTAGAGAATAATCCGCTATGCTAATTTATAGCCCCATTATGAACAGACGCATTCTTAATCCCTGGCAGACATCCTGATGTGGTCAATCCGTTATCATTCATTACAGAAAGGAGAATGTGCTATGCCGTACAAGTTCATGTCCCTAAATGATGCTGTAATATTTTCTTTTGCTCTCAATGTGTGAATTATTAAAAATAAGCTAGCTACAATGTCATCATTTTTGATTATATCAAAAACAAAGGCAGAGACAGGACTGCTTCCAATCTGTGAAGTTATTCAGCATTTAATATTCCCTTTGGGAAATCAATATGGTTTGGAGGAGATTATTTATACACCACTAGTCAAGTGTGGTTTAAATAAATGCAGCATATTCCTAGTACTCTGTGAATGAATCTTTCAATGTCAAGACCTCACTATTGAATAAAGAGATATATCATAAATCAGCTAACGGGAAAATGGTTAGCAGAAATTATCTGGTCATTCTACTGATATAGATGAATATCTTAGGTTCTATTTTTCTCGGATTTAGTCAAATCATAAAATAATGAATGTCTGGGCATTGCATGCCAAGCTATTAACATGTATTCATTATTTAAAATGTATGTTCTATGAAACTAATTTTATTTTAGGGGAGTGAAATGTAGGCTGGTGGTTCACACATGAATAAATAATCATGCTTTTCTTTTTATCCCACGAGGTAAAAAAAAAAGAAAGAAAAAAGAATTAATTGAACGACAACAAAGTAATTCCTAACCTTAAGTAGTCAGGGTGCACTCTGCATGATTCAGGATACAAATCAGCATCTTGACCTCAAGCTTCATGGAAATTTGGGGCAGAGGAGGAGAGTTAGCAGGGCGGAGAGAAAAAGGACGCTGAAGATAAGCCTCAGGTCACTGAGCTAAAGCACGTGTTGGTGAATTTCTCCTTAGGCTGCTTGACTCATATTAGGAAACAAAAATTCCTGGGAGAAACTGCAACTAAAAAGAAGTGCAGCTAAAGAGATCGACTTTTCCAAAGCAATCCTGGGGGGGTATTTTTGGAGTGAGAACCCACAAACCTCAGTGTGAACAGAGAACCGACGCTGGCTTTCCCTTTCCCCATTTACCTGCTCTCCATACAACGAGTATGCCCTGCTTTAAGCACATAGAACATGGAACCGGAGGGATAAATTCATTTGTCATTATTAAATTTACAAAGGGATACCACTCTTTACTGCAACAGTCACTATAAAATGTATTTAACTAGTGACTTTTCCTCGGAGCCCATAAAAAACGTTGTGGTTTATAAAACTTATTTTCACATATTTACGTTGAACAATATGAAATGGTCACTACCCAACCATTCTGACTGGCAAAAACGGCAGTTTCTTAAGGTCCAGCAACCTCAAGATTTAGCTTTCTGAGAACATATCCTTTATAGAAAGCAAGCGGTGCCCTGCTGAGAAACCCTACAACAAATTGGATGGGGAAATACTTAATGGAGTAAAATAATTCAAAGGGCATTATTTTGAGGTAATTAAAAATCCCCAATAATCTGACCTCCAACACTCTCAAAGTATTGGACCATGACACTTCAAGTGTGGACCAAAACACTCAAGAAGTTCTGAACCTACAAACTGACACTGTCAAAAGATCAACATTGTCCAACAACTGCCTGACTGCACCAGTTTGCAAGAGCAATAACCGAAAAGATAGATCAGTCATTGGCGTCACCGAAGAAAAAGACGTTGTTGGCTGATGGTATCTTTCCTTTTCCACTGTTGTAAGTATCACGTGTGCAATGCACTGCATGGTTGATATCACAAATGTGAGTCTTTTAATATCTGGGAGAGACAGAACAGCAGGCTGCAGGCGGGTTAGGCGAGTTTTGCCCTTTATGGCTCATTTGTCTAAGAAAGAATTTGGTGAGTTGACAAGTTTCTGAAAGTAGAGGAAAATGATTTGAGTGAAGGCAGCCAGAGGCAGTTAGCAAATCCTGACCACCATCATAGTTGTCCCCCACCGAAACTTCAACTCCAGTCCAAATTTATACAAGTGGATTCACTTACGTGGTACAGAATTCATTTTTTTATTAACCATCATTGGGTCCTTTCTTCTGAACCCTGTACATTTTTGGATGGCAGGCCATTTTGGAAGCTGTAATCCCCTTGTGACAGGTTATAAGAGCCAGGTAAAACCTTCGTATTTTGTTCTAACTTAGTAGACTCATCTTTAAGCAATGATGACTGTGATTCCAAAGACGAACTTCAGGAAAGGAAGTGAGAAAGTCAGAAAGTCTGGAGAAGGTGGGAGGAGGGAGTGTGTGTGGGATGTGTGGGGAGAGAGGAAGACAGCAGATTCTTCCCTTTTTTTTTTAAAAAAAAAAAGTGATTTTTCACTTCTAAATGAGACAGCTCCATTTAACTGCCCCGAATTTATGGGTCTAACCATTGGGAAAGATTATGTGTCTGGAGTCCTCTGGGGAAAGAAGCTACCTGGCGGTCCAACATTCATGGTCAATTGTTATTACAGGTGTGGGAACTCATTGCTGGCAAAGAGAGAATTTCTAGGGCAGGAAATTTAGGTGGGGTTCCTTGATGGGGCGGTGGGAGGCAGCCAAAGCTCTGTGCCAGTAAAGGGTATAGGTAGCTACCGCAGCTAGGATTTTCTGCTCTGTACTTTAGAATTTGGGGGCGATCCATGATTTCTCTATAGAAATGCACGACCAACTTTATGTGTCCATTGACTTAATTTTGCCCAGAATTTACACTAAAATACGAAGCAGCCAAGTTTTTCTCTTTTTAGAGTGATAAGATTATCTTTTATAGTTTTAATTAGTAAGTCACATAAATTAACAAGTACGTTATTGGGCACCAGTCACGTCTTTGCGATCAAAACCTGTGTATAGTGAAATGACCTATCTAACAAATGCATGAGTCCCTTAGAATAACTCTGGAAAAAAGCTGTCACTGTATTAACCAATTAACCAGTGAGTGATCAGGATAAATTGATGAGGTGGACACACTCTGAATTATTTTTAAAATACTTTTTTTTTTCTTTGAAAATTACTCAGGTAATTCATGGTCACTGTAGAACGATTGGGTTGGCCAAAAAATTCGTTTGGAAAATCCGAACGAACTTTCTGGCCAACCCAATGCTAGAAAATCCAGGGGAGTACATCAAGACCACTTATGAGCTAGCCCACCTTCCAAAGTCAACCACTGGTAGCAATTTATTTTGTAAACTTCCAGAGTTTTTCCCACGTAAATAAAATAAAATAAAATATAATATATTTTAAGTGGGATTATTCTACATATACCACTCTGTAATCTGCCCTTTTAATAGTATCATTATCCTTTTTAACCACTATGTAATATTCCACTGTAAGGGTATGTATACACCATACATTATTTCAACTAATCCCCTTCTGTTGGTCCTTAGACTGTTAACAGTCTTTTGGTTTGATTATGGATTAGTTAGCCACATCATTTTATATTCATGTTAGCAATTTGTCCAATTACTTCCTTAGGATAAATTCCTGGAAGTAGGATTGACTGGTAATAGGATATAGTTTTTGGTGGACGTTTTAACAGAGATGATGAAGTGCTTTCTTTGAAACTTGTATTCACTTGCAATCTCACCAACCGTATGAGAGTTATTAGTATGTTTTAAGAGTTTCCAGCCAGGCCATTCCCGACTTGGGAGGAGAACAGGGCATATTTCCTACTTTCCTCCCTTCTTTCCTTCTCTCCTTCTATTCCTCCCCCTGACAAACACTGATCCATCACCTACCACTTTCAGGCAGGGGACACCAAGTCTCCGATCACATTAGCCAGCACGTGTGGGAGGGTAATGATTTTCTATGAGCTCATCTTTTGCCCTCTTATGGAATCCACATAAATATTATTGAAAATTCCAACATGTCGACCTCCAATCTCCCTTTCCCAGATGCTTTTCACATCTGGAAGTAACACACATCCTTCATTTTACTCTGGAAATACTGTCCCTGGAACCGTGGGGGACAGAAAGCAGCCATGTCCCATCTTCCAGCTGACGGCTCAACACATTAAGTAGCTCTTCCTCCCTTCTCCCCCTCGGTGATGATTCTATGGTGTCTCTTCACCACATCCCCACTCCCCAGGCCCAGCTCCAAAGCAGTGCAGAGACAAGAGCGCATGGGTTACGCAGAGGCATCTGTCAGCGCCCTTCCTCCCTTATCCCAGACTATTACGTTAATGAGCTACTTTCATGATGCTCTAAGAAGCCAGGATGAACAACAGTCTTTTTGTCAAGGAAAGTGACAGTTAATGAGAGTTCTCTGTATCGTTGTAAGTAGAAAGCCCCTAAGTAACTTGTAAATTAGTGAGAGGAACTTCAGAGCTCCCTCTATGCCCAGAATGCTCTGACAAGTTTCAAATCATTAATGGACCGCTTTCAAGCCCTTGTGATGCTTGGGCGTTTACAATGACTACTAAAGGCCAACAAACCACACCGATAATTATAAATTAATAAGACACATTGAGCTGTACGTGACGTGAAACATGATTAGAACACTCCCAACCATACTGATCCCACAGACCATACTAGGAGCTTAGGAATTCTGGCCAGGCCTCTTTCAAGTGGTCCAAAGTAAAAGTACACTGTTTTTTAATGGGGGTTTTCTTCTCTTTCCAACTATTTCCCTTCACGTAGAGAAAAAGAGAGAGCAGGGAATTCCCTGGCGGTCCAGTGGTTAGGACTCAGCGCTTCCACTGCAGGGGGCACTGGTTTGATCCCTGGCCGGGGAACTAAGATCTCACATGCCGTGTGGCATGGCCAAAAGATTAAAAAATTTTTAAAAAAAGAAAGAACAAATGTTAGGATCATTGAGTTGATGAGGCAAAGGGTTAAGATGCAATAGACAGCGAATGAAGGTTTGCCCTGGCCAAATGCTGAAAGTGAAGCTCAAGTGAGTTACAGTGGCACGTTCTTACGAGAGTACCTTCTAATTCTTTTGAACACTTCAGTGATTCTGTGAATGATTTAACTTGGTGGTTCTCAACCAGGGGTGATTTTACCATGAAGGGGACATCTGACAACATCTGGAACATTTTTGGTTGTCACAACTGGGATGGAGGTCTACTGGCATCTAATGAGTGGACACCAGGGATATTGCTAAACAATCCTACAAAGCTTAGGACAACCTCTCACACCAGAGAATTACCAGCCCTAAATGTCAATGGTGCCAAGGCTGAGAAACTACGATTTAATGTACTTCAAATTCAGTTTGTTTGATTCAAAGTTGATATGTGAATAATTATTTCAAGCGTTATCAGCTGTGACAACATGTGATCTTAAAATTCAACTCTAGCCAAGATTATAGGTAGAAGCCTTCATTTTCTTTTTTTCTTTTTTCTTTTTTTTTGTCCATACCCCATGGCATGTGGGATCTTTGTTCCCCAACCAGGTATTGAACCCACACCCCCTGCACGGGAAGCACGGAGTCTTGACCACTGGACCGCCAGGGAAGTCCCAAGACTTCATTTTCATATCAGGAAACTTCTGTAGAGGGGTAGCTAGTGCCTCAGTAACATTTGAGTCCTTCCGAAAGACCATTGTTGGAGAAAGAAAACCATGAAGAAGAACAATGAGAAATGTGCCTTTTCTCTTCAAGAAACTACTGGATACATTTTTAGGTTCTAGAAAAAATCATGTAAAGCTTGGCTGCTTTCCTTTTTAAACTCGTTCTAATTGTAAGGTGAGGGGTTAAGGAGGATTCCTATTGAAAGCAATTCCTTCAGATCAGCTGAAATCTTCTGCAAGTCCTGAGAGAACAAGAGACCACTATAGGATGAGACTGCACCTCAGTGGTTCTCAAAGTGTGTTCCCTGGATCGGCAGCCGCCGCAGCAGCACCACCTGGGAACTTGTTACAGATGTAAATTCTGAGGCCTCACCCGGACCTACAGAACCTGAAACTGATGGTGTCTCACTGTGACTGACCACGTCTTCCAAGTGATGCTGATAACATGCCCAAGTTCAAAACAACTTTAGCTAAAAAAAAAAAATGTTGGCAAGATAGAGAAGACAGAGAAACAGAAAATTTCTTAAGGAAGATCTAGGTTTGTGTTACTCAAGAACAAATCAAGATATTCTCTTAACCTCAACAACTTTTTTTTTTTTTTTTTCTGGCCGCGTGCACGGCTTGCAGGATCCTAGTTCCCTGACCAAGGATCGAACCCTGGGCCCACAGCAGTGAAAGCTCACAGTCCTAACCAATGGACTGCCAGGAAATTCCCTTAACCTCAACAACTTAATTTAAAAGTACAAAATCTGGGGCTTCCCTGGTGGCGCAGTGGTTGAGAGTCCGCCTGTCGATGCAGGGGACACGGGTTCGTGTCCCGGTCCGGGAAGATCCCACGTGCCGCGGAGCGGCTGGGCCCGTGAGCCATGATGGCTGCTGAGCCTGCGCGTCCGGAGCTTGTGCTCCGCAACGGGAGAGGCCACAACAGTGAGAGGCCCGCGCACCGAAAAAAAAAAAAGTACAAAATCTGAGTTGGGGTTTTCACTTCGAATCTCATTTCCAGGGCAGCCTGTGATGTCATGGATCTGTAGACTTAAAGCTCATGGGCTGAAACCTTTATTGTATTAATTTGTATTTCCTTGATCACTAATGAAACTGAACACCTCTTATGTGTAGGTTATTTATATTTTTTATTTTGTGAACTGTCTTTCATATCTTGTATGTACTCTTTTATTGATTTATCTTGTTTATATTAATTCTGTCATGTATACACTGTGAATATTTTCTCATTTGATGTTTGTCAGTGTTTACTGTTTACAGTCATAGAAATTTAAAAATTTCATTTCATCCAAAAAAAAAAAAAAAAGCTAACGAGCTGAGATAGTCCACAGATCTTTAGAGCTGAAGTCTTGCCATTTAGTAAGTTTTAGGCCAGGGGGGCGATAGGGAACCCTCTCCTGATGACATTCCTGGGCACATTCAGGCTTTTCATGATTAAAGAGGGGGAGGAGCTAATACTTCCTATCACATCTGCACTCATCTCAGTTTCAAGTTTTGAAAAAAATGTCATCATTCATGTTGGCATTTTTGTGCCCTGTGACAACGGGATTCAAAATGCAGAGACAAGAAAATGCCCACTTTCCAGTTACTATTCTAGCACTGGCCTGGTTTAATCATTCTTTCTTCCCAGGTGCACCACTGTACTTAGAACACTTGGAATTTTATGCTCTGACAGAATTCCCTCTTACAGACTCCATAGCAAGATGCTTTCTCTTTACATTTTGAAAAGATTACCTTTAGAAGAAAATGAAAATACAACGAAAGCGTGAGGGGAAAGCCTTCTTTTGTGCCAGTCCTTGGGCACCCAAACAACCAGAAACACTCATGATCATGCCAGCATCCCAGCCTAGGGAAGAATCATGCCTTCCTGGAGCACAGCTTAAAGTGGAGCCCAGGTGAAAGCTGAGCAGGAGAGGGCACAGAAGACCCTCAATTCCAAGGGAGCCCTAAGTGAGGTGACTGTGGAACCTGGAAATCTATACAGATCATGGGGCCTTCATGCCCAAATGAAGAATTCCTCTTCTAAAAGAAGTGGCACAGATTCATCTTTGACAGTTGCCGATCTTGTGTAGAACTAGCACAGTCTGTTTACAACTCATGAGCAATCTATCTTTGTTAATCGGATCTGGAACATTCTAACATGGTTCGTGTTTCAACTGTCTTAGCGGCACTGCTGATTTAACTGTAGCTCATGCTTCCAGAGAGCCATGGATAAAAGTCAGTCACAGGTAACACACCAAACAGCCTCATCTGTAATACTCCAAACATTATGAAAAGAGAATGAAAATGAAACCATGTCTGGTAGGGCTTGAAAAGATTTTATATCCAAGAAGCCTGCCAAGATGTGAACATGAGGGAACAATATCATCAGACCTAAGGGGGAAAAAGCTACTAAAGCAATTAGTGATAATATGGAGAATGCCAAGCTTTCATTAAATAAAATTCTATCGTTAAAATAGGACAATTTCCCAAAGTGCTTATTGTTCTAATTTTATGTAATCAAGACATAATATTCTCTTTTGTATACTGTACGTATTGCAATTTTTAAAGAAATGATTTAATCGGCATGCATTAGAAAGTCAGTTTTTTTCTCAAAAATGAAGTTAGATGTTGAGGTTTTCTTGTGTTAAATAGGACATTTTCTCTCTGTGTGTGTGTGTGTATATATATATATATATATATATACACACACATATATGTATATGTGTATATATATATATATATACGCACACGTGAATAGATAGACTTCTCTATAATCAGAACTAAAGGACAGCTTTCTACAGTGTGAATGAAAGAGTAATTAATCCAATGCCATATACACAGGACTGAGTAATAACAGATGTACAAGGTCTGTATGTTTCAAACTCGGAGACAAATTCATATAAAGTATATTTTTGTGAGTTTCTGGCTTATCAGATCTAAAGATACAGCCCTCTTAGCTAATGTTTCAGTGACATCAATCTATCAACAAATATTTTCCATGGTCATTCTGTGCCCAAAACACAGGATCAGATTTCCCATCACCCAAAGTTCAACTTGGAACATAAGGATTATGGGGGCAAAAAAACTTCCTTAACAAATGATGCTAGCAAAAACCAAGAACTGCTTTCTTGGGCAAAGGAGATTAAATCTAAAAACACTTCTTTCTGAAAATTAAGGCCAAATCAATAGTTTTGCACTTCAAACAGAATACTTTCTTTTATAGGGTACAGGCTTGCTATTTTGGGGATTATGCAAAGAAAAAATTTCAAATTGCCACACACACAGTTCTTTGGCCATATCTTTACACCGCTGAGTAAATGTATGCTTAGGAAAAACATTTTATCCTACGCCAGGTACAATTTTAAAAGTGAGCACATGGCTGCATAAAAATCATATCATAGATGATAATCCTTGTCCAGAGTTGGGAGAAAGGGGACACAAATTTCTCAAAAGCCCCTTCCAGTTCTCGTATTTTCTTTTGCCATGTAAAAGGATACACTCTGCTGGCTTATCCCACGGAAATTCATACTGCTATTATAAATATATAGCAAATTATATAAGCAAATGTGAATTTGGAGTCTCAAAAATTCCTTTAGGAATATATGATATGATCTGGACTGTTAGTAATGCTGGCCACTTATTTATTATTAATCAACTGGAGATGATAAATCTTTAAATAGTCCCCGAGGACACAAATGACCATTCCAATGGGGGAAAAAATATGAGACAAACAGGAATTAGTCAATTGTTCTCTCCCACCAAACGAACCATGAAAGCAGCAAAAACACCTTCCCTGGTTGAGAAACATCCTGTAATTTAAGTTGCAGGGTTAAGGCGTATCAGCCCTCAAGGGGAAAACTGAAATTTATCTTATCATGCTAGTTTTCTAAATTATTTATTTACTTATTTAAGCAGAAAAGGAATTTCTGAGATGACTGGAAATCTAGCTCAGAAAATGCACAGGAACAAAGGGAGCCTAGGCAGTCAGAAACCCAGCCCAAATCACGTCTTAGAAATTCGTTTTTCTAAGGAGAAAATCCCTGTAGCAACCTCTGACACTGAGAGCCCCCATTAGAAACGCAGAAGCTGCTGTTCCTGGAAAGTGTAACTGTCCCTTTCTTGCTGGTCACCCCCTCCTGCCGACCTTATCAGAAAGACTGTGTGTCGGGACTGAGGATCTAAAGAACCTCTTCTTCTAGGGGGGGGTCACTGAAGTTGAGGTGGTAAAGAACGGATGGAGGTGTAATGGTGCCCTCTGCTGGAGAGACTCAGTAATGCTGCCCAGTAAGTTTCCTACTGGGGCTGAAGTAATCTTGGGGGCGGGGGGTGAAGGGCACAAGGGTGTTTCTGGAACAAAAAGTCCTGAGAAGTACTCTGCAAAAAAGTAGTTGCAAAACCCCAAACCACATGAAATTAGCTTGATTCTGAGTTGACAGTAGAATGTGAAACCAGCTGTATTTCATCCTAAAATGTTAGCACTATAAACCCTTCATCAAACCTGGAGACAATTATTTTCTCACTATCTGGACAAGACCACATTTGTAGCGGCTGAATTTTTCCAGGGCAGACTTTGCTTTCCCATTTTCCTTTTGCAGAGCTCCCCTCTCACAGACTTGCATAAACAAGCCTCACTCGAGGATGAAGGATGCTCTGAGGTTCAGCCTTGCTGGACCGTCCATGATTCCCCTACTAAAAATCATCAAAGGAATTTGTTATGAAAGCACACATCACCGTGGCCTTCCCAGGCTTCTTAGAAATACAGAGGAAGGCCACAAACTGATTTTAAAAAGTCATTTGAGAAAGTTTAGGAAAACAGCGGTATTTCATTCAAGGAGTAGTTTCTTGACCTCATTTACCAGTTCTGGAAGCACAGTTTACATATTTAAACTACCTATCATTTAAAATAGCTAAAAGTAAATAAGGGACAGTAAAAGGAGACTGTCAAAATGCACTGCGTGCTGATTGAACTTTTGGTAATAGGCATACTGTCGGCTTCACTACCTTCAACGATATCTGCTAACCTCTGAGATATTAAGGAAACATCATTTAAATAGAAGTGATGAGTAAAAGAGACAAAATATAATTGCTTCAAGGAATCAAAACACTGTCTCCTGGCTAGTGTGGCTTTTTTTTTTTCTTGTTGTTGCTGTTGGTTTTAAAACTGAAGCCGTGACTAGACACCCGAAAACCACGGCTTTGGTTGGGTAAGTGAATGACTGATGGATTCATTCACTCAGTTACACACCTGTGAGGTTGGCTTCATGGGTGTGCAACCTGTGTAGTTGCACAGGGCCCCGTGCTCTGAAGAACCGTGAGCGTGGTTTAATGCTCTACTGTCACCATCTTGAAATTCTTAGAATTTTTAAACCAAGGGCCCCGCGTCCTCATTTTGCACTGGGCTCTGTGAATTGGGTAGCCTGTCCTGTACACGAGCTTATTCAGCATGTAGTTTTGAGCACTGTCTGAGGCTGACCTTCCTGGAGAACACAGTGATGTCCAAAGTATGATGTTCTTGTTGAAGGAGCTTATAGTCTAAGAAAGGAGATAAGACATGTCCTGTCCAAGGACCATGAGAGCATGCAGCCGAATATAATAATAATTCAATAAAAAGAGGCCTGGGCACTCTGTAGTTGAGAGGACGATGGCAAGATCATTTCCAGCTGGGAAAACCCGAAATGCCTCATGAATGGGGTGTCATTTGAGCTGGGCCTTTCAAACTGATGCTTTAGTACTTATTTCTCTGCAGGAAAATAGAAAAACAAATAAAATAAATAGAGGCGCTTTCCCTTTTTGCCATCTGGTCCACTTTGTGGTTTTACTGTTTTTCTTAGTCACCTTAGTTGACTTTGGACTTTTAATCACGGGCTTTCAGTGTTTTTGTACTCATAAAGTGTGGTCTTCCGTAGAGAAAAGAGTTTTAATTTTTAAAAATCGGGGGACGGGTCCAATTTGTGTGCCTCTCAGCAAGCTTCGTTGGAGATGTCAGATGGAACCAATGGGGGGCCTTCATTTTCCATGGCGGTTGCTCCGTTGTTACAGCCTCATGGCTATGAGGCAATGCTTGCGAACTCAAACTGTGTAGTATTGTGTGAGCGATTCAGGGAACACTTCCCCACAGGGGGATAAATCTTATCATCTCACTACAAAAAAAAGGAGGCTTCTTTTTCCTTCCAGGGATGATGTCACTGTGACACTGATGGTGCCAAACCTCTATCTAGAAAGCCAACTACGTCCACTTTAGGGCCCTAAAGAAGCTCAATAAAGAAAATCAGACACCAAAGCTATAATTCGTTGTACCCAAACGTCCAGATCGTCTCTCTCTCAACTTCCACAAGCGCCTTCCCAGCAAACTCTCTGCTTAAGAGAGATCTGGTTTTGAGGACAGCAAAGAGAATACAAGAGTATTCTCTAAGATCTGAGGTAAAAATTATACATGTAGGGCTAAAGTTGAATGCAACCAATTTTTTAAAAAAAATTATTTTTAGGATATACTGGCCACGTTAGATAATAAAAGTGAATTTTAAAAAATCTTCGTACATTAGTGGACGTAACCACATGCCATGCTTAGGGTCAACGTCCTTAGAAAAAGAAGAATGTACTGCATAAAAGAAATAATACCATCAACGAAATTTGCAGAGTATGCAAATATTTTTTCTTTCCTGCACTGTTTCATAGTTACTCTTAATATGTTCTATAACATATTCCTAGAATGTAGCCTCTTTAATTCTTAAGGGAACAAGGTAGAAGTTAAAAGAAAAATCCACTACATGTTGTTAAGCCTCTCATTGTGGATAAAGCTACGTAAGCAAGGTACGATGCAATACATTATATGTTCTGACATTTTTCTTTTAGCCTTGCCTTATCTCAGCTTCATTTCTCACTAGATATTTACACCAGAGCCAGCAGCAGATAGTCTCTGTATATCGACGAAGCAGCATTTGTCATTTCTTACAAAACTGATCCTTTTGGCTTGCCCCATATAATACAATCAAGAGAGAGCTCTTAATATTTTAAGAAGCTAAAAATCTAATTCCCTAGGAGGGAAAAACAGTAAACATTTAAATGAAATTATTTACTTGTACTTTGTGACAAAATCAAGACAGAAAAGTAGGCATTTTTAACACTGTAGGTTATATGACTCAGGTTAAGACCGAAGGTCAGGGATTTTACGTATTCAGTCTGTAACATAAAATTTAGTTGAGTGTTTCTTTCTCTGAGAAAAGAATGCTAAAGATACATTTGACTCAAATTCAACAGCCAAGCCTGCTTGAATGAAACCACTGTCTGGCAGAATTTATGAGAGCAAAAGAAAACCGTGTAAGCAGCAGTTGGCTTTAGAAAGGGGAGGCATAACAGAAGCAAATCCAAGAACAGCAAGCTTTACCTTTGCCCTCATTTCCCATTTTAAGAACTGTGGCAGCATCACATGTTTCCAACTTGAGCCTTCTGGTTCTTATAACCACTACGCTTTGGCATTCTGGCAACTCGCTGACCCACATTTTTGGTGGCCCCACTGTGGTTCGTGTGGGTCAGGGAGCCAGGAATTGCTGACTAAACTCTTTCTGAAGCTTGTGGCTACACAGGAACCAGTGGGCAACGGTTGGATTCCTCTTCTGCGCCCGGAGCACATGACATAGTGGGACAGGGAAGGGGTACAATTAGCAGATGTCACAAGACTGCTTTCTGGATCCCCATGGAATGCTGAGAAGAGCTGGAGCAAAGAAATAGGTCTGCAATCAAACCTCCATTTATGTGGTGTCCCTGTTATGTGGCAGAATGAAGATTCATGCTGTGTCTATTTCGTCGCTATTTCTTTTTCAACTCTGCCTTTTGACTTACGAAGAACGGGCTCATCGGAGCCATGGGTAGATCCAAATGAAATGAAAATCGGCCTTCATTCTGCTCAAGTAGAGGGGATTTTGCGACTTTTTTTTTAAGTTTTTTTTTTTTAAGACTTGAGAGCATCGCTGTTCTGTCTAAAGAAGTGGTTCTCAAAGTGTGGTCCCCCGCCAGCAGCAGCAGCACGGGGAGGGGTTAGACGGATGGAAATGAGCAGACTCCCAGGCTCCATCTCAGTCCCACTTAATCAGCATTCTGAGGCTGGGTCCCAACAACCTGGCTTTTACCAAGCCTTCCACGTGATTCTATCGCACGCTCAACTTGAGAACCGCTGATCTAAGGAATCAGTGCGGAGGTGACGTCTATGACAGTAAACAGTGTTGCCCTCCCCCTGGGAAATGGGCTCCTGCTAATGTGTTACCAGGGGCACTTCAACTTTGTATTTTGTCCATGACATCAGACCACTCTAGTTTAGCTGAAGAAAATAAGCCACCTGCTCCCTCAAATACTGTCATTTGGCTGGTTCAAATTCAAATTGTCCAAGGTTTTCCTAAAAGCCCAAAGCACAAAATATCATTTGTATGATCGAATAGTAATTCTTTGGACCATTCTCCGTATATTGTTGCTGGTTTCTGTGCAATTAAAACGCTTATTTTCTCTCTGAAATAAATTTTTCACAATTTATAGGCTCAAAGATTTTTAGAATGGGAACGGATCTTTACAATTCATCAGCATATATATATTTTTTAACCCAGGGAGAAACTCAGGCCACAGGATGAGGGCTGTGAGAGGTGATGCGGAGGAATCTTCACGGGTGAAATGGGACTAGGTGGCCAGCAGCTAAGCTATAAATTCCTCTACTAGAATCTGAAATCAAGGACCACATCGTATTCGTTTCTTCTCTCCCTTCCATATCGCAGTTCTTGGAACAGTGTTGGCACGGTTCGATCAATGTTTGTCGAAAAATGATATGAAATAAAACGTGTGTTCCTTTTTTCCCTGCTCCTACAGGGATGAGGGAAGATGAAAATTACTTCAGTTTCTATTAAATAATAGGTTACTTCTTTGAAGTTACCAACCTAGGAGGCTGTGATCATATAAAATGGATTCTATTAACAGGAGTCCCAGGACAATGAACGGGAATTATCAGGACTGAGATCTGTCGGAAAGGCTACTTGGAGATGTTTGCACAGCACAGGCTCATTACTATGTCTGGCTCAGGTCAATTTTATTTAGCACCATGAAAACAGACTTAGCTTATGATATTTTAAGCATTTTAAACAAAGCGAGACTTATGCTATGGGGTGTGACTTTGGACCTTCCACTGTACCAGGTTTTCCCCAGATCTGGAGAGGCAAGAAACTGTTTCTTTATGCATCGCGAGCGCAAAGTGGGAAGCCCCCTCCTTCTCCCTTCTAATATCACCAGGAATGAATAGGCAGCATGTTTCCCATAATTCAGCAATAACTGGGCTATTATTCTTTAATGTCTCAGTTTATTAATGTAACCAGTATCATTCCTACCATGCCCATGTAATTAAATTACCCAACAGACATTTGATATGAAGCGCTCAATCCCCACAGAAGCCCAGAATTTCTATGCCCCTTTGTGAGTCCCTAATGAATGAGTGGCACAGACACTTCTGTCATCCACGTTCATTCACTGTCCTCTCTGATTGCTCTGCTGTGTCGCAGGGCCTGGCTCCTGCAGACAAACTGGGAACCGTTCAAAAGTAGAGGAGGGTCACGTTTCCAACAGCAACAAGCACTAGGTATGCTATCACCTTCCTTTCTGTTTGTCCGGCTAAACCAGAGGCTGACCAAATTAAATTCTGAAACCACTGCCTGGGTGGATCAATGGTACATTCTTTAACCTTGGCTCCCGAATGCTAATCCTTCCTTGGGTCGTGAGTATAAAGGGAAAATCAACTGAAACATTTTTTTAAAGCAACCATTGTGTCCCTCCGAAGATATGTCACCTTGTGACTTTGTGAAAAGGAAAACAAATAGTTTTACTTAATAATTAACTGTTTGACTTTAAAACTTTGCAAATGGAGCTATAATAATGAAGCTTCCTCAATCCAGATGCTATCCCAATCCAGCTTGTGAAAAGGTACCTGTGATTATTAATAAAATAATGGATTTTTCTTACATCAACTGTTTATTTCAAGCTATTAATTACAAAACACAAATCACGCGAAATGTTGTAGAACTTGGACATGAATTCTTTAAAATAATCAAGAGACTTTATTCCTAGAAATGGCACTTTAGAGACTCTAGATGTTTCTAAAGACTTTTTAAAAACTTGTATTTTGCATTTAACAAAGTGTAACACGATTATCTTAGTACATATTTGTTATGAGGAGAGAGTCAGATTCGAATGCACACCTTGACACCTGAGTTTTGAATATTTAATTACATGCTTTATATATGGCAGGAAGAGTATAAGGAGATGTAACTGTAGAGGAATAAAAATTGAGACCTAATCTCAAAAACAATTACTTTGCTTTAACGTGAAAGAAGCTTCAAATCAAAGTATATGACGCCCACATTAAGGAGATTAGAAATGTTTCCAACCAACCAACCAACCTTTTATTTTTTTAATAAATTTATTTATTTTATTATCTTATTTTATTTATTTATTGTTTCTGGCTGCGTTGCGTCTTCGTTGCTGCACGGGCTTTCTCTACCTGCGGCCAACGGGGGCTACTCCTCGTTGCGGTGCGCGGGCTTCTCATTGCGGTGGCTTCTCTTGTTGCAGAGCACAGGCCCTAGAGCTCGCGGGCTTCAGTAGTTGTGGCACACGGGCTCAGTAGTTGTGGCTCGCGGGCTCTAGAGTGCAGGCTCAGTAGTTGTGGCGCACGGGCTTAGTTGCACTGTGGCATGTGGGATCTTCCCAGACCAGGGCTCAAACCCGTGTCCCCTGCATTGGCAGGCGGATTCTCAACCATTGCGCCACCAAGGAAGCCCCCAACCAACCTTTTAGAACGGCTATTTGAGAGAAGAAATCACATCTTACTGGAATGTAGAAAATTTAAATGTGGCTAAAATCTGAGTAAAAATTACTCTCTTACTTTGACTGCTCTTTAATGTTAAAGTTTGTTTACATATGATCAACATAATTTTAATTTATGTGATGTCTCAACTGCACAGATACACAGAAAAAGTATTAAATTTAAATCCTGAAAATATTTCAGGTGAAAAGAATACTTATAGTTATCAGTAACTATTCTGTTAGTCTCAGAAGAACTCAATAAAGGTACAAGAAAACATCTAAAACATACACCTGAAACTAACACAACATTAAAAAAAAGAAAACATCTGAAACGGGGGGACAAATAGAAAACGAACAACCAGGTAGGAAACCTAATCTTAACGATACCAATAATTACATTAAGCATGAAGGGACCAAGCACTCCAATTAAAAGGCAGAAAGTGTCAGACTGCACTTAAAAATATATATATAATTAATTATATGCTATGTAGAAGAGACACACTTTAAAGATAAAAACACAAAAAGATTAAATGTAAGAAGATAGAAAAAGATATACTATGAAAATACTCAGCAGAAAAAATTAGCTGAGCTATAATAATGTCAGATAGGATAGTCAATGAACATTTGTCAGAGACAAACAGGAACATTTCATAATGACAAAAGAGCAAATTGTCAGGATGACATAATGACAATAAATGTGTATATATTTAATAACAGAGCTTCAAATTAAATGAAGAAAAAGTGCCAGAACTAGAGAAGAAAAAGACAAATCCATGCTCCTAGTTGCAGATTCTATACCTCTATTTATTTTTTATTTATTTATTTTTAACCATTTGTTTAAACCACTTTTAATTCAAGTATAGTTAATTTACAATTGTGTTAGTTTCAGGCATACAGCAAAGTGATTCAGTTATACATCTATCTATCTATCTATCTATTTTCAGATTCTTTTCCATTATAGGTTATTACAAAATACTGAATATAGTTCCCTGTGCTATACAGTAGGTACTTGTTGTTTATCTATTTTATATATAGTAGTGTGTATCTGTTAATTCCAAACTCCTAATTTATCTCTCTCCCTACCTGCCCCTGTGCTAACGCATATAGTAGTGTGTATATGTTAATTCCAAACTCCTAATTTATCTCTCTCCCTACCTGCCCCTCTGCTAATGCTTTCCTAACCATGTTTGTCTTCTATGTCTGTGAGTCAATTTCTGTTTTGTATATAAGTTCATTTGTATCATTTTTTTTAAGATTCCTCATATAAGTGATATATATAATATTTGTCTTTCTCTGACTTAATTCACTTAATATGATAATATCTAGGTCCATCCATGTTGCCGCAAATGGCATTATTTCATTCTTTTTTTTTAAACTTTTAATTTTATATTGGAGTACAGCTGATTGACAATGTTGTGTTAGTTTCAGGTGTAAGGCAAAGTGATTCAGTTATACATATACATGTATCTATTCTCTTTCAAATTATTTTCCCATTTAGGTTGTTACATAACATTGACCGGGGTTTCCTGTGCTACACAGTAGGTCCCTGTTGCTTATCCGTTTTAAATATAGCAGTGTGGACACGTCAATCCCAAACTCCCTAACTATCTCTTCCCCCCACCCTTCCCCCTGGTAACCGTAAGTTCGTTCTCTAAGTCTGTTTCTGTTTTGTAAATAAGTTCATTTGTATCATTTCTTTTCAGATTCTGCCTATAAGCAATGTCATACAATATTTCTCTTTCTCTGTCTGACTTACTTCACTCAGTATGATGATTTCTAGGTCCATCCATGTTGCTGCAAATGGCATTATTTCATTCTTTTTAACGGCTGAATAATATTCCATTGTGTGTGTGCGTGTGTGTACACACTGTATCTTCTTTATACATTCATCCGTTGATGGACATTTAGGTTGCTTCCACGTCTTGGCTACTGTAAACAGTGCTGCAAAGAACACTGGGGTGCATGCATCTTTTCGAATTAGAGTTTTCTCTGGATATATGCCTAGGAGTGGGATTGCAGGATCATATGGTAACTCTATTTTTAGTTTTTTAAGGAACCTCCATACTGTTCTCCATAGTGGCTGCACCAATTTACGTTCCCACTAACAGTGTAGGAGGGCTCCTTTTTCTCCACACCCTCTCCAGCATTGATTATTTGTAGACTTAAAAAAAAAAATTGGAATATAGTTGTATTTGTAGAGTTTTTAATGATGGCCATTCTGAACAGTGTGATACCTCATTGTAGGTTTTTTTTTTTTTTTTGGCGGTATGCGGGCCTCTCACTGTTGTGGCCTCTCCCGTTGCGGAGCACAGCTCCGGACGTGCAGGCTCAGTGGCCATGGCTCACGGGCCCAGCCGCTCTGCGGCATGTGGGATCTTCCCGGACCGGGGCACGAACCCGTGTCCCCTGCATCGGCCGGCGGACTCTCAACCACTGCGCCACCATGGAAGCCCCCTCATTGTAGTTTTGATTTGCATTTCTCTAAAATTAGCAATACAGATCAACTTTTCACGTGTCTGTTGGCCATCTGTACGTCTTTTTTATTTATTTATTTATTTTTGACTTCATTGGGTCTTCGTTGCAGTGTGCGGGCTTCTCATTGCGGTGGCTTCCCCCATTGCGGAGCACAGGCTCTGGAGCACAGGCTCAGGAGTTGTGGCACATGGGCTCAGTAGTTGTGGCGTATGGGCTCTAGAGCACAGGCTCAGTAGTTGTGGCGCACGGGCTTAGCTGCTCCATGGCATGTGCGATCTTCCCGGACCAGGGCTTGAACCCGTGTCCCCTGCACTGGCAGGCGGATTCCCAACCACTGCGCCACCAGAGGAGCCCCATCTGTATGTCTTCTTTGGAGAAATGTCTATTTAGGGCTTCTGCCCATTTTGTGATTGGGTTGTTTCTTTGATATTAAGCTGTATGTGCTGCTTGTATATTTTGGAAATTAATCCCTTGTTGGTAGCACTGTTTGCAAATATTTTCTCCCAGTCCATAGGTTGTCTTTTCATTTTCTTTATGGTTTCCTTTGCTGTGCAAAAGCTTTTGAGCTTAACTAGGTCCCATTTGTTTATTTATTTATTTATTAGTTTTTGTGGTACGCGGGCCTCTCACTGTTGTGGCTTCTCCCGTTGCGGAGCACAGGCTCCGGACGCGCAGGCTCAGTGGCCTTGGCTCACGGGCCCAGCCGCTCCGCGGCATGTGGGATCTTCCCGGACCGGGGCACGAACCCGTGTCCCCTGCATCGGCAGGCGGACTCTCAACCACTGCACCACCAGGGAAGCCCCCATTTGTTTGTTTTTGTTTTTATTTTCATTACTCTAGGAGATGGATCCAAAAAAATATTGCTGTGATTTATGTCAAAGAGTGTTCTACCTGTGTTTTCCTCTAGGAGTTTTATAGTTCTACAGTATATATGCCTCTATTTAAGTAACAGATACAACAACTAGACAAAAAAAGTCAGGTCTTTAAAAAAAACCCCAAATATTTAAAAAGTAAATAACACACATCTAAATAATCCACGAGTAAAGGAAAAAATCACAAGGACAATTAGAAAGTACTTTGAACTGAATGAAAAACAAAGCTCAATATATCAAAATCTGTGAGATGCAGCTAAAACACTGCTGAGAGGGAAATTTGTAGAGTTAAATGTCTATAAAAGAAGGAAAGTTTAAAATCAGTGATCTAAGTTTATACCTTAGGTAGCTAAAACAAAGAGCAGCAAATTAAATCCAAAGTAGTGGAAGGAAGGAAAAGTAATACATCACAATCAGGAATATAAGGTTAATTTAACATTCAGAATCAATCAACCAATAAAATTCACCACATTAAGAGGAAGAAGGAGAAAAATCACATGATCATTTCAATAAGGGCAGATAAGGAGTTTTATAAAATTCAACATCCATTCAATGATATAAAACTCTGCTAACTAGGAATTGAAGGCAATTTTATCAACCAAACGAACAGCACCTATGGAAAAACCTACAGTTCACATCATACTTCATTGTGAAAGATTGAACACTTTCTCCCAAGGTCAGGAACAAGACAAAAATGTCTGCTCTAACCACTAATATTCAACAATGTCCTGGATACTATAGCCAGGGCAGTAAAACAAGAAAAGTAAATAAAAAGACATAAAAATTTAAAAGGAAGTAAATCTGTTCTTTGGAAAAAAATTGCATGATTGCTTATATAAAAATTTCTGAGGAACCTACAAAAAATTGCTCAAAATAATAAGTACATTTAACAATGTCACAGAATACAAGATTAACATAGAAATCAGTCATATTTTTTATAATTGCAGCAGGATAAAAGACAGGGACTTGATTTAAAGACGTGCAAGACCTAGACTGAAAACTATAAACTACTGCTGAGAGAAATTTTAAAAGACAGAAATAAATGGAGACATATACGATGATTATTGCTTGGAAGATTCAATATTGTTAAGATGTCAATTCTGCTCTAATTGATCTATAGATTTAATGCAACTCCTGTTAAAAGCCTCAAGGCTGTTTTGTAGAAACAGACAAGTTGATTCCAACATTTACATGAAAATGCAAAGGAACAAGAATGGCCAATCTTTAAAAGAATAACAAAGTTGGAGAACCCACCCTACTTTATTTAAAAACCAATTATAAAGCTACAGTAGTCAACAGAGTTTGTTTCTGGCTTAAGGACAGACTGAGACCAATGAAACAAAATAGAATCCAGAAATATATTCACATATATATGGTCAGCTGATTTTCGACAAAGGCGCCAGCGTAATTAAGCGGGGAAAGGAACAGTCTTTTCATAAAATGGTGCTGGAATAACTGGAAAATAATGTAAGAAAAAACGAACTTTGACCTCTACCTCACATTACATAGTCATTAAGTTGAGATGTAGCATAGACCTAAACTTGAAAGCTAAAATTGTAAAGATTCTAGAAAAAAACAAAGGCAAACATCTCATAACCACAAAGTAGAAATACATTTTTCACAGAAGAAACAAAAAATAATAAACATAAGAAATTGAAAATTGTGCTTCATCTAAATTTAAAAGTTCTGTTGGACTTCCCTGGTGGCACAGTGGTTGAGAATCTGCCTGCCAATGCAGGGGACACGGGTTCAATCCCTGGTCCGGGAAGATCCCACATGCTGCAGAGCAACTAAGCCCGTGCGCCACAACTACTGAGCCCTCGTGCCACAACTACTGAAGCCCGCACACCTAGAGCCCATTCTCTGCAACAAGAGAAGCAGCCATCTCAATGAGAAGCCCGCGCACGACAATGAAGAGTAGACCCCACTCCCCGCAACTAGAGAAAGCCCGCGTGCAGCAACAAAGACCCAACGCAGCCAAATAAATAAAAAAATAAAATTTTTTTTAAAAAGGTCTGTAAAAAAAAAAGTTCTGTTCATCAAAGACACTGTTAAGAAAATGAAAAGGTAACATATAGACCAGGAAAAATATTTTATCTATCCATCTAGCCATCCATACACACACACACACACCTGACACAGTAATTGTATCCAGGGTATACACTGAGTTGGCCAAAAAGATTGTTCGCTTAATGAATACGTTGTTCAATAAAGTTCTTGGTGAAAATGAAATATGTGTCTTTTATTTTTACTTAAAACTGAAGGAACTTTTTGGCCAACCCAATATAATACCCCTCCAATTCAATAATAAAAAGATAATCAACCCAATAAAAATGGGTAAAAAATGTGAAGAGAAATTTTACAGTGGAAAGTACATGAACAGAATAAGTACAGAAAAAAGGTTTTTAACATCGCTGTTTATCATCAGGGAAACGTAAATTAAAAACTCAACAAGATATCATTTCATACCCATGGGAATGGTAAAGATTAAAAAGACATCACCAAATGTTGGTGAGGATGTGAAGCAACCGGAAGAATCTTCCTACATTACTGGGGCGAGTGTAAAATGGTGCAAGCACTTTGGAAAACTGTTCTGCAGTTTCTAGTACATACACCTATGCTGCTCCCCGCAATTCTGCTCTCAGGTATTTACCTAAGGGCAGTGAAAACACATGTCCTCACAAAGACTTACACACAAATGTTTACAGTAACTTTATTCATAACAGCTCCAAACTGTATATAACCCAAATGTCCATCAGAGGTGAATGGATAAATAAGTTGTGGTATGCTCGTGCAGCAAAATACTACTGGGCTATAAAAAGGAACAAAAAATTGATGTAGGCAACAACATGGGTGAATCTCAAAGCATTATGCCAAATAAAAGAAGTCAGACACAGAGAGTTCACAAGGCATGATTCCATTTATACGGTGGTGAAAGTGAGAACAGCCAATGTCTATGGGAAAGGGCCTGGAGGAACTTTCTTGGGGTGCTAACAGTGTTCTAGTGGTTGGACTCGCGCTTCCTTGGCGTATGCATTAATAAGACTCATTAAATTGTGCCCTTCTGATCTGTGCAGTTCACCTTATGTCCGTTTTTACCTCAATTAACAAGTTCTGGTGACTCCTATCTTTTTCATAGCAGTGGTCTGTCAGTCACTGCTAGCTTGTTTGAAATACAACATAGGAATCTCGGGGGTCAATTGCTAATCAAGGTCACTTCCATTTGGTATGTCTTCCCCTCTCTTTTCCACCAAGAGTCCATCAGACATAGTAGGAATTGAGAAATACATGCCTCCAATTACATCCTAGTTTCTCTCTGTCCTTACCGCTCTTGCTGTTTATACTGTATACCCTTTTCTCCCCTACCCTAAAAGAAAATCTATGATCTGTTCTCTAACAAGGTTAAGGAATTTTTGTCGAATTTTAAGTGTAGGTGAGTTTCAAGCTGAAGTTCTGTTTAAATTTCTTATTCTTCCAACTTCAAAGTATTCTGCCTTTAAAGGCAAGGGATTCCTGCCTATAATATTATACACTTATTCATGATTCTTGAGGTACACCGTCAGGGTGTGCTACCTTCGTATATTTTTCCAACCTCTACCACGGAGTACGTATTACACCTGAATTAAAATCAGTTGTCAAGGGTTAGCTGTGATATCCTTAATCTAAAGTTGTTGATTTTACCCTAATTATGATTCTCACACTGAGTTTGAAACCACAGGGTTTTTCTGAGTTGGGTGGGAGGGGTTGTTTTTAAAGCAGCACTTCCTAATGGCTCTATTATTGAGTTTTTCTTTGGAAAGAGCAGAGAATCATTTTGTCCTCGATATTCATAAGCCGTGTTTGCTGTTGTTGTTGTTCAAGACTCCAACTCCCTCCCTTCCCAAAGAGAGCCAAGGATAAGGCTGTTCACGAGTGTTAGGGTTTGATGATGGAGGTGGAGTGTTGTTCTCAAGGTCACCAGGCTGTCTTCAGCCCCTGAACATGTGGTGGAAAGCAGAAGACATGTTGGCGTGTGAACTTCGTCCATTTGTGACCAGAACATCAGACTTGTGAATTCCAAGGTCTTTGGATTTTGCCCGGGCGACCTCCTTTTTCCCTGCTACCAAAGAATTCTTTGAGCTAAGGCTCATTTCCTCTTACACTTATTTGTGAGAGCTACTTAAGATATCTTGTTAAAATGAAAGTGCTTAAACCTAATTTAAACTTAAACCAAGAAGCGGCATAACATCTCTAAATAAAATCGGAAACCCCCAAATTCCTCATTCTTTCATCCCTAACCATGGTTCGCGATAACATCCTAAACAATCTTTTTGTATAATCAAGTATTTATATACAACCACAGGCTTTAGAGCATTTGTCCATATATGTGTATAGTATAGATGCCCATTCAGATATAGTTTATATATATAAAATATATTTTGAAGAAATACATGTATAGAGTTATTGTATTTACATTGTATATATATATATGTGTATATATATGTGTGTGTGTGTGTATATATATATATATATATATATATATATATATATATATATATATCCTCTCACACAAATATGTAAGCACACTCTTATTTCAAAATAGTCTCTGCATTTCCCCTCCAGATCTGGGAAATAAAGAGTCTAAGAATATTGCTTTTCATTCTCAACAAAGAAGTGGGAAAGAGCTTATGAAAACCTTATTTTGATCCCTTCAAAAATATGCTTAGGAACGAACGTAAGCTCCAAGGATAAGAGCGATTTGACAGAATTGCGATTCTCAGAGAGCAATTTTCTCAGAATTCTCGAACAACTGGTTTCTACAAAACCAAGCAAACACATCAAACACACACACACACTGGGGCCCTTGTCAATGAGGCCCTCGCTATCGATGCTCAAGGGATGCTAGAAACTACTCTGTTCCTGGTTTCAGTAAATCTGCTCTCTGGATGGATCCTGCAGCCCCAAATTAAGTAGGTTTTGGTGTGTAGATTTGGGCCAACCCCTAACAGAAAAAATGTCGCTGTTCCCAGTGGCAGAGCCTGGAAGGAAAAACAGAAGGTCCCTGCCACAGTCTCAGAAATTCCTCCTCTGTAGAGTGACGCCGATGGCAATGCCTGAGACAGACAGCGGGAAAGAGGGAGAAAGGAACAAAGTGGGAGAGGGTGGGAGGGAGGGACAAGGGCAGAAGAAGGGCAGGACAGCAAGAAAAGAGCAGAGAGGCCAGGAGTAATGCAGTGAGGGGGAGACGCAGAGTGGAGGGAGGGGCTGACAGGACCGGAGCGGAGCGACGTAGGAGAGCAGAAGTACAAAGGGACCTAGAGACACTAGAGAGAGACCAAAATAGAACAAAGGGAGGGTTGCAGGGACAAAGACACACTTAAAGGAGAAGAAGATAGAAGGATAAAGGGGAGAAGAGGTGCAGACTTGCAGAGACACAGGGACGGATAGAAAAGGGTCTGAGGGAGGCTGTGCAAAGAGGGGATGTTGGTCTGTACCCTGCAGGTCTGCAAGCCCTGTACTTGCCCAGACTTGAGACCAAAGAAAGAGCCCGGAGACAGCAACAGAGACATCAGTGGTTTACTGGATACGGATCTTAAACACCTGAAGCCAGGTCCTGGAGTCTGTGTGCAGCAGACGGCGGGCAGGACATGGCAGCAGCCTTCACTACTCAGGAGAGAAGGAGGCTACCCTTTATAGGGGGAACTGACATCAGGTGGGCTCATCAGCTACCAGGGACGAAGTAAGCCCTATAATTAAGAGGGTTGGACAGTCACATGAGTGAAGCAGGGACTGTTGAGCAGGGGATGTACAGAGAGCAAGAGAACAGCCATCTGGAATGACCTAACCATACGGGAGACCACACTGGCAGGTAAGCCACCAAACAAGGCAGCATGGGCATGGCCCAGCTGTGTGGTTGGGCACCCCTGTGATCCATCCCTTGGACTGCTCCTCTCATGAAGTGCACAATCTCAGACGGCCGAGTCCAGGGAGCTTCAGGTCACCTCTCCAACCACCAAGCTGTCCTGATCTCATTGCAAACGTAGATATCACCACTCCGGCCTTCTCAGTGTCTTGATGAGTTACAAGAGGCATTCTCTTTTCCCTCCCCAGTTACGGCTCAGAAGAAGCGCGCACACATAACAGGAAATGCTAGAGTAAAGCCGGGGGTGGGGGTGGGTGGGCTGGAGCGGGAAGGAGAAGCTGTAACCCGAGGTGGAATCACCCGCAGCAGGTCTCACTGCCTTTCACAAGGTCATGGGCAGATTTTACCAGTCATACCACCTCCAGTTGGTAAACAGAGGGAGGCCCTGCCCAGGAAGGATTAAGACCCAGACCCGAAAAGCAAATGAGAAAGTCTCTGGTATCAGGATACTTTGTCTGGAACCTTGTTTCTCCAAGAAGTCAGTGGGCATTTCAGCCAGAATGACCAGGTTTAGCAAATACACAGACAGATGCCCAGTTCAATTTGAATTTCACGTAAACCATAAATAACACTTTAGTAGAATACTTTTTGAAGATAAATATATCACACATAGAGAGGGCGAGAGAGACATGACACACTGAAAACAGGGGTGAAATGGGAAGGGGGAGGAGAGCGAGTGGCAGAGGACAAATGCAACGTTTGGGACACACGGATACTAAAATGTTATTTGCTGTTTGTCTGAAATACAAATTGAACTAGGCATCCTGTAGTTTATCTGACAACCTTGGTTTCGGGTCTGTTTTTTTCCCCCTGTCGTTTTCTTAACCTATTTTCACTAATTCTACTGTCTCATCCATCCTTTTTATATCTATGGTTAATGACATCTATTATGATTTACCCTCACAGCGTAGCAATTTTCCGCTAAATACAAGAAAATTTCCTACACTTTTGTCCCATGTGCCAGGGTTTTCTTTTGGTTTGTTACGCTTTTCATTCTAGCATCTCTTTTGATTCAAGCAACGTTTTGTCAGGAGAAAAGACAATGTGTTTACTTCTTCCAAGAGCAGAAAACCTGGTATGGGATGGGAAGGACGTCAATACGTTGGATAAATTGTTGAGTGAAGATCCAGGGAACGGAAATAAGATTGAGGAGGGGCGGCTGAGGAGGCTGAATTGCACAATCAGACATCCTGTTCCTGTGTGTGGGTAGCACGGATTCCCTGTCCAGGAGCTATATTACCGTCTTCCTGTAGGAGTGGTGGCTGGGAAATGAGAATAAATGACCTCTGAGATTCCATCTACCTGGGGTTTTTCTGGCATTGATTTTAAAAATGGGCCCATCGAAAAACTCTGTCATCGAGCCTCATCATTCTGTGAAACACCTCCTATATGCCTTTAGAAGAAATGAGCATAGAAAACTTGGGAACCCCCCAAAATGATTAAGCTAATGTTTTAACCTTCCCGTCAAATATTCTCAGAGAATATCAGGGCACTACAAGGACTTTGGGGGTGATCCCAGCATGTCTTGGGGAAGTGCCAGCGGGTGGAGTGGAATGCGGATATTGCTAGCGAAGGATAAACGTATGAACGCGTGGCAGCAGCAGACTGAAGAATGCAACAGGAAGATGAGAAACAGCAACTGGGACAAACAGGACTCTGACCATGGAGAAACAAAAACTCTATTCAGCTTGCTACTTGAACATGGAGTGCGGTGTATGCCGCAGTGATACTCTCCCTATCCCCCCCCCCCGCCCCCGTGTCCTAAAATGTAGATTCTCTTTTCTGAGCATATATAGCCACAGCATTGGAGAACTCAGGGGAGAATTAGCCAGAGGCTAGGTCTTGGAGGATAGGTTGCATCTGTTCTGAATATGTTCATGGCCCACGTGTGGGCACTGACCTCCTGTCAGAGACGCCTCTGAAGTGCAACCCAAGAAGATGTGTTGACCCAGAAAATGTTTATACAAAGCTTACATACTTGAAATCTTCTGTGCCTTTCGCACAGCAGCTAAAGATATTCTAGAACTGTACCGCTGTCACCTTTTTCTTCTTTCTTAGTTTTAGAACTGGGATGCTGTAAGGCATAAGGGGGAAAGATAAATGGAGAAAATCCAATATATGAACAGATGTTAACTTACATTCATGGGGCACCTCAGACTTTACACAGGGCTTGGGGTTGGCTATACGCTCACACGGGACCCTCCCAACATTGCAATGAGGTAGGAATTATTGATGGCATTTTCGAGATAAGGAAACAGTAACTCAAGAAGTGAAGGTCCAGCCGGGGACCAATATCAGGGCTTTTAATTTTCAAGTTCCACGCTATTCTCGCTAAACCAGAGGTGCCTTCCCCAAGGCCACATGATTGATATGAGGTAAATTGACCTTTATGATCTTTCTTTGTGTCCAGGCAACTTACAGAGGTTCATGAAAAGAGAAAGAAGGGTAGTATAGTGATTAATTACTGAGTCCTGGAATCAAATCTCTGTTCCATCATTTATTAGCTGTACATCCAAGAGCGAGTTTCTTTCCTTTCCCAGACTTAGTTTTTCTAACAGTAGAATAGGTTGAAAAATAATATTTTCTTCACTGAGTCGTTGTGAGGATTAAATAAGTTCATATGTGTAAAGTCTTAGCATAGAAAATGCCCTCACCTGGACTTCCCTGGCAGTCCAGTGCTTAAGACTCCGTGCTTCCGTTGCAGGGAGTGCGGGTTCGATTCCTCCCCGGGGAACTAAGACCCAGTGCGGCCATACAAAAGAAAATGCCCCCACCTGCACATACTGTCGTTAGTATGATGATTATCTCAAGGAGTGGATTATACTCTTTCCTTCAGTGCTGACTCGCCCATCAATCTAGAATGTTGCCTGTGGAGTCTCGTTCTGTGGGCTTGTTCTAAGAGCGTCAGGCATTTTGAAAGAAGGGATTAAGAGCTTCACCAAAAAGTAACTTATCTTAAAGTCCAGTCAGAGCAATCCATAGAAATATTTTCTAATGATTTTTGAGAAATGTGCAAAATGATCAGAAATCAAATGTGAGATGTGGAACAAAGCCTATTAGCAACTGAAGCTGGACTTAGAGGAAATGCACACAAAAGGGGAAAAATTCACTGTGCTCCCGCCAAGGGTATCTGTGTCTTGTCTACATCATTTTTGCTTAAATGCCTCTAAGCTTCTAAAGCCCGGAAAGATAACCTTGGACTTTTAAAGCTAGGATTTTGCTGATAGGATATTAGATGATGAAGCATTTCATGACACTGTTATTTAATTAGGAGAGAAAAGATAAACTTCGGAAATAAATTAAGACTACCAATTTCAACACTAAAAGCCTTAAAGTATGGAGTTATTCTGAAAATGTTTTGAGATGGGGAGAGACCTGCACGCTAGGGATCTGTGTGCAGAAAGGATGTGTAGATCAAGACAGCAGCCTTGGGCTCTGGGCTACACCCTGAATCACTGTAAGTGGTAACAAGGTAGGACAAAGACATGCTTTCTGTTCTTTTCTTTTCTTTTCTTATTTCTTCCCAACGCACTCTTTTTTTCTTAGGTGATTAAGAAGATTTCAGTCTTTGAAAATAATCTTTGTTCTTTTCACAGCTGTTAAGAATCTAGAGGAAGGTAGTTGCTCCAAGCCTGTCCACTGGGGGAAGGAGACAATCGTTCATAATCTGCTGAGCTTGCAGTCGGAACACCATAAAATACAGCCCAATGGAAGACTGATTCCACTGCTGGGAGTGGGGAGACATTCTACTACAGGAGCAACTTGCAAAATGAATTGTGTAAAATCATGTCTCAAGAAGAAGGGGGATTTAAGAAGAAAAATAATACCAAGTGACATTTAATTGAGATGTTTTGTCTTTCCAGGAAAATTAGTTGATGAATAAACATACTCAAGGTTACAATTGGGTGGAATGTCTGGAGGAATAAGTGGCTAAAACTAGCTATATTCAAGGGAATGAGAAAAGCATGTTATATTTCTATAAAGCTCTTGGTAAAAAAATAAAAAACTGGAGGAATAAGCAAACCTAGGAAACATTTTGAAATAAGATGCATTTGATATTGAGGCCTCAGTCTTCCAACTTAGTTCCCTTTTCCCCTTTTTAGCTCCTGTTGCTACTAAGAGACCTCGCCCCATCTCTCTCTGTGGCCCAGTGCCTTCATTTCTCCCTCCCTCCTGTATTTTTTATCAATTCCTGATCTCAGATGAGAGTCTGAAACCCTGGCATTTAAAGTTATAAGAACTGATATGAGATGACCACATTTTACCTCCCCTTTTCCAGAACTGCATTCTAATCGGGATCAAAGATTCATGTTGAAGTCATGATCTTACGTGGCATTCAAGACTGCGGCCAGAAAGTGGGAAGAGGGAATAAGGGAGTTTGAGGAGGAAAGGACCAAAAGAAGGGTTTTCATGAAAACACAGTATGTTAAAAACTAAGAATCCCCTCTACACATGTGGAGCACGGACCTGCCAAAGGCATTGTGTGCTTACCGTACAAGGTCGAATTTAGCCCTTCCAACAACCAACCGAACTAAATCTACTTTTCTCAGGAAGCAGAGAAAGGGAATGTTGTGCAATACCTTATTATGACTTTTCTTTGGTAGTGACTTAAAAACACTTTAAATGGTAAAGACAAATTGCTTGTGGTTTACACATCCAGAGAGGGCAAGATACTTTATCCCTGACTTCTCGATTTCTTCAAATAATTACAAATTATTCTCAGTAGAAAAATTAGACTCATTTTCTTCACAAGTCTATGAGATTTTTACGTCCCCATCCTAACATAAGTGGCCCTGTGGCATTTCAAATCTGCAGTCATTGGAACAATTGGTTGACTTTGGCAGTCTCTATGACTAATGCGTTAACTTCAACCCATCAAATGAACTAAAACCGAGTGTGTTTGAATATTTGGTCTACAGATAAGCCTATGGGGGACATTCAAACAAATGAGGTGAACTTGACTTTTCTGGTCCTTTCAAGATTATGTTCAGGGGAAAGGTTACCCAACAGTTTAGAAGAGCCAAGCCAAAAACATCTACATCCAAAGCCTTCCTTTCAACAATAGACTGTCTTTGCATTTTGCTAAATTTTGTTACTTGGAATTAAAAGCTTATTAGAAGCAAGTCTTCCCTGCAAGCTGACATATTCAATTACAGTCATCTGTTCTAGAGAACAGACTGTGTCTAGACAGAAGAATACCACTGTGGCTTAGAAGGAACACGATGCGTTACAGAGGCTGGATTCTAGGGCTGGGTGACCGTTTTTTACGATCTGCGCCCGGAACACCGTTTGATAAACTGTTTCACAGCTTCCCAAATGCACGTCGGTACAAAACGACCTGAATGGCTACAGCTGAGAGCAAAAACCCAATGAGATTAAATGACGAAGATTTGGTGGTGATGGGAGAAGAACGCGTAAGCCGAAGAGAAATAGGAAACAGAGCATTAAAAATTCAAAATAAGATCAAGCAAACAACACCAGATCAATAGAAACGAAAGCCAAGATTCCAAGCTTTGCAAGAGAAAAAAATTCTCGTCTGTGTTGCATGTTCCAGGATCTTCACAACTGTGTTTAGGGCGGGGGTGTGGGATGAGTTATTATTCCCACGTATGTGGAATAAAAACAAGCAGTTGGCCGGCTATAAGAAATTAAACATCTGTCCCGGGAAGCCTCCTCCCAAACAGAACCACACTGAGTGCATCCCACAGGCAAAGGAACAGGCTAGGGGAACTGGCTGGTCCCGATAGAAACTTGTAAGAAAGCAGTCTTCATGTTTTGAAATGTTTAGGCTTAAATGCATGTCTAGCACTTCAGCGACTTAAAACGCAGTAGACATGTTTGATCTTAGGAAGAATCTCAGTTTAAATCAATTTTCCTAGGATGAGTTTACACGCGCTATAAATCCTGCGTGCTTTGCAAACCATTGCCAATAGGTAAGAATAGGATTCTGCTCCCCGATGCAGCACCCCTGGCCCGGCCCATGAAATCGGTCATCATTTTGAGAGTCATAAATACAATCATTGTCAGCTTTCTGGTTTCCATGGCTTAGAGATCTGAGAAGGCAGGGGTTCATTTCGTACTACATTTGCCCCCTAGGTTGGAGAAGGAAGACGCAAATAAAAGCAAGGACATGACGTACGTACGGGTGGTTGCTAAGAAACATGCAACTGAACGCAGGCTGCCACTTAATAATGGCCAGAGGGGGTGTGTGTTGTGATAACATCAGCCGTGATAGCGTAGCCTCTCGGCCCAGCAGGGGCCAGGGCGGTGGGGAAAATGAAAAGGAAGGCGGTCTTGTGAGGGAAAATGTAAGAAGATCTGGAAAGGGAAATGAAAGTCTGAGGCCCTTCTCACACTGAGATGGTGCTACCGGTGCCTTGTGGGTAAAGGTTAAGCTTTGTGTTATTTTCTACTAGTAATGAAGGTGGACCGGATTAGGACTGATTCCCACTCTGCTACTTGCTCACCTGGTAGCCTAGAGCTCTTCTTTGAAAGACCGGGGCCCTGTGAGTTCACTGCTCAGGACTCCAAGAGTCACCGCATATTCCTGACTAGATTAGCCCCATCAAAAGGAAAAAGGGACTTTAGCCCTGAGCTAACTAGTTACCTAGCTCCACACAGCCATAGGACAGACATACCGTATTGTGCAACCGCCATGATCAGCACAGCCCAGTGGTCCAGAGTATAGCCTCTGGGGCTCTGGCTAACGTGGGTTCAAATTCTGATCCTTCCGCCTGGTGACCTGGGGCAAGTTACACAAACTCAAGTCTCGGACTGCTCACTGTGATTAGAGGCGCATAATAATATTCACAGGCTAGTTTTCAGCCCAGCACCCCGTGCCCCTTTTCTTCCAGTAACGGACCTCCCCTGCTCTTACTGTGGAGAAATCCCCAGCCAACGTAGGCTCTAGTGGGGTTACAAGTAAGAATACCAACACCTGCCAAACCCACCCCTGTCTCAGCTACAGTTAATTGGCACAAGGATTTGGGCAATGACTCACACCAGGTGGACCAGAATCCTGCCACTGGGATTGTAACTAGATCAGGGCATGGGGTTCACATATGTCCAGGGCAAGACGCCTTCTCTCCAGTGGTGAAGCTGGCAGGGCTACTGGCAACCACTTTTCCCATCACATGGATAAAGCTGGTCTACGGAGGAAGAGAATGACATTGACAAGCAAAGACATGCACAGGTGGGAGAAACAAGTGCCCCAGGTCATTTGAATACCTGGCTCTAGTTCCTGAGTTCCCTGAGACCATCTTGGTTCCCACCTACCACGGATCTAGGTGACAGTTAGATGAGAAAAGAATCTTCAGCACAGTGCCTGACACAATGTATTTCATAAATGTTGATATTAATACTCTCTCACGCCCGGGTGAAGAAGTTCATTGAACAGCTGCTTCTCACCCCATTTGTTAACTGAATCCTATGGAAAGTGGCCTGTCCAGGATGGAGGAAAGAGGACACGATGTGACTGATGTGACTACAGAGTGATGATCTGCTGTGGAGTGGCCCCGCTGACAGCGATCACCCCCACTGTACCCCCCGACTCACTGAACCAAGTTGCTGCAACTGTCCAGCTGTTCCAGCTTCCAGATGGACTTGTTCTTAGTGGCCAAGAGTTCCTGGGTTTCACCAAGTTAAGAGCAAACAGCTAAACGAAAAGGGCTGGACAAAAACATTACAGAGACTAGATCCCGGCCCCGATTCTGCCACGTGTAAGTTTAAGACTAAGCACCGCTTTGGGAAGGGGTGGAAATTGAGTTCACAACACTATTGAGAAGATCCCATCCTTAACAAGTATAAGCTCTAGAGAGTCTGAGAACATGTGGAAGAGTTATGAATATTTTCCTAGAGGGCAAGAGAACTGGTATTGTGACTAAGGCCATTTCTACACATGCAAAGGAGAGAGAAGAAGCAAAGATTCAGTCCAGCAATTAATGCACTGAGCATCTTCTGTGTGTCGGCACTGAGGTTAGAGAAATTAACCACAGCTGTTATTCTTATGGCGTTCACAGGCCGACCCCTGAAACAGACCCAGAGACAAGGACTAGGAGAGCTGTGAAATCCCAGAGGAAGACGCAATGATTTACGTCTGGAAGAAGGCCAGGGAAGGAGACACAGAAGAGATAATGTTTGATCTGAGCTTTGACATTCAACAGGCAGAGAAGAGCTGGGAGGTCTTCGTGAGCAGAGACAACGTGGAGTCAGGGTGGCGGGATGGTGCAAGGCATGCTTGGGAAGAGCCGAAGAGGCAAAAAGGACTGTGGCTAGAACACAAGGTACGTTGGCACTGATATCCAGCTACGCAGATGAGGGAGCCACTGAAGACGTCAGAGCTTGGGAGGGAGGTGCTCAGTCTGTTAGTGGGCTCAGCGTGGGGACAGGGGAAGGCTGGAAGGGATAGGGGACACTAGAGGAAAGAAGAGCCATCATAATCGTTGAGAACAGACCCGACGAGGATTAGCACGACAGTGAGAGTCAATGTAGTGGCAGCTAGGATATGAAGGTGTTTTCTCGTTTCTTGGCTGCGTCGGGTCTCAGTTGAGGCATGCGGGATCTTTCGTTGTGGCGTGCGGGCTTCTCTCTAGTTGTGGCGCGTGGGCTCCAGGGCACGTGGGCTCAGTAGTTGTGGTGCGTGGGCTTAGTCGCCCCGAGGCATGTGGGATCTTAGTTTTCCGATCGGGGATCCAACCCGTGTCCCCTGCATTGGAGGGCGGATTCTTTACCACTGGACCACCAGGGAAGTCCCTGTTTGTTTTTTTTTAAAGCAATCTATGAGTCAGAGGATTCCAAAACATTCACAGTCTGTTTTAAAACTCAAAATATTTGTGAATTTCAAGTGAAGGCAAATCTTCAAAAATCGCAACTTTAAGACCTCATTGACCCCCTATATAAATTTTCCTAATTAAGGCAAGGGCTGCGGATGATAAGGCAATAAAATGATCATTTGTGTGTGTATATTAAAAATGTTTTCTCTAGGCTTTAAACTCATTTCTTCATGGAAAGCTTTGTCTCATTACCTTCCCTCTTCTGAGTATTTGGAAGCTACCCATTAAGTAGTCCTTCCTTTGAACCCCAAATTTGTGGGATTTATTTTATGAGAAGACCTTTATGCATTTAAGATCTGCGCACACCTTTTTAAAAAAATTTTTTTAATTTACTTTTATTTATTTTACTTATTTATCTTTGGCTGCATTGGGTTTCCATTGCTGCGCGCGGGCTTTCTCTAGTTGCGGGGAGTGGGGGCTACTCTTCGTTGCGGTGCACGGGCTTCTCATTGTGGTGGCTTCTCTTGTTGCAGAGCACGGGCTCTAGGTGCATGGGCTTCAGTAGTTGTGGCACACGGGCTCAGTAGTTGTGGCTCGCGGGCTCTAGAGCGCAGGCTCAACAGTTGTGGTGCACGGGCTTAGTTGCTCCGTGGCATGTGGGATCTTCCTGGACCAGGGCTCGAACCCGTGTCCCCTGCATTGGCAGGCAGATTCTTAACCACTGTGCCACCAGGGAAGCCCACGCACACCTTTCAAAAGTTCCTCACACTATACCTTTCAAAACCAAAAGCTTCAGACATTAGGCCTGATCTTGCAGAAAAAAAAGGAGGAATTTTTTTTTTTAGATGTACCAATTCTTTAAGCTTCTGGGATCCATTTAGTGAGCTGGAGATGACAACGGTTCATGAGATTCTAGTTGCCCAAATCATAAGGAACTTATACAGTCTTGCTGCCCCCGGGAATGATATTCATATATTTCCGTTGACAACTGGCTCCAGCTTCTCCCACCTGGCTGGCCTCTCCCCTGCTCGCTGTCCACAGGGCCCCTCTTCAAGCAGTCCCATTGTTCTCCGGCCCCCGCCCATCGAGCCGGCTGTCATGAGGCTAAGACACAGAGCCAGCAGCGGCAGGGCCAGGGCTTCACGGTCCCAGGCCCAGGTTCAATTTATAGCCCTTTCCCATGGGACAGAAAACAACTAAATGTGAAAACTCACCCCTGATTTATGAGGTGCACTTTGTGAAGTCTGAAATTAAACAGCAAGCAAGTTGAGATCACGCTGGTCAACGTAGCTAGCCTTAAAGATTTATATACTAGCCTGAACGACTCAGAAGGAGGTCTGAGTTACAGACGAGTGCATAGTTATAGGTTATTGATGCCTTTACATCGAGAAGAAACTTCTCTTAATTTACAGGAATTGACTATAATGTTGGGTAGTTATCACCTGAGTAACTTATTGTTATGAATTAACCCATCCCCGAAAGCTAGTGGGAACTATAATAATTACAATGAAGTGAATGAATGGAACACAAAGTAGGGTTTAGGGAGATGTAAAACCAGTTTCAGGGTTATCAATACACACGTTGGTGGCCGTGTAGCACGTATGCCATGTCACCCAGAAGAAAAATGGCTTCACTCACAGTGTACAGTAGATGGTGGGTTATGAGATAAGCAGGGGTCTGACTGCCGGTACTTTCAGCCTCATTAATTCCATGTGCCAGAGAAACGTGTGACAGGGCATGTCGGTACCATGGGGCTGGGGCTGGGAGGTACACTCTGGTGCTGTTATAAGGCAAGAGCGTCTTTGCTGCTGCTACTGCAACAGCCCCTTCTTTCTACTGCTCCTCTGCAGTCAGCTCTGGGGTCATGCATAGTTTTCATCTGTGCAGAACAGATTATTTCTGGAAGGTTCTGACCCTATCCTCACGCACAGCCACACTAGGTAACGTGGGGTGTTTCGTATATCTTCACTGCCAGAAATGCCTCTGCTAAGAGTGCACCATTTCCCCATCCTCTCTTTCCACTTTATCTGAGATTCCCATCATAGGGGCTCTTCCTCAACGTTCGATTAGGCCTGAAAGAGCTCTGTCTCCACAGGGCACTGATACATTGCAGACAGTATGTGAAGAGGAAGGCGCAAAGGGTCCAAGCAGAGACGTCACCACCAGAAAGGGTAGACCAGGACCTCACGACTCCCAGTGCGGTCCACGCACCAGCGGCATTAACATCTCCTGGGAACCCGGTAGAAATGACGAATCCTGGGCCCCGCCTCAGACCCGCTGAGTCAGAGTCTGCACTGTAACAGGATGATTTGACGGCACGTTACGGTTTGCACTGACCTTGAAGAAAGAGGAGCAGTGTTGTTTGGAACAAGGATGGCCAAACCAAGATGACTAACGAGATGGTTGAAGAGAAACTCGCTATTGTGCCAGGGAGCAATATTCCACCCATTGATTCCCGAAGCGTGGTGAGCACCGGACTGTTCACGAATGTACATTTCCAGATCACATTGCAGAATTCAGGTTCTGTTGATCTGAGGAGGTGCCCGGGAATCTCCATTTTTAGCAAGCACCTGTGTGCTTCTCCTGGAGCTGGTTGTTTTTGGGTCTCCTATAGATCACTCTGTGTCCCAACTAGCTACTACCTACCACTGCTTCTAAGCCGCCATCGTCATAACTTCATGGGCATCAACGTCACGATCTGGTCGCTGAGTAACCCGGGACCATTCTCAAGTCCACAGCCATCTTCAGACTTACTGACCGTGAAAACTTGAAATTATAGACCTGCATTTGCTGTTGGCCTGACTAGAGTTATCCAAGACAGCTGATGAAGTGAGTCTATATTTAGAAGCATACTAGAGAGTATGCTTTTGTTGAGGGGAAATGCCAGTGATTCCAGATGGGCAGGGGGACATAGGGTTGTGTCCTCAGTATCACAGTCACGCCTGCTGGCGATGCTGTCACTTCATCAGAAAACGATACAAAGTCAACACAGGATTTCTCTCAGTAATTTTCTCATCTAAAACAAAGGTCTCTACTTCCTGAAACAAGAAGGGAATTTCAGGCCTGATGCTTGATCAACGGTCAGCATTTGCCCTCCCTGTCCCCTCCTGAGGCTTCAGAGAAACACCCAGCTTTCCACACGGGGCCCACTTCTCTCCTGGAGTCATAGGAAATGCTGGCTTCTCTTGCAAAGGATTTTGCCTCACAGGGCGGCAGTTTGGAAAGAGTCTTCTTTTCCCTAAAAATGCCAACATAGGGACTTCCCTGCTGGTCCAGTGGTAAAGAATCCACCTGGCAATGCAGGGGACGCGGGTTCGAGCCCTGGTCAGGGAACTAAGATCCACATGTCGCGGGGCAAGTAAGCTCGCGTGCTGCAACTGCTGAGCTCGTGTGCCTCAACTAGAGCTCACGTGCTCTGGAACCCGTGCACCACAACTACAGAGCCCAAGAGCCCTGGAGCCCGCACGCCACAACTAGAGAAGAGAAAACCCGCACGCCACCACTAGAGAGAAGCCCGCGTGCCGCAACGGAAGATCCCGCATGCCTCAATGAAGATCCCGTGTGCCGCAACTAAGACCCAACGCAGCTAAAAAAAATAATAAAATAAAAAAATAAATAAATCTTAAAAAAAAAAAAAAAAGCCACCGTAAGGAGTATGGTGCAGGGACCAGGAGTGTGAATTCTCCGGCCAGTCTGCCTCCTTCAAGTCCTACTAGTCTCTTACAAACGATGACACCTCGGGCAAGTTCCCCTGTGCCTCAGGTGGGCCCCTAGAAAACGGGATCCTCATAATACCTCTGTCACAGAGCCACTGAGAGGATTAAATGGGAAAATGTAAGGTGATGGACCTAGTAGATAGCATCGTCAACCTGTTCCCCAAAGCCCCTCCACCTAGAAACTTGCAAGAGCAGATGGTGGCCAATTGCCCAGACCCCTTCCTCCATGGCCTCCTGGGTACCCAGATTTCTCTATCCTCTGCAGGGAAACTGGCACCCAAATGGGGACATTGTTCTGTAGGGCGGCCCATCAGATGAGGACATGTTTTTCTCCCTTTCTCTTGTTCACCTCACCTTTCAGAGTCTAGAGTCCACTACCGCATTCTTCATTTGTTTCTTCAAAAGAAAAGTCTGCAAGGACTTCACTCTAACAGGCCCGGTGAAAATGCATCTGAACTTCCAAAGGCCCTGCCCCACCCTCTCACCCCCGCCAAGGCCCCTTTCATCTGGCAGTCTCTAATCTAGAACCAGTTAGAACGAACAGACCCTGCTCCTCTGTAAGTCCTGCCCCTTTCGGCAGATGCCTGCCAGATCTGGCCCCTGTTGCCTCTGTTTGCTCAAATGGCTTTTGTCGTATTGAGGGGAAATGGGAATAGGACATGTGGTGGGAAGGGGTGGGTAGAAACAGAAATCTTCAAAGACAAAACAAATGAGCGCTGAGCCCCCAGTTCCATGTGTAACATCCGTGGGGGTCACGAGGTTGCCGAAACGGTGGCAGTCGTCGGCTAACTAGGAGGGTGAACGGTATGCTGTGCTGGTTTGGCTGAAAAGACTGTCTTCCCCAGTAAGCAAATTATTGATTATAAACTGTTATGATTCCATCGGAGCCGTTGTGGCCAACTGCATTATTCCATCTGCCTTAAATGTCTGCTGTGTTCCCATGCCAAAACCCTTATGAAATTTCCACTGGAAAAAAAAATGAGTAGCAAATTCGGGTCTCAGTGCTCATATATAATTTCAGATTTCATTAATGGTTATTAAATATATGCCCCGAGGAAGGATAAAGTTCTTCATATGAATGGAAAGAGAATTGAATTTATAAATAAGGTGACTCTGTTTTCAAGGACTATTCATTAGACATATCCAGGACATACTTTTTTAAAAAAAACTTTCAAATGAAAGGTGTTTAAAATCTCACAGGATAAAAATGTTGGGAAGGGGCTTCCCTGGTGGTGCAGTGGTTGAGAGTCCGCCTGCCGATGCAGGGAACACGGGTTCGTGCCCCGGCCCGGGAAGATCCCACATGCCGTGGAGCGGCTGGGCCTGTGAGCCATGGCCGCTGAGCCTGCGCGTCCGGAGCCTGTGCTCTGCAACAGGAGAGGCCGCAACAGTGAGAGGCCTGCGCACTGCAAAAACACACACACACACACACACACACACACACACACACACACACACAAATGTTGGGAAAATGCAGTCTTGCTCAAAAAATTCAAAACACCCCTAAGTCCGAAATATTGTTCTTCGCCTGGAATTTGAAAATGAATTTGGGGGAAATTTTTTTTTAAGTTGTAAAAATATTTTCATATTGCGGCCCAAAGATATCCACATTTAGGAAAGATGGATGTATCTATTGGTAGGTGGAAAACTGGATGCTAAACAGAATGTTGAAATTAAAAAAAAAACTCCTTTTAAGAACCACAATTATAAAAAGATGAAAAGAGGCTATTTAAGTAATTTTGACTAAGTGAAGCCCTTCGAAGCTTTAGGCTACTAAAGCCACGTAACCTGGACAATATATTCTTAGGAGGAGTTGTCAAATGCCCAAGTAAGAAATTCAAATCCTTTTCAGGCCTGTTGCAAATCTCCCTGAAAGCTGTACAAATGGCACGCTTTTAGCTTACAGTGAGTAAGTAGATGGAGAATGTTTTTTTAATCTTAATGAGTGCAAGTTAAGTATCTGCCCGAGCGCTAAACTCCTAAGGAGAGAGACTGTTGCACTCAAGACATTTTTGTACCAGGTGAGTTTCCTGACATCTATTTACACTGAACTGTCTTATTAGCCAAGAAGAGATAAGATCATTTTTTTTGTCATCAGCTGGCCTGCTGCTGCTACATGAAGTATCATTAGAGATAAAATATACAGAAGGTCTTCAAGAGTAGTGAGTTCAAATTTCAGCTCTTCTCACTCAGAAGTGAACTTGGTGATATTTTCTAGCCAAAAAAAGAGCTTTTATAAATAACCTTAACACAAATAAACTGTTGATGCAATGAAGACAATTTTCCTATTTGAATTTTATGTCATGAGACCCCCTGAAATGGAATTTTATCTTTGAAAACAAATAATTCCCAGAGAGGGGCTGAGATGAATAAAACCTCCCTCCTGCCCTATCTTGTATTCATTTCTCGAGTGAGGTGCACTGTGTGACGGAGCAGATGTGATTAGCCCGACCTGTGGGACCAGCAGGCCATTTTCTATTGACCCTGTAATCTCTACGATCAGTCTCAGATCTAGGGAACATTTCCCTCGGAAAATTCACATCATCGCAAATGAAAAGTCTCATTATTCAAAAACAATAATTATTCAGTTGTAGAATACATCAAACATAATTCTTATTTTTACTGTTTTCTAGGTATCCAAATTCAAAGAAGTTGGCCCCAAACATATGAAAATGTTGAGCTTTACATTATCCTAAAAGTTTTTTTTCTTCTAAGTTTGATTCTAAGATACAAGTTCTTTTTTTTTTTTTTTTTTTTAAAAACCAGGCTGTTGCTCATACCAGAAGTGCAATGCCAGAGAACTTGTAGGAAAGGTTTGGAAAAGCCATCTTAAAGTGACATTTATATAAGGGGATAAGCACGAAAATGCTAGTGTAAATCCTATCCAGCTGGTTATGAGGTGGACTGTGGTTGACGTCTGTTTGTAGATTGAAGATTTAAACAGAAATGCTTTGGAAAAATAAGCGAAAAGCAACATGAATCCAAATATGGCCTCTATTAGGCTACAGAGCAGTAAAAGGAATTCCTAGAGAAGATTGCAGAAAACAAAAATCAACTTCCCTCCCTGAAACAGTTACAAAAAGTAGAAAGTAGAAAACAGTGAAGAATACTGAATCACTTCCACTGTCCAGTGTACAGAGTTTTTTCAAGAGTTGCTGATAGGAGATGGTGGCTAATCTGCCAACGAGCACAGAAAAAAGAATTTTGAAAACAGACAAACTAAATGTCAAATGGTGCTTTCATGGAGCAAGGGGAGACCTGTCATTTCATAGGGAGCACGAGAAGAAGAACAGATTTCTGTTTCTTAGCAAAGACATTTGGTGCAAGGCAGACTAGAGCCTGGCTAGATCAGAATCTCATCAACCCCCAAGCCCGGGGTGCTTAGCGCCCGCATAAAAGCTCAGGTGGCAGCTGTGGAATCTCAGATGAACTAATAAATATGGAGCGAGCGAGCTGAGTTTAGCAGGAAAGAATGTCAGCAATTTACCAGTGGACGCCTAGGAGCTTGTCGTAACCGTCTTGTCACGGTTTTCAGAGAAATGAAGTTCCAGAAATTTCAGAACGGCAGAGAGGGCCCACTGAAGTCAAGAAATTCAGGACGAAATTGGGGTGGGACAACTGGTGAAAAGGGGACATGGCTTGTTTTCCGTTGCTAAATGCTTCCCCATGCTTGCACACCCAAACTTACTGTGAGAAAGCAGAGAAAGGTGTACTTTGTAAAAAGTTTCTAATGAATTGAATTCCACTATGGGGTGAATCTGGCACTAATTTTCTCGGTGACGTGACACCACCTTAAGAAATGAACAAGATATCCAGGAGATAACCCTGTTTCTCTATTTATGCACACACTCAAACATAGTCTCATAGAGAGAAGCAAAATTAAAAGCAGACAGCAAACAGCCATTGACAACACAGAAGCTTTCTGTAGTCCGTGTAAATTAAGCTCCTTTGGAAGGAAAAAAAAAAGCCCACGCTATGTATTTATGCAGGTGTTTTCAAACAAGTTTCTCAGATTATTGGATAATTATAATGCTATCATCTACGAACGAGCAGTGAAATTAAAAATCAGGACACTGCACGTGGGGAGCAAAGCAGAGAAATTTCATGGGGAGCTTTTAATTCTGGGAGGAACATTTTGAATAGAGTATTAAGATGGATTGTATCTAATTAAGATGCTAAATCATATAGTGAACAAAGACAAGGGAAAACACTAGGGTCTGCGGACTTGCAGCGAAGGCCTTCAGGAGCCCCCGCTCCCTCCCTTCACAGCCGAGGAGCCTGAGTTCCCGGACATTCCTACCGTGTGAAATCACACACACAAGCTGGGGTCAGGGCTCTGTGTGTCCAGTCGTTTATTCATGTATCAAAAGGGGGAGATATGCACACATTCAAACACACAGAGAAAGAAAGGATGTGAAAACAATGCAGTGTGCGGTTGTGGGAATGTATCATTCCCCCAGGAAGAAAACACACACGCTTTGCAGAGAAAAGGAATTCATCAAAGTCGAGCCTTCCTGTTGTGCGCTGAAAGGCGGGGTGGCAGACAGGGACTCTCAGATGAAGTGAAAATGACAAGGGGGTCCTCACACTTGAGCGCGCATCGGCTTCACCTGGAGGGCTTGTCAAGGCAGTCTGCTGGGTTCCACCTCCAGCGTTCCTGACTCAGTCTGGGGGTGGCCTGAGAACCTGCATTTCTAACAACTGTCTCTGTGGTGAAGCTGCTGGTACCCAGATCACACTTGGGTTTAGTGCCCTGCACTAGCACCACTGAGGCTGGCTGAAACTGGATGACTGAACTGATGGATGAAAATGATGCTCTTCTACTGGATCACATAAAATATGGTGTGCGCACCTATCACCTGCCAATGAAAGCAGTGACGAAGCAAGATCAATGGGATGGAACTTAAAAACACAGCTGTCTCGGTAATAAAAGCTACATGAGTAATTACTGTAATTGTAGAGGTGGATGCACGCAGTTCTAAGAAGTGTGGGAAATTTTTATGTCATTTTGGGGTTAAATTAAGTATTTCTGAAACGACTTCATTAGAAAAGAACTTTTTAATTACCACAACTTTACATCCAAACTCTTCCTTTCTAAAGAAAAGCATTACGGAGTTTAAGCTGCAGAGTCTTATTACTGGATTTTACTTTTCAGCAGAAAATGCAACTCTATCAAAATGAAGAAATTAATGTTCTGTTCAAGCCTGCTATTCAGAACAATGTAGTTATTTATAAATCAGGTTTTCAATTTTGGCTAACTTAATATGTACAAGAAAGAAAAATAATAGACATGTAAATATAGATTTGGGGGCAACTCAAAAATTTATGAATCATGGTAATGGTGTTAAACCATATTAATGTACAGCAACTGCTCTCATAATTCACTTTATACTTTGCATTAAAGACCAGTTTATCTATCAAGACAAGATACAAAGCTTCTTTGTTCTAAGTTGGTTTATTTCTTCTCTTGATTAACCCTCATCTGAATCTGCAGGCCGGTGACAAAGAGTTTTGTTAGGTCTCCAAATGGCTGTTTGTCTTCTTGAAAACAATCTTTTTTTTTTTTTTTGAGGGGGATTGAACCCGTGCCCCCTGCAGTGGAAGCGCGGAGTCTTAACCACTCGAATGCCAGGGAAGTCCCTGAAAACAATCTTTAATAGTACTTTTTTACCATGTCACGCTCCTCCACATGTAATTAAAATAGAAAAGCTGCAAAAATTTAAAGAATGCAAATCACAAATTATATCTGTATAACAAGCAGATGAAGTGAACTATTGAAAATCTGTACGCAGTTAATTAATTTTGCACCGGCCGGCAAATGATTACAGATGTTCCCCGCTCGTAACCTTTCCCATTTTGCATATCCTTCATCCTGTAAAACGCTCATTTCTTTCTCAGAAGCTCCCAGATAGTAAATACTCCATTTTCAAGGGACGTGGACAACATATACATACATCATTCTGGTTGGGCAGTGAAGAAGGTGGCTAAAATCATGTAATTTCTCCAGTCATTGTACCTTTGCAGATGGGTGACAAGACCTTCCCATAGAGTGAACCTCTGCAGCACTTCCTCCTAAGCGCTGTTGCCCGGCTTTGGGCCTCAGCTGAATACTAGAGGGAGAGCAAGGGGGTAGGCTCCACTCGCATGTGGCGCCTCTAGGCTGTGGGGCAAGTGGCCTTAATGATTTGCAGAACTTTCTCCTGCAGTGTGAAGGGGTTGGAAACATAGAGACATCAAATCTGATTTCCCAGGTGATGTGAGATAAGGAAGACTTCTGGTGAACGATGCCCCCGGGCAAGATCACCTTAGTCACTTTCTGCTCGTCTGCGAAGCCACCTTCCCTTACATGCTGCCTTGGGAGCACCCGTGCAGTCTCCCTGCTTCAGGGAGTACCTTCACCTCACTTTCCAATGCCCCCTCCGGCCCCCCCCCCGTTTCTCCTTAGTCACTTCTGTCACTGACATCACTGTGTCGCCCACTTGATACATGATTCTCTGCACCCATTCCAGCTGCCCAACTTTCTAGTTTTAACTCCTCTCTTCTGGGCCACCTCCGCACTCAGTCCTCTAATAAAAGGAGTATCCGTGTGGTTGGTAAAGCGCAACTTAAAAACCGATATAAAAAGTATTCCAGGGACTTCCCTGGCAGTCCAGTGGTTAAGACTTCACCTTCCAATGCAGGAGGTGTGGGTTCGATCCCTGGTTGGGGAGCTAAGATCCCACATGCCTCGTAGCCAAAAAACCAAAACTTAAAACAGAAGCAATATTGTAACAAATTCAATAAAGACTTTAAAAATGGTCCACATCAAAAAAAAAAAAAAATCTTAAAAAAAAAAGTATTCCAGGCAAGTGAATTCAGCTGCCGGATATATTAGGCAAGAGTAAGCCTAATGGCACTGTTGGTGGGAATGTAAATTGGTGCAGCCACTATGGAAAATAGTACGGAGGTTCCTTAAAAAACTAAAAATAGAGCTACTATATGATCCAGCAATCTCGCTCCTGGGCATGTATCTGGAAAAGAGGAAAACTCTAATTCGAAAAGATACATGTACCCCCATGTTCATTGCAGCACTATTCACAACAGCCAAGATACAACCTAAGTGTCCATCGACAGATGAATGGATAAATATGTGGTACATATATATAGTGGAATACTATATATACTGAGTAGTACGAATATTACTCAGTCATAAAAAAGAATGAAATAATGCCATTTGCAGCAACATGGATGGACCTAGAGATGATCATACTAAGTGACGTAAGTCAGACAAAGACAAATCTCAAATGATATTGCTTATATGTGGAATCTAAAAACGGATACAAATGAACCTATTTACCAAACAGAAATAGACTCACTGACATAGAAAACCAATTTATGGTTACCAAAGGGGAAAGAGGGGAGGAGGGATAAATTCGAAGTTTGGGATTAACAGATACACACTACTATATATAAAACAGATAAACAAGGACCTACTTATAGCACAGGAAACTGTATTCAATATCTTGTAATAACCTATAAAGGAAAAGAATCTGAAAAAGAATATATGTGTATGTACAAATGAATCACTGTGCTGTACATCTGAAACATTGTAAATCAACTACATTTCAATTAAAGAAAAAGAGAAGGCTCAAGGGGAATCTGGGTTGGACCCTCAGCTGACCCACACGGACACTGCTCTCCAACGTGCTCCCTCACTGCGCTGCTCTGCCTGTTTCCCACAGGACTCCCCTTCCAGGACGCCCAGCCTCCAGGGTGCAGTCCGCACACCAGCCTGGGAAGCGCTTTTCCAAACCAATCCTCTTTTCTTTCCTTTTTTTTTTTTTTTTTAAACATTTATTTATTTAGGCTGCGCCGGGTCTTAGTTGCAGCACGTGAGATCTCTAATGGCGGCATGCAGGGTCTTTAGTTGCGGCATGTGGGATCTAGTTCCCCAACCAGGGATCCAACCCGGGCACCTTCACTGGGAGCGGGGAGTCCCCTCCACTGGACCACCAGGGAAGTCCCTGAAACCAATCTATTCTTCAAATTGAACACTTTGCATTAAGTCATCCACCAACCACAGCCCTGAAAAATGAAGGCTCAGTGCATGACAGTGATGTGAGCCCTGGATAGTCAAGGGCAGGTGAAGGCTTTCGTTCGGGGGCAATAAAAGCACACGCTGTCTTTCATTAATCTACAACGGCTCACTCTTCTCTTCATTCCGCTGACTTACCTAGTTAAGTCCCCCTCCCGCTAAAGATACGAGAGGAATGGAGTATCACTATATACTTCATTCCAAACCTGTAAAATGACTTTTATTTTCTTGGGTATGCCTCAGATAACAAAGAAAATTTTAAAATTTACATTTCCCTTTTATGCTGTCCGCATACACATCTCATGTGCTTTTGTGACTGTATTATGTGCCGGGGGGCGGCGTGGGGGAGAATGTTAATATGAAGTTGTCTTTGTCTTGTCAAAAAATAAAGCAAAAACAGAAAAGAAAACTGGACTCATCTTGAAAATACTGGGTTGCCCTAAGCTTTGGGTAAACATTGGGAAACGTCCAGAATTGTCTGCTCTTCCGGCAGAAGAATCTATAGAATATTCACACCAATCAATAATTCCTGCCTGGAAACTAATTGTCTAAGCTTCACGATCACTTTTATTTTCTGTTAATGACTGTGTAAGTACCTGAGAACGAACGGCAGGAAGTTGTCACACGGCTGGCATCAACCATCATCTCTTACTCAGAGCAGCTAACAGTAAGGAAATCGTTCCTTTTACTAAAATACAGACTAGGATTGTCAAGTAAGTTGTTACACAAGTCTAATCATGTAGAACCTGCATTCCGTTCTGTCATTCCCCACCCCGCTTTTTCCCCCCTCTAGTGTGCACACACGTGCACACGCACACGCACACGCACACACATACATACTACACTTGTAAATCTTCTATAGATGGAGAAGATGCTGCTTTCCTTAACCAGTAAAGACCTATATTATTTAGTTGTTTATTTTTTACAAATTTATTTATTTCTTTATTTTTGGCTGCATTGGGTCTTCATGGCTGTGCGCGGGCTTTCTCTAGTTGTGGCGAGCAGGGGCTACTCTTCGTTGCGGTGCGTGGGCTTCTCATTGCGGTGGCTTCTCTTGTTACAGAACATGGGCTCTAGGCACACGGGCTCAGTAGTTGTGGCTTGTGGGCTCTAGAGCGCAGGCTCAGTAGTTGTGGTGCATGGGCTTAGTTGCTCCACGGCATGTGGGATCTTCCCGGACCAGGGCTCGAACCCATGTTCCTTGCATTAGTAGGCAGATTCTTAACCACTGCACCACCAGGGAAGTCCCAAGACCTATTTATTTAATCAATGGTAACGTGCTCCGCCAAGCACTGTCAGGGGCTTGTTCTCTAACCAAGTACAATGAAGCGCTGGCTACTCTCGGGGCAGAGTTTTGTATAAACTAGGACTCAGGGGGTTGAAAAGGGTCCAAGGAACCCTGCGAGGCTGTGTGTCCAGAATCCTCCACGCGCACCTCGGATGCTCCTGTCATGAGGGCTTGGTGGGGAACACTAGTTGGCTGCCTCCTTGGTTACAGGGTAATTACAATTGAAAACAAGCATAATTCTGGGCCTGGTTTTCAGATAATCGAAACTTATAACATTTGAAATAAAGTCCTTTTACTTTTAATCAATCTATGAGTGGAAGATTGGCTCTGATCCTTCACTTCTCCCTGTGTCCCAGCCGTGTCCCTGTGTTGCCATGGTACACCGTGAGCAGGCTGTACTTCTCTGCCTCTTGACTTGGCCACGTTCTAGCCCAAGGAATGAGGTCGAAGTGGCACTGTGCCAGTCCTAAGCCCAGGATTCAAGAGGCCTTGTGTGTTTCCACTTGCTCTTGCAACTCTGCCAATGCCAGGAGAATGAGATGCCTGGGCTTGCCTACTGGTCCCAAGAGAAGAATGGGAGGCACTTGCAACAGAGCCCTCCTCAAGCCAAGACCAGATAAGCCAACCCTCAGCTGATCAGCAGACTTGGGAAACATCATAAATCATACCTGTTCTAAGCCACTACACGTGGGGATGATTTGTTATGCGGTATTTACTAACTGATATATCATGAAATCAGTATCAGGCAGGTTTGGTTTTACGGCACTAATTGGTGGCGGTCCATGTGATTAGTTTATTTTTAAATGTGATATAACAATACAATCATGTTACTCAATATAATCTTGAGAGAATCCTAATAGAAACAGATTAGCTTTTCAGTCGAACGGCTCTATATCCACTCACAGGGAATGTTCCCTCATCTTTCAGAGCCTCGGTTTGGGCATTTGTAAAGCCAGGATTATCATACTTACCTTGAAGAGTAGGAGTTAATGGGTAAAGTATGTAGTTTACCGAGCATATGGTAGAACAGTAAATGTTATTATTATTATTATTATTGGCCATGCTGCGCGGCCTGTGGGATCTTAGTTCCCCGACCAGGGATGGAACCCGCGCCCCCTGCAGTGGACGCGCGGAGTCCTAACCACTGGGCCACCAGGGAAGTCCCTTAGCTATTATTTTTATTCAGTACAATGTGCAAGAGAAAGTCTACTTTATACTTGAGTCAGTATTTGTATTCCATGATTTTTTTCATCTTTTAATTTTTTGCTCATTTTCTTCTGTTTCCACTTATACAACTCCTCTCTGTTCCTTGCCTTAGGTCTTTTGAAAAATTCAAGTACAAAATCTGCCATTCTTTTTGCCCAGTGCCCAAAAGGGATGATTTATCAAAAGCGGTAAGTCCCACGAGCTATTTATATTGCTCTGGACACAAGTTTCATGTTATGGACAAATTTTCAAACATTAAGCTCTTTTGAAAGAAAATCAAGCATAGAAGATCATTAAATGACCTCCTTAAAAAGTGAACATTTTTTTCTCTCCCCTCTCTTCCATAAACTCCTTCAAATAAGTATTTGATATAATTGAGATGTTTTCTAATTAAACCCATCATCCACTCTGTGTAAAGCAATGACAACAAGAAAATGCTTGCCTTCCTTTCTGTTGTAGCTACAGAAGTTATTTCACTTTGCAAAGGATCGTCAAATGATTTTGCCAGGAGCAAGCAACCTTTTTCTGGAAAGGACCAGATAGTACATATTTTCAGCTTTGTAAGCCATATGGTCTCTGGGGCAACTATTCAACTCTGCGGTTGTAGCACAAAACCAGCCATAGACAATATGTAAACGAATATGTATGGCTGCGTGCTAATACAAGTTGTATACAAAAGCAGGTGGGCCATAGTTTGCAGACAGCTACTATAAACTGCAAGACAAAAGTCATGCTGATATTAATGCAAAATGAGCCGCACTAAAGTTCAGATACTTCCTTTACTATAATATCCATACTATATGTAAATATCTCTTGGGCTTGCTTTTAAATATCAGAACTTTTTAAAGGTTTTGTGTAGGACAATCATAAGGTTGGGTTTTATTCATGGCATCTATCCTCATGGTCCAAAGTTCCCCAACATTTGCAGGCCAGAATATTTTAGTTTCAATCCTGCCGGCAGGCTGATTTAATTCAATTTCATTCTAATTATTCTGTATAGGACATTCATTCTGCTATTTCCACAAAGATCAACATGGGGTCTATGTAGCACCAATGTAACAGTATTTCCGTCTATTTGCATGTTACTCAGTCCTGTTTTAAATGGTGACCATATTAGACAAAACATTTTTTGTTTTCCAAATAAGAACCAACAAGAATATCAAAGGAAATACATGTCCCCCCCGACCCCAGCCCCATTTCATGTGGAATCTCCCCCTGGCTTCCCAAAGCTCATCATTAGGGTGCACTCTGACACCACTTTTATTTAGCTCTTCCTCATGTTCACAGGATCTCACACCAACCCAATAATCATTCTGGTTCACCCCCGTGAAGACTGCCTATCTAACACACTCAGCCCATAAGAAACAAGTTAAAGAAAGGCACGCACGTGCACAGAGTTCACACGAACCCAGCTGCCCTGACACGCTATGCAAGTATTCATGTGCAAGCTGAGTTTGGTGTGCAGATGTTGGTGAACGGTTCATGAAGACCTCCACGAGAACATCAAGCCTGCCGCCGAGTGAACTAGCTAAAGGTGAATTTCTTCCAGGTTTCCATCGTTAAAAACATTTCATTCACTAAGATGGGTTTCAGCAATCTCACGGTGTGACCTTTATTTTATCGGGTAATTTAATCTGCCCTTAATTTCAAAGGGTGGTATTCTGAAATAAAGCTAGACTGCGCCGTGTGTCCCTTTTGTGAAGTAAGATGCGGGTTCCTCTCGTCTTCAAGAAGAAATGATTTATCATGTAGCATGTGATAGATCAAGCCGTAAGATTCCCTTTCATCTCTGAGCCTGTCTATATTCCCAGTTTTTAGGACTCTGGATTTTCTTTGACTGCCCGGATTTTGATTATTTTTGTTTCAAACCATTCTAACCAAAAACGTTGCCAAGGTGGGCGTTGAAAAAAAATTCCAGTTCATCATTGTTAATGTAAAGAAAGACAGAGTCAAGAAATTCATGTGAAACTAGATTCCTGGTTTGGACAATGAGTATGTGTAGAAACATCAGTGTTTCTCAAAGCCCACTTCCTGATACCGTATGAAAATAAACGGCTGTTTTTAATAGCAGAATTTGTGTAACGATTGTTAATACAAAGCTAAAAGCTGACACGGAACCCTTTCATCTAGGAAGCATGCTGCCTAATGTTGTGCAGGCTGAAAGACAAAGAAAAAAAAATCAAAAAACAAAAAAACCGGTGCTCAATTCCCCAATGCAGAGCTTCCTTCCTTAGGGTCCGGGCAGGGAGCAGAGCCGAGGGCACTGATAGGTTATGAGAAAAAGAACGACACAGTCACGGCACAAATGGTCCTATTGCTGTGTGACTGTGTTCGGCGGACGGTCTGTTGCCCTGAGCCAGTGGTTCACAACGTGTGTGTGTGCGGGGGGAGGGGGAGGTGATTTTGCTCATCAGAGGACATCTGGTAATGTCTAGAGACACTTTTGGTTGTCACCACTAGGAGGGGGTGCTACTGGCATCTAGCGGATATAGAGGACGCTTAGGAGGCTACTACACATCCTACAGGACACAGGGCAGCCCCACACCAAAGAACGGTCTGGTCCTAAATGCAGTAGTGCTGAGACTGAGAAACCCTGTCTGCCCTTGGAGGGTACTTGGGGGGCCTGTAGTGAACTGGAGAGCACCAGCTCTCTCTAGGGGCAGCAGCTTGAAGGTTCCAGCTGATGTGGGCATGTGGGAACCTTCCATGCAGGAAGAGAACCAAACAAAGGACTGAGATTTATTCAGGATATGATGGAATGACTTCAAATTATCTTTAGAGCCAGATGAGAAGAATTAAAATATCTTAAGACTTGTTGCCAGAAGGACAACACAAAGAAAGCCAACTTCTTTCAACCTAAATCAGATGAAAGAAATGGGTAATGAAAAGGGGAGAAGGGAGGGAGAGGGATGGACTGGGAGTTTGGGGTTGGTAGATGCACACTATTACCTTTAGAATGGATAAACAACAAGGTCCTACTGCAGAGCACAGGGAACTATACTCAATACCCTGTGATAAAGCATAATGGAAAAGAATACGAAAAAAGAATGTCTAGATGTGTAGAACTGAGTCACTTTGCTGCACAGCAGAGACTGGCACACATTGTAAATCAACTCTACTTCAATTAAAAAAAGAGTGATAAAAAAAAGAAATGGGTAATGAAATGGATTCAGGGTCACAGGTTGACACGGTGATTCTAAAACAAAGGATAGCCATGGAGGCACAGTGCATACACCCTGGCTGACAGCAGCCTCCCTGTCCTACACCCTGGGTCAAATCTCTAACCCAGAAGCTACCATGTTAACGTCCTCAGTCAACCCATGATGGAAACTCAGTTGAGTTAATAAATGAATTTCACAGCGTTCTTTTGTTTTAAATTTAGGAACACATTTAGTAACTGTAGTGACAATCTGGGTATGTGATTGAAAGCATTTTTGATTTTTAAGAGTATTTTGGCATTTTAGAAAATGGACATATTTGCTTAGTCAGTAAATATTTGTCAAATTATTAAATGTATTAGCCTTTTTTAAAAAAAATGACTTATTTATTTATGGCTGCGTTGGGTCTTCGATGCTGCACGCCGGCTCTCAGCTGTGGCGAGCGGGGGCTACTCTTCGTTGCGGTGCGCAGGCTTCTCATTGTGGCGGCTTCTCTTGTTGTGGAGCACGTGGCTTCTCTTGTTGCGGAGCACAGACTCTAGGCGCTGCGGGCTTCAGTAGTTGTGGCACGTGAGCTCAGTAGTTGTGGCTCGCGGGCTCTAGAGCGCAGGCTCAGCAGTTGTGGCGCACGGGCTTAGTTGCTCTGCGGTATGTGCGATCTTCCTGGACCAGGGCTCGAACCCGTGTCCCTTGCATTGGCAGGTGGATTCTTAACCACTGTGCCACCAGGGAAGTCCCCATATTAGCCTTTTGATTCAAATTTTAAACGTGAAATTGACTTTAGACTTGTGATTGTAAATCGAAAAGTATAACAGAATTTAACTGTTTGGTAAATAGTATTGGACTCAAGGTGAACTTTCAATTCTCTAAATAAGTATGGATACTCCAGATATTTAACAGACTCAACCACTGAAATGTTTAAATGGTAAAAGTCTAAATATTTTAAAGTTTTAATGGTAATAAGTTGAAACATTTAAAGTTTAAGTGGCAATGACTTGAATAAATTAATGCATGTATTAGATTTACAAAAGTTATTTAAGTTTTTTAAAAAGATTTTGCCTATTAGGGTTGTAAGTTCGCCCAGTTAGATAGATACTTGAATGGTTAAACAGAAAACAGAATATATTAACTTTATAAATGTAGATTACAATGTATAAAGAATTTTAGCTAATTAAATTTAGAAATGAGAGCAATTGTTTGAGTTTAGATTGTTTAACTTAAATTAATTCAACACTAATCAAAACCCTCTGTAAAATTATTTGCTCTTATTATATACAAAAATGTTACTTGAATTATAAGCAGAAAAAGAATATTCGTAAGTTGAACTTAAACCTTGAGGGATATTTTGATTTTTGTCACTTAAATAAGTTAATTATCAATTTAAAGCCTACAAAACTGTATATAGCCCTTTAGGGTGGGAGGGAGGGAGGGAGGGAGGGAGACGCAAGAGGGAAGAGATATGGGGATATTGTTATGAAGCAGAAATTGTAAAGCACCATTGCTTTACACCATTGTAAAGCAATTATACTCCAATAAAGATGTTAAAAAAAAAACAAAAGAAAAATGCCAGCCTTAGACATTTAAAAAATCATTAATAACAACCCAACTTGTCTTTTAGCAATCAAGAAATAATGTTCACTATTGAGCAAAGGTGATTTGTCAGAAAGGTGCACAACTTTCCAGGTTCCAAAGGTACAGGATTTCTGGAGCCAATCCTATGTACCCCATTTGTCTCAAGGAAACTGCAAAGCAGAGTTTGTAGCCCCTGGACAGATAAGGCAATGGTGCTGACTAGAATCCTTTCTGGAAGCTGTTACCATTAAACAGAATATAAGAATGTTAGTTCTGAAGGACCCTTCTCCCCAGGGCTGAAATGGCCAGGACACCCAGTGTAGAGGACGTTTCCAACAGGGTTACTCATACACCCTCCCCCGTCTGTTAATTTGTTAGGATTCATTCTACAATACTTTCCAATTTTTATATAGCAGTTTCTACAGACCTCAGTGAGTTCCTTTTCTGCATGAGTAGATGAGCAAAGAGGTACCATGAAGCAAAGTATATGGCGACGACGCACTTATGAGAACTGTCTGACAGTGTTGGGTAGGGGAGCGTGTTTTTGAGTACAAGAGGGGAAAGTGAAGGCTGGCATCTACTTTTTCCTCTAATTTCCTATCATTTGAAAATGATACCAAGACTATGCTCTGCAGTTCCATGATGTGCAGTTGTTAAAAGAGGCATATGATTTTCTTTTCTTTTTTTTCCTGCTCTGACTTTAGACAATGTATCAAGATGACCTACGAGGACACCTCATAACAGCTAGAATCGGTATTTAGACAGAACTGATGACAGGATAGTAAGCTGAAAATAAAAGCGAAACCCTTTTTATCTTATTACCTAAAAAAAATAAAACAAAACCCAGGAAGCTCTCAATTTAGCGCTAAACCAAACAGCACCATCTGCTGGCTGTTTGCGAATAAGTGTTATCTAATCAGGGCCGCCGAACAAAGCTAATGGATGGGAGAAAAGGGAGAAGCGGGCTCCCTCCCCACTCTTTCCTCGGTGTCCTGGGACTCCCTGTCACAGGCCCTCTGCAACGCAAAGATGACAAGGCTTGCTTCTAAGACCAAGCATCCCCATTTCCGCTGGGACCCGTTTTTCCCCCTTTCCTTGGATTCAGCTTGGCCATCAACAAATACATTTCTAAGCAAACTAAGATTCCGCTTAACTTCCTCATTTTCTTTTTCCACTCCTGCTCTTTTCAGTAAAGAGATTAACTACAAGCTTGCCAACCAATCAGCGCAAATACACTGAGAGTCTGACTCTTTCACTGAAGCTCCAAAAGGAAGGCCTGGGTAGCAGGAGGTGAAGGTAACTGAGGTGCAGCTAATCTAGCAC